>NC_056729.1:1375862232-1376213740 GCF_019279795.1 Protopterus annectens
TTATCAATTTCAACAATTGGCTTAAGTATTGGTGTCATTCAAAGGGGATCCAATGCCTGTCAGCCTGGGATGACATGCTCGACAAGCCACGATGCTTCACTAGGGACGGCTTGCACCTGTCACCCCTGGGCTTTCGGATATTGGCAAAGGCTCTTGCTACCCCCATAGTGCCTTTTTTAGGCAAGGCTCAAAAGACAAACCCACCTCCATAGGTATCACAAGGGATAAGGAACTAAGAGTAATGCTACTCAACGCCAGAAGTCTAAACCTCAAGATGCATGCACTCAAAACTCTCCTTAGCATGGAGAACATCGATATCTGTGCAGTAACAGAAACCTGGTTCAAGGCTCTCGAGAGCACCCCAGCACTACCAGGTTATACCTCATACCATGCTTTTCGGCCCCAAAACTTGGACCGAACCACAAAAGGAGGGGGAGTATCAATATTCGTCAAAGATACCCACACCTCCAGGTTGGTGGCACAGCACGAAGCATCAGAGACTATTCATGTGCAACGGACAGTGGGTAAAACTGCCTTCCAGTTTATAGCCTGCTACAGACCACCCTCCCAAACCCAGGAACCCCACTCGGCCTTCCTGAGAACACTGGAAAATATGAAGGTCTCTCCAAACACCATTATATTGGGTGACTTCAACTACCCAACCATAGACTAGGAGCATTACTTTAGCTCCAACACCCTAGCCCAAAGGTTCCTAGAATTTATAAACTCAAATGCTATGGAACAGCTTGTTACCACTCCCACAAGAGGGGAAAACATACTGGACCTGATCATCACCAACATGGGGACTCTATGCTCCAGACCAGAAGTGTATCCCTCACTGGTAAGATCAGACCATAAACTAATCCCACTGGATATTCACATCCCGACCCCACCCCATGCCCAGAAAACCACAGTGAAAAACTTCTCTAAAGCAAATTTCACACTCCTCAAAACCAAGGTGGAATCCTTCAAAGCCCCCGGGCCTGTGGATAATACAGCCCAGACCGCAAAATCCTTTATAAACGCATTCTATGAACACCTTTAGGAATGCATGGATCATGCAATCCCAAATAAAACCAAGACCCAATCCTCCAAAGGCAGATGTCCTGTCTGGCGGACCCCAGCCATAAACAAACTATACAATAGAAGGAGGAAGCTACTACATGATAGAGCAAAATCCCCAAAAGGGAAGGCATCTCTGATCAGTATTAGCAAAAACTACGGGCACTCATGAAATCATCTAAGGCCAGCTTCGAGAGAAAAATTGCACAGGACACTAAGGATAATCACAAGGCTTTCTTTAGTTATGTTAGGAACCTGGGTGGGAATTCCCAGATATGCTCAGAATTAGTCCAAAATGACAAAAAATACACCGAACCCACAGACATTGCCAACATCCTAGCTGACAGGGTCAGCGCAAACGTCCCGTCCCCCTCCCCACCAAAAGGGCTAATATCTATCCCAGCAGAGTGCTGCCCCCCTGACATCTCAGATGCTCAGGTAAGAGCTGCCCTCTCCAAAGCAAGAAACACAGCATCAATGGGAAAAGACAGTGTCCCGGGCTGCGTCCTACATGAACTCCAGGAAGAGCTAAACCCAAACCTAAAACTACTGTTCAATCTCAGCCTTACTACAGGATATGTACCTAAAGAGTGGCGTACAGCAACAGTGGTCCCTCTCCACAAAGGTGGTGCCTCAACGGATCCTGGAAAGTATCGCCCCATAAGTCTCACTAGCTTGGTCTGCAAAGCTATGGAAAGGATCATCATGGACCTTATAAATACAGATATTGGGGACCTGCAGACACTGGATCCTAACCAGTTCAGCTTTGTTAAGGGCAGATCCTGCCTCTTGAACCTGGTCGATTTCTTTGAAACAGTCACCAAGGCCATTGACAAGGGGAAGGTGGTCCACACAGCCTACCTGGACCTTGCAAAAGCCTTTGATACAATACCCCACTCGGGCATTATAGATAAGCTCACCAGCTTAAATATAAATCCCTATGTCACTAGATGGGTTGCAAACTGGCTCAAGGACAGAACCCACATGGTTAGAATAGCTGGAGTCATGTCAGACTCCAAACCAATTACAAGTGGCGTGCCACAAGGCTCAGTCCTGGGACCTCTCTTGTTCGGTATATATTTCTCGGAGGTACAGGCCAACATGGAAGGACTGTGGCTGACCAAGTTCGCAGATGACTGCAAACTGGGTGCCATAATAGACTCTCCAGCCAACACAAGCATCCTCCATAAGGGCCTCATAGAAACAGACAACTGGTGCCAGAGCCATGGCCTCAAGGTAAACGCCAAAAAGTGTATAGTCATCCCCTTTGGCAAAAACAAAGTGCCCACAAATTACCACATAGGTGGTAATCCATTAAGTACAGAAGAAGTAATTAGGGACCTGGGGACCCAAGTTGATAGCAATCTCTCATTTGACAACCACGTGGCCAAAGTGGTTAGAAAATCATTTTATATAGCCCACTTAATCATGAAGGGATTCACATCTAGATCAGGGGAGGTCATCGTGCCTCTTTACTCATCCCTCATCAGGCCCATAATTGAGTACAATGCCCCTTTTGGGATGTACCTTACCAGACACCTGCAGCAACTGAAAAGACCCCAAAAGTACCTCATCAAGAGGATCAAGGGGCTCAAACAGATGCCGTATGCTGCCCAGTTAAAGAAACTCCAGCTCTACTCAGTGGCATACCGCCTGCTCAGAGGCGATCTCTGCCTGATGTATAAAGCCATGTCCAATCCGGAATTAATGGACATGCTGCACCTCAGAAAATCCAAATAACATCAAGCTACGCGCTTGAGGGACTTGACCCTCAGCACTGAAATAAATAGGACATGCTGGAGAGACAGATTCATAACCCAGAGGCTCCCTTCACTCTGGAATAAAATCCCAGTCCAGGTTAGGCAGAGTCCCTCATTGACTCTCTTCAAGAGGAATCTTGATGAGTGGATGGGAGATCATAGGTTTACCCCGGGTATCACTTCTGTGTCACTGTTAGACAGACGCACAGTATACTAACCTTGAAAAAGGGTATAGCAAAATTAATTTAATATGGGTGGCGAAAGCCATACACACTCTGGCTAGGCTTATAAATGCCCTAGGGCAGATAGCCTAGTATGAACCTACGAACCTATGATAGCAGGTGAAACTGCAGGCTGACACACCCCCTGGCCTTATTGGAAATCTGAATGTCAAGAGTATCCTTAAGTGGTCATGATAGGGTGAAGTTTTCCCTTCCCCTATCTTTTCTATTAACTATGCATTGGTTTGTTGTTCTTAAACTGAGTTCAACAGTTATTTCCTTGTATTTCTGATGAAGTTTGTCTTTGAAATGTAATAGGGAATAGACGAAAGTGCTTAAATACTTTTTTTTTTGTTTTGCTGTTATGTGGATATTTCACTACTGTTTTTAATCGATTTTTGCTGGAAGATTGTGACTATTTCACTGCTGGAATTAAATCAATCTTTTGCTGAATACTGCTGGAGTTATATTGATTATTTTTTGTTGTGAAACAAGTACCTGCTGCTTTCCTTCATTTCCACAAGGTTTGTGTTTTTTATACTACTGTATATGTTTGTGTGTGAAGCATATCCCCTATTTGTCTTAGTTATACAATTTTAAGGAATGTTGCCCCCTTCCCATGGCATTACTTTAAAGAGCCTGTTGACATCATTCACCTTACATGCACCATGTTAAACTCTACAGGCAATACTAGTCATCTGTACAGATATATAGGTTCATAGGTTCATAGATTATTACTAAGCTAACTGCCCTTGCAAGCCATTTTAAGCCTAGCCAATTATCCCTTGTGAGACTCAAACCCTGCACCTTGTGTTTGCAAGGCAAACAGCTTAACCTTTAGGCCACCCTCACTTTGCAGAATGTCCAGATGTTTGCAACAGATATGTGGTCTGTATCTCCTAACAATGGGATTTTATTACAAATCACTGGCAAATACATGAAAGTTGTCGTACTTACAGACATGTGAGCTTTAAACGTCATACCCATCTGAAACGTCATACTGATGCAAAGTCCATTACCTTATAATTTGTCCAGGTTTGTAAGAATAATATGTGAGAACAGTCACTATTTTGGGTGGTTTATCCTACCATCCATGAAGGCATTCCCAAGATTAATTGGTGTAAGAGGTTGTGAGTTATGTCCCTGACATATAATTTCCATGGCGCATGTAATATGTACGTAGCACTACAGTACATACAAATAGATCGTTAGGGGTTCTAATCTGACTATTGCCAACTGTATGAGTGTGTGTTTTGTATGCATATCCCTTGTGGCTGTCTTGCCTTTGTGTAGGCGATGGTTATACCATTTTGTGTGCCTGTTCCACCCTGTTAACTCCCCCATTGCCAACCTAGTCACGGCCCCTACGGATGTCATCCACCTTACAAGCACAGTTACACATTTCCTAACACAAAGGCACTGTGGCCCATGCAATATTCACGTCAGTCTGTATTGTACATAACTAGATAGGCAGGTCTTCTAATCGGAAAAGTGTCAACTCTGTGTGCATGTGTGTTTCAATGCATGATCCCATGTCCCCATGCAGCAGTGTGTGTGTGTTTCAGATGGCTACACCATGGTAAGAGCCTGTGAACTCCCCACTGGCAAACAGCCCCTGCAATTGTCATCCACTTGAATAGAAGTGGCAAACACTGCAACACTATAGTAACTCTGTGGTGCTTGTGCTATGTATATAGCAGTATTGTTTGTAAAACTAGGCAGGTAGAGGCTTTACTATCAGCAAGGGCAGTTCATGAGTGTGTGTGTGTGTGTGTGTGTGTGTGTGTGTGTGTATGTGTGTGTGTGTGTGTGTGTGTGTGTGTGTGTGTGTGTGTGTGTGTGAGTGTGTGTGTGTGTGTGCATGTGTGTGTGTGTGTGTGCGTGTGTGCATGTGTGCGTGTGTGTGTGTGTGTGTGTGTGTGTGTATGTGTGTGTGTTTATGTATATCCCCTTGCAGCCGTCTGTGTTATGGACACCAGCATACCTCTCAACCCCTCACAGTAAGATATCTCTTTAAAGCTGTATGGAAAAGTGAGGCATAGACCAAACATTGAGCACAGCCTTCACATATTGCTGTGACATGCATGGAATGTAGATACCAGAACAGGTTGTGCATTTGATTGCACTTTCCAAAGGGTATGTGTTGTTACATGCCAATATCTGTCATTAATCTGTAATGTTAGTGTGTCATGATTTTCCAACAGTTTGCTAGAAAAACACAATGTTATCACAAATGGAAGTAAAATATGTGTCAAACATCAGGACAATCTGCAGACATATGTAGAGATCATAGGTATGACCACCATCTGTACCACCCTGCAGGTTGCAGTCCATGTTTGGCAAGGTGTGACCTGCGACAACAATTGAAACAATAAAGAAGTCTCAAGAGTGTAGGACAACAAACATTTCATACAGTTGTCTACTAATTGCACAGAACAGTTATTGCACATCAGAAGCACCATAATATTATGACAAATAGCGTAAGCTAAGGTAATGTCACACAAATAAGGTATCATAGTAGAAAACCAAATGAAGTCCTGTGTGTTGCACTTGCCGTGGGTATGGTATATCCTGCCAACAGTCACATTACTTCATGTCCCACAGTCCACATTTGATAAGGTGCCAACCACAATCTGTGTCGCCTATGCGTGTGCAATATGTAGACATGTGAAGGCCCTGTGACTTCATGCTGCCCCCAATTACCCACATGTATATAGGCATGAATGCTAACTTCCACAACCCATATACGTACGTACTGCCTAAGGCTGTGTCAACTGTAAGCATTATGCAGTCTGTCATTGAGCCAGAAACTGCTGTTAACACTCTGCAATGGGCCATATAGTGGATATGCAATGGTGTCAAGGTCCTGGCCTCAAGCTGAATGCAGACAACAATGTCAGCATGCCATACAGCAAGGACATATCCCCAGTATTTCCCACATCAGCACCAACCCCATAAACACACAGACTGTGATAGCAGACCTGGGTACTCAGGATGGCAGCAATGTTACATTCAGGCAACAAGTAGTGGCAGTGGTCAGGAATTGCTTGTATGTGATTCACCTCATAGATAAAGGGACCCCATCCAGAAAAAAGGTGGACATTACCACTGACTAGTCCTCAGTCAATACATGTCAAGTACAATACATTAGCAGCATGGCCAGTCTGCTATGCACCTGTGCAGACATCGGCTCCCAGAGGCTGATCTGTGTCAGGGCTACACTCCTGAAACATGTCAAACATAGTACCATGCATACCCTCATCAACTGCATCAAGGTTGACTGGATGGGGAAAAAACACCGTTCCCTGGGGTTCAACCTGTGTCTAGCAATTGCAGTGGCAACAGGTGCTTATAAATGATTCTGTTGGGGATAAAATAATGGCTAGGCTTGTGAGAGATCCAGAACCTGTACTCTAGTAACCTCCTCTGTATCTATGAACCTGTTGTCCTACGGAACACCAGGTGACATGCATGAAGGCTAGCTGGCTGTGTCAAGTGGTATGCATGCAAGGTTACACTGTCTGCCCCCATTGTCCCTCACACACTGTTGCATGCATATGCACCTAGGTAAATGAGAAGTTATGTACCTACCATAACGTTCCATGTTAGTTGTCTTCTCTCACCTTCTTTCTTGCTTGTTGGGTTCGGAGCCGATCCTCGGCTCCGACTCGGCACTTGCTAAGCTCGAGAGTCACTTTTACCAGCTCGAGGCAGCCCCATATCCCATGATGCAAGGCGGTAAGTACCCAGATCTCGTTTGGTACCTATAGGGAGAATAACCTAGCACATAAAACTTTCCACTGAGGAAAGAAAGCAATTAGCCTAAAAGAAGGGCTGTAATGGGAACCAGGTAACTAACTGGTGCCTAAAGAAGCAATCTTCCAAACAAGGAAGATCAAGGTCTGTCCAGGCAAGGGGGTAGGAGGGAGGGTCGCAAGAAAGAAGGCGAGAGAAGACAACGAACATGGAACGTTATGGTAGGTACATAACTACTCAATGTTAAGTTGTCAATCTCGCCTTCATTCTTGCTTGATGGGACCGCGTCCCTAGCACCTCTATCCTGGGTGGTTCAATGGAACAGACTCTTGAGAAACGTAGAACCAAAACTGGCTCTATCCCTGGAGGCCAAATCCAATTTGTAATGAGAAACAAAGGTATGAGGAGTGGCCCAAGTGGCTGCTGCACAAATAGTGTCTAAAGGGAGTCTAGCCTGAAAGGCTGTGGAAGTGGCTAAACTTCTGGTGGAATGCGCTTTTGGTTTTGAGCACAGCTGTTTGCCCCTGAGCTGATAGATTTCGGAGATGGTGGAAGAATGCCATCTAGATAAGGTCACTTTGGAAACAGGAAGGCCTTTCTTATTTTCAGCATAAGAAAGAAAGAGCTGATCGGATTTCCTGAATTGTTTTGTTCTGTCCAAATAATATCTGAGTTGGCGGTGAACATCAAGATAATGTAATTTTGTTCCGATCTGTTGGAGTAATTAGGGAAAAATACAGGGAGATCAATAGATTGGTTCAAATTAGTTTTCGAAGCCACCTTAGGCAAAAAGGATAGATTAGTTCTCAAGGATACCCTGTCCTTGTGGAAGACCAAATAAGGGGGACGAACAGAAAGAGCATGAAGTTCTGACACTCTCCTGGCCGAGGTAATAGCGACAAGGAAGAGTGTTTTTCATGAAAGAAACTTCAGTGAACATGAAACAGCTGGCTCGAAGGGAGGAAGAATTAAGGATGTCAGCACTAGATTTAGGTCCCATTGAGGAGGAGGACTCCTGACAGGAGGTTTAAGGAGAAAAATCCCTTTTAGAAAGGCTCTACAAAGCCTGTGGGACATAATGTTGTGATCTGTAAACCCGACATGAAAGTTCGAGATAGCAGCCAACTGAACTTTGACCGTGGAAGATGAAGAGCCCGAGTGAAAGATTTCCGCTAGAAAATCCAAAACTGCATGAACGGGGGCAGTAAAGGAATCTATATTCTTTGATTTTGCCCAACAAGAGAAGCGTTTCCACTTGCTGGTATAAATCCTTCTAGTAGAGGATTTAAGGGAAGCCACTATGATATCCCTAACCGGGTTAGAGATCATAGGAAGCCTGGCTAAGGAAGGAAGTGGAGCAACCAAGCTGTGAGGTTGAGAGAAGGAATAGACTGATGCAGGTGACCCGATTGGTGGATCAGAAGGTCTGGCACTGGGTCCAGATGCCACGGCTGCACCAAAAGGTGATGATGGAGGAACGGAAACCAAATTTGTCGAGGCCAATAGGAGGCAATGAGAATCATTTTGGCTCTCAAAACGGTGGCTTTCTGGAGTACTTGTGGAATCAAAGGAAAGGGAGGAAAGGCATAAAGAAGTCCCTGGGGCCAATCCTGGGTAAGAGCGTCTCTGGGGGGATGGCCTGGCAGTGGGAAGAGAGAGAAGAAGTCTGTGCATTTGCTGTTTTGGGGAGTAGCAAAAAGATCGCAACATGGGCGGCCCCATTCTAGAAAAATCTCCTCCACTATAGATTGTTTGAGAGACCACTCGTGAGGCATGAGAATAGCTCTGCTCAATCTGTCCGCTAAAATGTTGGTTTTCCCAGGGATATGCATTGCTACCAGAAACCGATGAGAGGAGATCACCCATTGCCATAGTCTGAGAGCTTCTCGACACAAGGGGTAGGACTTGGTTCCGCCCTGTTTGTTGATATACCATACTACCAACATGTTGTCCGTGTGAACTGCAATTGTTCCCAAGGGAAGAAAGTCGTTGAGGGCTTGCAACGTTAAAAGCACTGCTCTCATCTCTAGGACATTTATGTGCAGGTGGTATTCGAACGGTTGCCACGTCCCATGAACCATCCTGCCCTGATAATGACCCCCCCCACCCGATCAGGGAGGCGTCCGTAGTGACTGTGGCTACCGGGGCCGGGGATACAAAGGGTCTGCCCTGATGAATCTGGGGAGAAGAATTCCACCAGGATAGGTGGTTTTTGCAAGCTTGTGTCACCAGGATTTGGTGACGCATGGGAAGTTGTTGGTAAGACCACTGGGTGAACAACATCCATTGAAGAAGACGCATGTAGAAGCGGGCCAAGGGAAGAAGGGTAATGGCTGCTGCCATGAGGCCCAATACTTTCAGGACCAGTCTGGCTTGCACTTTTTTGCTGGCAATGATGATCCGCATGTGACTTTGGATATCTGAGATTCTTTGGTCTGTGAGGGTTGCTGACATCCGAACAGTGTCTAAATTTGCGCCTATGAAAGTAATAGACTGGCAGGGCAACAAGGAGGATTTTTCGTCGTTGATCGAAATTCCTAACTGAGTGCAGAGATTTAGGGTGTAATCCCTGGCTTGGAGAAGTTGATGCCTGGTGGTGGCTGAAAGGAGCCAGTCGTCGAGATACGGAAACACCTGGAATCCGTGACCACTGCCATACATTTGGTGAACACTCTGGGGGCTGTAGTGAGACCAAAGGGCAGGGCTCTGAATTGAAAATGACTGGACCCCAGCCGAAAGCGGAGAAACCTTCTGGAGCGTCTGTGAATTTTTCTGTGATAGTACGCATCCTGAAGGTCTACTGAGCACATCCAGTTGTCTTTGCCCAGGAAGGGCAAAACTGATTGAAGTGTGACCATTGGAAATCTTGTCTTTTTCACAGACTTGTTGAGTCTGCTGAGATCCAATATTGGTCTCCAATCTCCCGTCTTTTTGGGGACCAAAAAGAATCTTGAGTAGATTCCGGGCTCTGAATGGTCTGTTGTAACTGGCTGAATGGCCCTTTTGTGTAGAAGCTTTGATACTTCTAACTTTGCGATTTCCCTTAGACCGGGTGGCTCATCTGGAAGGGAATTTTTGTGAGTGAAGGGACTTTCCTCGAAAGGAATTTTGTAACCCTCGGATATGATCGACTGTACCCATCTGTCTTGTGAGAGGGAAAGCCAGGCTTGTGGGTACAG
Organism: Protopterus annectens; assembly: GCF_019279795.1. Taxonomy (NCBI): domain Eukaryota; kingdom Metazoa; phylum Chordata; order Ceratodontiformes; family Protopteridae; genus Protopterus; species Protopterus annectens. The sequence goes on from NC_056729.1 coordinate 1,375,872,211, forward strand.
CGATAATCTTCCCCCGACTGCCTCCAAGGATGGACAGTCGGGCAACACCTCAGGGATGCTGGAAGGGCTTGTCAGAGAGAGACTCTCTGCTTCCCTGGTTTTGTGGACCCCCTCTGCCCCTAGGGCGGCGTCTGTTATTATTACCCCCTCTGCCTCTAGGGGTAAACTGACCACGTGTATCTGGCGTGACTCCTTGGGATTTGCGGAACCACATCTTTCCACCCTTCTGTCCTTTGGGGTAAGGTCTAGAAGGGGTGGAAAAACGGACCCCTACGGCAGAAAGAGTCTTGCCGTCCTGCTCACACCTGGTCACTGTATCCTTCACTTGAGGACCAAACAAAGTTGACCCATCAAAGGGAGAGTTTGTGAAGGACGTCTTGAAGGGATCTGCAAAATTACAGAGCCGCATCCAGGATTGACATCTCAGAGCCACTCCCGTGCCTGCAGCTCTACTCGCTCCATCTGCTGCATATGAAATCAGCCGCATGGAGGAGTTGGTTATGGAGTTAAGGATTCCTAGCTGAGAAGCAATCTTGTCTTGTGCCCCCGGAGCTGCAGGATCCTGTACTACTTCACCTAGTTCTTTAAGGATGTCCCTTTGGAGTCTGGTGAAGTGACACAAATAGTTCAGCGAACGCATAGCAAAAGTCGCTGAGGAAAACATCCGCTTACCATACCTGTCCATGGTCCTGGAATCCTTGTTAGTAGGATGGACTGGTACGGAAGGATCTGCAAGTTCCTTTTTAGTGGCAGCCACCACCACCATGGCATCAACCGGGACACCTTTTGTAAGGAATTGCTGTTCAGAAGGGGCTGTAATAAATTTAGAAGGCCTCCTGGGAACTGGCTCTACGGAATCAGGAGAAGCTCAAGCCTTTTGAGCGATTACCTGCATGAGGGGGTCAAAAGGCGGAGACACCCAGGAGGTGAAGGGTCGAGAACCAAACGCCTCTAGGTATACCGACTCATCATCGGAGGAATTTATGGTGGGCCAGTTTCCCCTCTGTTTCAGGAGTTCTAGGATGTCTGAAAAGGAGGCATCCTCAGAGGGGGATCTTGGGGACCCCTCCGACTCATCTAAGTCGGTATCCGAAGTAGTAGACTCAGGGGAGTCTAAGTGCTTCCTCTTACAAGTCCTCTTGCGCGGAGGATCTCCTGATGGATCAGGAGAATCCTCGGAAGAGGGGGTTCCTCCCAATGGGGAAACCTGAAGCGGTGGATCTCTCGGTCCGGGAGCAAGAGAGCGGGAAGAGATATCAACAGGCACCGTAGAGGGAGGAGATAAAGGAATAGACTGCTGACTGAGCCCAGGGGCCAGCACACTCCTCATCACCTCGAAGGCTCCCCTCCCAGGAAGATCCAAGAGAACCCGTTCCAAAGAAACTGGGACTCCCAGGCCCACCGAAAGGGAAGGCTCTGAGGCAGATGTCAGAGCCGAGCTCACCGAGGCCGAAGCTCCAAGGGGAAGAGCGGGGTCGGACAAGGGTCCGATGCCACTCACCCCTCGGAGCAGACCAGGGAAGCCCGGCCACTGAATCCCTCCAAGGAAGGTCTCGAGGAGGAGATAAGAGTAGATGCTGAAGGCACAGAAGTGGGGGGGGTATCTGGCCTTCAGCCATAGCAGTAACTATTCCCGTAGACTCCAGCTCCAAACTCTGGGATAGAGTCGAAGGAGGAACTTGAAGAGGGTGTGGACTAATAGTCGTCTGTTGAGACGGACTATGAAGCATTTGGGTTAGTGCCTGTGATTATAATAATCTGCTTACCACCCTCTCTAAATCATGGTCTGACAACCTGGAAGATCTAGATGATCAGCTCCGATGGCTCCGCTCCGAAAGAAGAGGTGAGGTCAGAGCCGACAGTATCAGTTCCAAAGAGGGAGACCTGGACCTCTTCCTCAAAGGAACCATCGGAGCTGATGAAACCATGGATCCAGACGGAGCCGATAACTTTTCGGCTCCGAGTGTAGGTATAGATGTATCGGCTCCGGCCGGAGCTGATACAGGCAAAGAAATCATGGTGCCGGAGCCGGTCGGTGCCGACACCGAAGCCCGAGCCACATGGATGTCGGAGCCAGTTGGAGCCGACACCAAAGTGAACTTCAAAGTATCGGCACCGATAGCCATCGGTGCCGAAGATTTCTCCAAGCTAAGATCGGCTCCAGCCGGAGCCGATCTCAACTCCGAAGGAGTCGGAGCCAAGGCCGAAGGCTTAGGTACAGAAGCCTGGGCCTTGGTAGTCTTAGAGGGCTTACCCGGAGCCGATTTTGCCGGGAGCCCTCTGGTTTAAGAAGTCCTCTTAAAATAAGTTTGTTCCTCCTTTCCTGCAGGTGGAGAGGTCCCAGGCAGTATATACAAGAAGTGTGACCGTCTGTCAGAGACATCTTCTGACAGCACGAGTCACACTTCTTGAAGCCTGAGACCTTCTGTTCCTTGGACATAGTGTGATCCCAAACACAAAAAACACACACACACAGTCCCAAATCAGAACAATTAAGTATAACTAAAAACACACACACACACACCCTAACAGTAGGGGGGGGGAGGGAATGAAGGTCTGACTAAAAAAATAACTAGGGAAAAGTAATTTTAGTCAGAGAAAACCCTTAAAGGTATCTTAACTTCTTCTTCTTCTTCTTTCGGCTTTATCCCGGTTAGGGGTCGCCACAGCGGATCACCTGTCCGCACATTGAATGGCAGTGGAGTTTTACGGTGTCGAGTTGCCAGCCCGGCGCCCAACCTTCCACAGAAGGCACACTCACACGCACACCTAGGGCCAATTTAGAGTGTCCAATCCACCTACAGCATGTCTTTGGGATGTGGGAGGAAACCGGAGCACCCGGAGGAAACCCACGCGACCACAGGGAGGACATGCAGACTCCGCACAGAAGGCACCCCAGCCGAGGATCGAACCGGAGAACCTCTTGCTGTGAGGCGGCAATGCTAACCACTGCACCACCGTGGCCGCCCCTTAAAGGTATCTTAACAATAAAGGAAAACTATTGAAAGCAGAGACATATTTGAAAAGGGGCGACTAAATGTATAATAATAAACACTTACCAGGAGCTGGTAAAAGGATTACCTCATCAGCAAAGCGGCAAACGAGATCTGGGTACTTACCGCCTTGCATCATGGGATATGGGGCTGCCTCGAGCTGGTAAAAGTGACTCTCGAGCTTAGCAAGTGCCGAGTCAGAGCCGAGGATCGGCTCCGAACCCATCAAGCAAGAATGAAGGCGAGATTGACAACTTAACATCATGTATATATACAGCCATACCTTGGCGATGAAAAGGTTACTGTGTTCCCACTCTGCCATACTTGGCTTCGGTAATGTCAGCAGCTCCCCAGGCTCTATACACACAGATACCTGGAACAGGAACAGAATAAGTTATGTGAGACAACAGTCAGTCAGCAGTACTAACAGCAATAATGTATCATGGCAGAAAGGTACATACACTTCGATGTGTGCCCATGACAATTGCCAGCAGACAGCACCTTACACGTTATAACATTACTAAACTACACACTGGCATTACCTGCACTATATTCACCCTGTGCATCAGGCACATATTAGCATGCCCCTGCATCAATGGATAACAGGGATGTGGCACAGGAATCATCATACAGGGTGTGGTGTAGGGTTGCCAAAGGCCTAGGCTAGGCCATACAGTTGACATCATGTGTGTGTGTCTAGAGGGGTGGTGTTCAGCTGGGCCATGGAAAGGAGCTGTTTGTGTCTGGTGGTGACCTCATGTGATAGTGATGTGTGAGTGTGTGTGTGTATACAGTCAAGCCATGTGCTAGCCCTACACGAGGCTATGTTGGACAGCTGTAGATCGTATATGGCAGGACGTACAGTTCACCGTCTCTGGCCATGGACACACGAACTGGTTCTGCCAAGAGTGTCACTGGCACCACCAAGCCCAAAAAGTACAGTTTTGTACCTACCATAAATGTAGATGTTCGAGGATTCCATTGCTGCAGTCCTGACTATTGGGTATAGTCCGCGTCCCAGTCGGCCCGAATACCAGAGTATAAGGCTGACGTCGGTCAGGGCGCATTAGACTGACGTCAGTACGTCAGGGTACTAATGCGCATGACCGACGTCATATCCTCAGTCTTTTCTTGCCCCAGATGTCAGAAGACCCAAAAGACAAGTCCCAAAACAACCTGCACCAAAAACATGTATAATATATACAACAATATATATATATATAAAAAGATAAGCATGTAAACTCACCTACACAACCACCCCTAAACACAGAGGGGAAGGAGGGAGGGTAATTGGACTGCAGCAATGGAATCCTCGAACATCTACATTTATGGTAGGTACAAAACTGTACTATGTTCTTCGTCTTCCATTGCTGCAGTCCTGACTATTGGGTAGAATCCCAAAGCAGAGGTAAGGGAGGCTGGCAAATTATAAAGTAGTAGGAGCTGACAACATGCCTTGTAAAACAGCTGTGGCAAAACCAGCCCTAGTCTTAGAGTATATAGGAAGGTGATAATGCCTAGAGAAAGTATGCACTGAACTCCAAGTAGCTGCTTCCAGAATATCCTTAGTTGCCACCCCTTAGAAATGCTGTTGAAGTGGCAGTAGCCCTAGTGGAATGAGGCCTAATCCCAGCTGGAATCTCCTTGCCATGATGGGAATAACAAAATGCAATGCAAAAGCCAATCCACCTAGAAATAGTTTGTTTCGACACAGGCTTGCCCTGTGAACTCAAAGCAAAAGAAACAAGTAACTGCTGAGACTGCCTAAAATCCTTAGTCCTGCTCAAATAATAACGCAATTGCCTGTGTACATCTAAAGTGTGCAAAATCTTTTCCCCTTTATTTTGAGGATCTGCAAAAAACGTAGGCAAATGAATAGTTTGGTTTAAAGCCACACTAGAAACCACCTTAGGCATAAAGGAAGGATTAGTACGTAATGATACCCTGTCCTTATGGAAAATCAAAAAGGGCTCTACTGCCATAAGGGCCTGCAACTCAGACACCCTTCTTGCAGAAGTAATAGCCAACAGAAAAGCAGTCTTCCACGACAAATATTTCAATTCAGCAGTAGCTGCAGGCTCAAAAGGTTGTAGAGTAAGTTTTTCCAACACAAAATTGAGATCCCAAGCAGGAGTAGGAGCTCTACGTGGGGGTCTTATATTCTTTGCGCCTCTAAGAAACTGCTTGAACAAAGGATGCGAAAACAAAGGTGGGTCACAATCATAGTGAGCTGAAATTGCTGCAGCATGAATCTTTATGGAAGAGAAGGACAAACCTTTGTCCAATAATTCAGTAAGATATTGAAGAGCCACACTCAAATTAGGCTCTGAAATCTCCAAATTCTTTGCTGTACTCCAAAATAAATATCTCTTCCATTTTTCTGCGTACACTCTCCTAGTACTAGGCCTTCTAGCTTCCATAATCACATTTAAAACTTGTTGAGGAAGTTGAGACCTGCTGTGTTTCAACACAGAATATGCCAGGCTGTTAGATGAAGAGAGTGAAGCTTGACATTGAGCAGATGACCGTCCTTCTGAGATAACAGATGAGGAATCAGAGGTAAAGGCCATGGAGGCTTCTTTACCAGACTCCGTAGAAGTGGGTACCAGTGTTGCCGAGGCCAATCTGGAGCTATCAAAATCATCCTTGGCCTGTCTTGTCTGACCTTTAATAGTACCTTTGGAAGAAGCGGTAGAGGTGGAAAGGCATACACATGAAGGTTTTTCCAACTGAAAGACAGAGCATCCACTTTCCAAGCTGTGTGATGAAACCCCTTTGTGCAATACTTTGGCAGCTGGTGGTTTAGTGGAGAAGCGAACAGATCTATGTCTGGAGTTCCCATGACACTGTCAGTTTCTGAAATACATGAAGATCCAGTTTCCACTCGTGGGGATCCATGATTTGTCTGCTTAACACATCTGCTAAGGAGTTCTGTGCCCCTGGCAGAAACCTTGCCTGAAGAGTTAGTTGCAAGCTTAGCGCAGTCTCCCATAAAATCATTGCTTGCCTGCATAGAGGATAAGAATGTGTTCCCCCTTGCTTGTTGATATACCACATGACAGTTGTGTTGTCTGTTAGAATCAACACCTGCCCTGGAAGAAGTAACTCCTTGAAAGCCATTAATGCAAACTGGACTGCTAACATCTCCTTCATGTTGATATGTAGATGCTGTAGTCTGGCAGGCCACTTGTCTTGTATCCACTTTCCATTTAGATGAGCTCCCCAAGCAATGTCCGAGGCATCTGTCGTTAGAATCTGACTTGCCTCTGGCCGGGTCACAGAGAGTCCCTTGTTTAGGTGACATTCCTGAGCCCACCACAAAAATTCCTTTTGAATGCAAGGTATTATTTGAATGACAGTGTCCAAATCCTGGCAGTGCTGTGTCCATACATTTTGAGATACCATTGTAGCTTCCTCATATGCAGTTTGGCATTGGGAAGCACCAGAATACAAGATGCCATGAACCCTAATGCTTGAAGGACTGTCCTTGCAGTCAGCACGGACTGATGAGATAGTTGATGGAAGTAAAGTGACAGACTCTTTTGTTTGTCCGGGGTTAAAAGGCCATCTGGGCTGCTGTATTCAGTCTTACACCCAGAAAGCACATGTCTTGAGAGGGTACTAGACTGGACTTTATTTCGTTCACAGAATACCCTAGGCATCTTAGCACTGCTATAACATATTCCAGATGCTGTAGAAGGTCTTCCTTTTCTTGAGCCAGAATCAGGCAGTCGTCCAAGTAAGGATAGATTTGAATTCCTTGAAGCCTGAAGTAAGCTATCACTGGAGCCAGAACCTTTGTGAATACTCTGGGCAGTAGATAAGCCAAAGGGCAATGCAGAGAACTGATAATGAGAATTTCCAGCTCGAAACCGCAGATACTTTCTGCAACTTAGCCTTATAGGCACATGAAGGTAAGCTTCCTTGAGATCTAAAGTTACCATCCAGTGATCTTTGCCCAGCAGAGGTAAAAGCTGTTGTAACGTCAACATCTTGAACTTGGGAATGTCCAAAACGTGTTGAGGAGAGATAAATCCAAAATTGGTCTCCACGTGTTCCCCTTCTTTGGTACAAGGAACAGGCGAGAATAAAATCCTAGGCCCCTCTCTGACACAGGGACTGGCTGAATGGCCCCTATGTGAAGTAACTGTAAAACTTGCTTGTGAGCCTCTTTTCTTTGTAGAGGAGGAACGTCTGGCATGCCTTTGAAAGGGGCATTGTATGGAAATAAAATCTGTAACCGTGGTGAATGATATCCAACACCCATTTGTCTTGAGTAATTAAATCCCAATTTTCTTTGAAAAGAGACAGTCTTCCCCCCAAAGGAGCTGCCAGACGAGAATCTGCTGGCAGCTGAAACAACAGGTCATTGGGTCTGTTTACGAAAGGACTGACCCCTGCCCTCACCAGAAGTCTGAGCAGGTGAACTCCCTGTTCTAGGCCTAAAAGAACTTTGAGCCCTGCCCCTACCACGTCTAGACCTACCCCTAGACTGAGAATCATAAGCAGGATATGTCCACCCCTTAGCAGGCCAATTTCTACTAAACTTCGGTGGCTGCACCTGCAAAAATCTTTAACAGTTTGCATAGACTTAGCTTTGTCCTCCATTTTCTTTAAAACAGCTTCCACAGGCGAACCAAACAACACATCAGACTGTAAAGGAGCATCCAAAATCCTTGTCTTAACATGCTCAGCTAAATTCTGATCCTTCAACCAGGCATGTCTGCGAAGAACAGAGCTGGTAGCAGCCACCCTCGAGGAGGCCTGTACAGCATCAAAACCACATTGCAAAGAATGCTTACCCACTTGTTCGGACACATGAACCAAATCCAGCAACTCTTTACACTCAATACCTTCCGCCAAAGCATCCACCTTAGATTTCAATTGTGAAAGAAGGTAATTCTGATATTTTAACATGTGAAACTGACAATTCAAAGCTCTCATGGCTAGAGTGGAAGAAGTATACACTTTCTTTCCCCACCTATCCAAAGCCCTCGCCTCTTTATCAGTGGGGACAGGATTTTTAACCACAGAAGCTTTTACACCCTTAGGCCCCTGGGAAATAGTTTCTGGGTCCGCCCTAGGACTCTTAAACAAATATTTATGAGCTTGGGCACCCTATAATACCTATCAGGCTTAACAGGAGCAGGAGGCAAAGAGTCAGGGTTCAGGGAAGCCTCTGCAAAAACATCTTCCACCACATTCAACACAGGAGGAATAGCCAAAGGCCTATGCTGGGGTAAAAACAAGAACTCCCTAAGCCTTTTCCTGGAGTCAGAGTAATCCTGGCCTTCCCATTTAAAGTGCTCCCTCATGGAATGCAAAGTCTCTGAAAATGAGAAATCCTCAGGTGGAGACGCTGTAGGAGTGGAATCATCCACATCAGAATCAGAATAAGTAGGATACTCCTGCAAATCTTCCACAGAAGATTCTGAAGCCTCAGAACACTGTTCAAAACTCTCAAACTCAGGTTCCACCCTAGGCCTCTTATCAGGCGGGGCATAGAACCCCTAATCATAGTAATCAAATCTTCTGCCATCTTAAGCATATGTTTCTTAGGTACAGAACCTGAAATGGTAGGAGAAGCCCCCACTGAAGCTGAAGTAGGCCTACCTCTCATAGAAGTTTTGGCAACAGAAGGAGAGGCCCTAACTACCTTGGGAAGAGAGGGAAGAACAGTCACCTGAGAAGCCCCTCAGCCTGGCCTACCTCCTGAGAAGGCACATCCTGTAAGAGTATAGTTTCTGCCTGGGACTCCATGGAAACTCCTGGCAAAACCTCCGGCTCCACTGAGCCTTCCAAAGAACCGGCGTCCGGGACTGCCGGTTCCTCAACCCTAGGCTTCACTGTTTTATCCTTGCGCTTCTTGGAGGAAGCGGGCGCCGGAGCATCCGACGGCATTTTATAATTGCAACGCTTCCCAAACACTAACCTGGCACAGTCTAACCTCCTCTTAATAGTGCGTTTGTTAAACCTAGCACAAGAGCGGCAACCAACAACGACGTGCTCAGGCCCTAAACAAGGTATACACAAGGTATGATAATCCCTATGAGGTATCTGTTTCCCACAAGAAATGCAGTTATTCACTTTTTCTGACATCCGGTAAAATACTGAGGCAAGAAAAAACCAAAATGTTCCCCAACGGGGTACTTAGCCAACTCTGTTTCGGTCTGAAACTCCGGTTTCGGAAATATTTCAGTACGCCAACCTGCACTCGCAAAACTGCTTCTGCATCGGACCATGCGGCAAAAAAGACTGAGGATATGACGTCGGTCATGCGCATTAGTACCCTGACGTACTGACGTCAGTCTAATGCGCCCTGACCGACGTCAGCCTTATACTCTGGTATTCGGGCCGACTGGGACGCGGACTATACCCAATAGTCAGGACTGCAGCAATGGAAGACGAAGAACATCGTAAAACACCACACCTCGCACGTACGGCTTTGCACGGCCAAACCAATGACGAAGAACACACCAAAGGCCAGCAATTGTAGTTCCAGTATTTTATTGATGACAAAAAGGTGCTAGTAAATGCACCAAAATAAATGCTCTGTCCTCAGACTAGTTTCGGCATACGCCTTCTTCAGTGAGGAAAAAAAGATAATAAGGCAGCTCACCAGTTTCATTAAATGCTTATAAATAACCCCTGAACCAATGGAGAAAAAAGTACATTCCATGTCATTACATAATAAATGAGCAACAAGGAAGTTTATAAAATAGAGAGACAAAACATGGACAACAAATGGCGGATAATATATATAAAAATATATATGATCTCAATTTGGTGGAACATATGAGAATACAAAAACTATTGATCTACCCTGCTTTATAGTGTCCATAAGAAATAAACACATAAACAAGCTGCAGAACATATTAGGTAGATAAGATGGGTCTGACTCTATGTAAATATTAATAAATAGCAAGATAGACATCAGAACGGCATGACATCCTTGTTTAAATGAACTAATTAATAGATATTGGTATAACTACTAAAGTCAGAATTCCATAATATGTACACAATAAGGTGTAACACCTATACAGTGTATCATATATATATATATATATATATATATATATATATATATATATATATATATATATATAGCATCACCAAACAAGGTATAAAAATATTTTGGTGACAGAGATGAGATCCTATGAATGATATCCAAATTCCTACAAATAATTGAGCACAATTGCATATACAAATACAATTGAGTATACATAATCCATAAAGAGTATACTTATCCTAATACTATGAAAATAGGATGTGGGTATTCATTATAGAAAATGATATATATGTGGCATCCACAAAAATGGTCATCAACATAATAATGAAAGAAACCATCATAAAGGTATGTCAATCTTAAAAAATGTGACAATACCCAATTTTAGAAATAAATATGCAGATGCAACTACATACTCCATACCAAAATTAAGTTAAACACTTCCTATCTCCATGAAACAAAAAGTAAAATATAGAACTGTTTATCCTAGATGGTCATTTAGACCTGGCGGAAATAGTGCTCCTAGATGGATGATCCAGTATTTTTCTTTGTGACTAAGTATACTTTGCCAACCTTGTTGGTTGTGTCTATTACCCATGATTTTGTCAATGATCATAAACATAAAGTTAGCTGTTTTGTGTTTGGTAGAATGTTGATATAAAGCATTAGTGGATTTTTTGTTACGGATATCACTTCTATGTTCCCCTATCCTGATTCTCAAGGAATGGGAAGTTTTACCCACATAGAATGCATTACATTGGCACGTGGCTAAATAAATAACCCAACTGGATGAACAATTGCCAAATATTCGTACATCATACACCTTGCTAGTATTGGCGCTAGTAAATTGTTTGAGCTTGTTCACCTGACTACATGAACTGCAATGGCCACAAGGGAAAGTACCCAAACGTTCGTCACCTGTAATTGTGAGTTGTTTATAGTTTGCACCACCACTCTCCTGATGTTTATAGTGTGAGAATAGTGTACCCAAGGTTTTGCCTCTCCTGTAAGAGATCGAACATTGGTTTCCCAAAATATGTCGGAGATGGTCATTTGCTAACAGAATATTCCAATTATTATTAAGAATACCCCTAACTATTTGATGATTCCTACCATAAGTGGTAATGAATCTGATGTTATCATCCTTTGGGCGATTGCTCCTATCCTTATATTGTAGCAATGAATTTCTGTCCTGTTTGTTGGTCCAGACCCTGGCAGATTCAATATCAAAATCAGAATAGCCCCTGTCCAAAAACCTATTCCTCAAATTCTGTTTAGCTGTTTCATAATCAACAGTAGAGGAGTTAATACGTTTCATTCTCAAAAATTGAGATTTAGGGATGTTGCGGATGGTGTGGCGTGGATGCATACTAGATGCATGAAGTAATGAGTTGAACTGTGGATACTTTCTGTGAATTTTAGTATTGAGGGTATGGTCACTGTTGCGATATATCGTGACATCCAAAAAATCTATCACATATTTATCAGACGTAATAGAAAATTCAATACCCCATATGTTGTTGTTTAAGTACTCCACAAATTCAGAAAGATAAGCAGTGTCAGCACGCCACACCATCCAGCAATCATCCAGGTATCTCCTCCAGATGTCCATCTCAACTAGATAAATGTTGTGTAAGGGATTGTAAATCAGACATTCTTCCAAATATGCCATAAAAAGGTCGGCATATATTGGGGCAAATGAGGCACCCATGGCTGTACCTCTCAATTGCCAATAACAATCCCCTTGGAAATAAAATACATTTTTATTGAGGACATGTTCACACATACATATAAGCAATGTATTGAATCCAGGTGGATACAGTTCAGCTTTAGTTAGCCAAAATTCCAGAGCCTGTAGACCTGCCCAATGTGGTATACTGGTATAAAGAGATTTCACGTCCAAAGTACACATGATCCAATCCGGATCAAGCTGGGTATCCTGAATAATATTCAGAAATTGTGTTGTGTCCTGCATTCTAGCTCTGACATGTATCAACAAAGGTTTCAAATATTGTGTTAAAAACACAGATAGTGGTTCAGTCAGTGAACCATGACCAGATACTATCGGCCTACCTGGAGGATGTGTAATGGATTTATGAATTTTGGGTAGCAGGTATAAAACCTGCTTAGATGGATCCTTAACCTGAAGATGTTGCAATGTTTTTTTGGTAATGATGCCCTCATCCAATGCATCATTAAGGAATGTATCTATCTCCTGCTTGAATTTTTTAGTAGGATCAACCCCCATGTGCATATAACATTTGGAATCAGATAGTTGTCTAAGGCCTTCCTGAACATAGTAATTCATATTTTGAATTACCACAGCTCCTCCTTTATCAGCTTGGAGTATAACAATATTGTGGTTAGATCTAAGTTCAGATAGTGCCTGTTTCTCTTCCAAGGTAATATTATCTGGGGCAATATTGCATTCCAAATGTGGAAAGTGAAGATCTTTGAGTACTGCTTGTTGAAAAATACCCACATTCTTGTTCATGGGCGGTTGAAAAGTAGATTTCTGAAAAGTAAACTCAGAAGATCTTTGAGAAATGGAGGTGTCCTGTTCAGAGAAAAATATCTTGAGGTTAAGTTTACGACAATAATCCATTACATCCAAAGAAATAAGATAATGATCAGAGAAGAAACTGGGAACAAAACCCAATCCTTTATTCAGGATATTGTGCTGTTGGTCAGTAAGTACAAAATCTGACAAATTCAGAACATTTATAAATGATGTTGTCAATGTTTCAGTAAAGCTTGTACCAATCCTGGCATGGAATCTGTTCTTATTTCTATTGGTGTGTTTCCTCCCCCCTCTGGATTTCCTACCATGTCTAAAGGGAAGTGAGGATTTGTTTTTTTCTTTAATGGTGAGTTGATGGAAATTCCACCCACACTGTCTGTATATGATGACTCCTCCCCTGATGTGCTTGTATATATCTGATCTCTATTTTTCAGTATGGACCTAGGTCTCTTCCTGGACCTGCCTCTGGTCATTCCTAATCCCGTATCCTGAAATCTGACAGTTTTCTGTATTTGAAAGGGATGTCCTTTATCATAGTCCATGACATCTCTATTAAATTTTTTAACCTTTCGGTCCTTGACCAATTTATCATAAGTCGTTAATTCTTTGGACAGCCTATCCAATAACTGGTGGTAGTTGTTGTTTGACTGGAATTTTTTGCATTCAACGCTCAATTCTTTTACTTCTGATACACATGCATCAATAGTCAATAGTCCTCTCATAATAAGAGGCTAAAATTTTTACAAACACCATGGACCCATTTCTTAATGCCTCATCCCATCCATCCGTCAGCCTCTGTTCAGATCTGCCAACTAATGGGCGGAGTTTGATTCGAAGGCCTCTGGGGGCAAAAGTTTTGTGTAAATATGCTTTAAAAATGTTGGCTCTAAGGCCTTTTAATCCTTTTTCCAAATTGCGGAATGCTATTTCACAACTATCACCCATATAAGAATTTGTTTGGCTCTGGTTGTTGCTTGAGACTTGGCCCAGACCAAATATGCCAATATCTTCCCTATCAGCACACAACCCATCCAATATTTTGTCCAATTCCATGCTAAATGCTAATCCGGATATGCTGTCCAAGAATAGATTTCAAATATATCAGTGGTATTACTAATACTACAGGAAAGAAACCCAGAGACAGGGCCAGTCAGAACTCCTATGCCCCACTGAATATTGACTTATTGCAACAATAGTAAAAATGTATAAACTCTTATTATAGAGTTAAGGCACAAGCACCATTAACCTAACTGTCTAAGACCATCATAAACATATCTTAGACAAATTTATTGGTCATGCTTTATGTGGATAAGAGTGGGAGTCTCACCTACTAAGTACCATAAGACAAATATGTCTAATGTAGATTGAAAATGTAGGTTTTTGTTGAAATTGAAAACACACCTAATAAAAATCATAGGGGAAATAATTCTAGTATGAATCTGAGATGTAGGTGGTTGTCCAGATATCAAAAACATATAAATTACCTATTCAAGTTATTGCACAACTCACAAATGGGCCTATAGCGTTATCATGTATCAATCAAAATATTGGGGAACACTGGTATTCCCGACCTAAAATGTTGTGTTGCTGAAGAATTCAGCACATATATAAATATAATCAGGATATTTAGCCTGACAGAATATATATCACATAGGGTATCATAGATGCTTCAAAATCTGACATATAGTTCAAACTGGTTCATAAAACCATATACGTAATTGTTATATGTCAAATATTCATCAGAAATTATTTCAAAAAACCACATCGCCTGAATAATCATGAAGACACAGCTAACCTTCACCACAGTATGTATATATACCAAATGTAAACCCAAGATAACACAGTATCTCCTTGATATTCTGAATTCTAAATTTGCTGTTAGCTAACTGTGAATAAGAATAATGCAGTTGGTAATCAAGGTTGTTGCAAAACCTAATATATCACTCAGGAGCCAATAATCTAAAGCGTGCCAGTTATCAAACCATACATAGAAGTAATGCAACTAGTATTCTAAGCTATTACCTAAGGTAATGTATTCATTGGGTACCAAAAAACATGGCTATAACTATGGTATGCACATTGTAACACATTTGAATGATTGAACACAGTGATAGTCAAATCAGCCCCACAGTATATAAAACAAAGCCACTTAGATATTAGCTATATATTGGCTATCTATTCAATGATTCAAGAATGTAGCCAAATCAACATCAAAATGTTGATAATAATAAGTCCATGAAAAGGAACATGCTACCAACTATCAAATGAAAAAGTTAACTTGGTCTACATATATACTCTTGATAGTGTTATTAGCAGATCTAAACATAAATCACAAGACAATCCCTCCTTCCCGATCTAATGGAGAATGGAAAGAAGTCGCAAGCGTATACTTCACATAGTTATAATACACTAAACATAAGCTATTTACCACCATATATAAATTTAGGAACACACAGTGGAAATAAGAATATATAAGTCCATAAGTCAAATTCTTTTGGAAAATAGCCAGACACGATTTATATAAAGGTCCTAAGGATATGGATGATTGTATGAACCAAAATAGTTGGTAACCAGTACATGTATATAGTTCACCCTGTCCCAAAAATTATTCTCTGTTGAATTCCAAAAATCTTCGTAAGTAATGGCCCAGTTCAAGTAGGAACAGGAATCATCATCTGCTCATCGCAAAAAATAGTCCATAAGTATAACAAACCATAATTCAATCATGGTAGACCAATAAACAGATATTCTAACACAGTTTCCACACAACTAGTTGGAACCCTTTAGTTAGAAAAATAGGGTATAGATTTTATGCCCCTTCTCAAAAAGTAATTTAAGAAAAATGAGTCCAAATATCCGTCGCACCCGATAGTCTGATTCACCGTACCAATGTATATAGTTTAAAGTCCTCAAGGTAAAAACCACATCTGTAATAGATCCGTAATAGATATATTTTTTGTAGAAAAAAGTAACAGTACCTATGATGTCCTGCACTCGTATTCACAGTAGCCACACATACGATAAGAATACAATAGTTTAATGTCCAATTTTAGTCTCCAAAATAAGCTTAATGATTTAGAGCACGTTCAAATACCTGCGTATATCATATATACATATGCCCAGGCCTAGGCCTAATGGTTCCATAAGGTAGTTCACCCTCTGTAGCTGCTACAACAAAATAAACTCGAACAAAAATGTCCCAAGGCTTACATATGGACCAGATATCCAGATGTCTAAATGGCATCCATAATAGAAACCAGTGAAACCAAATATACAAGCGTCATCAGGGAAGGAGTCATCTCGTATCAGCCAGGAAAGGAACTAAACGCCAACAGCGAGGAACACCAGAAACGTAAAACACCACACCTCGCACGTACGGCTTTGCACGGCTTGTTTATGTGTTTATTTCTTATGGACACTATAAAGCATGGTAGATCAATAGTTTTTGTATTCACATATGTTCCACCAAATTGAGATCATATATATTTTTATATATATTATCCGCCATTTGTTGTCCATGTTTTGTCTCTCTATTTTATAAACCTCCTTGTTGCTCATTTATTATGTAATGACATGGAATGTACTTTTTTCCCCATTGGTTCAGGGGTTATTTATAAGCATTTAATGAAACTGGTGAGCTGCCTTATTATCTTTTTTTCCTCACTGAAGAAGGCGTATGCCGAAACTAGTCTGAGGACTAAGCATTTATTTTGGTGCATTTACTAGCACCTTTTTGTCATCAATAAAATACTGGAACTACAATTGCTGGCCTTTGGTGTGTTCACCACCAAGCCCAAAGCCAGATGTGGTACTACTTCCTGATGGTGACTGCTGTCTGCTGGATCCATGTCCCTCACAAGAACAGCCGGGACCACATGCCCATGGCATGCTACATTGTGGTGTGGACAGCACACACCCTTTGGTAGTGCTGGTGGTACTGCCACTATGGGCGTGTGAATGTGCATGACCATGTGGGCTCTCAGCTGATGCCGTTCCTGACCTACATCCACACGTCCGACGCCCTACTCCCACCACTGACAATGTCTCATTTCACCATTTATCCATGGCATCAGCAAAATGATGTACGGCATCAAAAACGTTGTGGAGGTCTTCACACATGGCAGGAAGTGTTGCGGACATGACCCTGAGCATCCATCTGGTGTACCATTCACAATGTGCCTGTGCCTCCAAGATGGACTGAAACATGCGTCAGGTGACACTTGCTGTGACACCTCTTATAGGGGCTGGATGGACAGCAGTCCTCCTTTGAGCACCCCTGTTAATCTGCATGTGTGGGACCTCACCAGCTCTCTGGCTATGGCTAGTGTCTACAGTCACAGATGCCATAGTCACCACACTAGTCTGTTTGATGCCACCACCCACTGACTGTCCGATATCTGTGGCTGCTGGGGACTGGGTAAGTGTGGGCATACTGACCATGTGTGGAGACATTGTGGGTGGAAGTGGGATGGTACAGATTCAGCCCCCAACAACCCCACCTGTGCCTCACTATGACCACCATCCTCAGAGTCTGATAAGGCACTGACAGCACGTTGTGAGGGGGAGAGATCCCAACCCCAATGTTCAACTGTGAGGGGAAGCCAACATATGTAAATTACTGCCTGCACTATAATATTTACTGATCCACACACACGCACACACACACACACACACACACACACACACACACACACACACACACACACACACACACACACACGTGAGGTGGCACAAAGGCATTATACAAACCACACTTTCTGAATGATGACATGCATGACACACAATCATACCACAACAGACACACTCTGAACAGGCCCACAACAACATGCAGTGTAGATATGTCCAGTTAATGTTGCTACTACTATACTACATGTGAGATATGTGAGGAGTGGGAGTATGTGATGGACCTTCACCTAACACACAGTGCACCCATGTACACAATACTTATGTACCCCTATATAGCACAGTATCTACACCTATACAAATGTATGTGCCAATATGTTACAGCTCCTGTGAATAGGCTCCTGTGATGATCAATGTGATGCACTGCAGTTAAACCCACCACAAGTGAACATGCACATACTGCAATATGGCTAAGCATAACAGTTGTGTGCATGGGTATTGGTGAGCCACAACAAGACAGTTCCACATGCACCGGTTTCAAGTTGCGGTTCCTCAGCCACACCAGAGGGACCTATGTAGATGTGGGGGAGAGGTATTGTCAGCACACACACATGTGGCATTGGTGCAGGATAATATGTGCATTTATGAACATGTACAGTACAAGCTGTGTTACTACCCAAATTGCTGACATTCCCAATAGGTGTGCACTTGTGTGATTTACAAAAGCCCACCCACAAATGCAGTTTGACCTAAAATATACATCCAGGTACGCAAAGGCTGCCACTATGAATGCTACAGTATTGACGTGATTCCCACTGGGGCCTTACCTGGTTGCTACTTGGCTGTTGACTCTGTGCCACCCACCTCCATGACATATGTAGTGATGGTTTCCTAGGAGGTGGTAGCTGCACCAAGGTTTGCGAGTAACTCCTCAGTGGCTGTGAGTGGCGCTTGAGTAGCAGGCCCTGCACTTGTGCCAGCATGGTCCTGGGCCACAGCTGCAGCCCTTTGCCATGCATTGTGTATCATGTCTGTGGCACGGTGTTGGACCTGTCCATAGCTCTTGTCCCAGTGGCCCACATTGTTGACTGTTGCTGCCAGTTATGCATACAGGGCAATGTGTTCCTGCAGGTTTTGCCAGCTCCTTCTCAACAGTACCCAGTGATGGAGTCTGAGGACATCAATGATTACCACAGTCTTGGCTTCTGAGAATGGTAGGTTCAGTCTGCAGTACATCCCACCTGAAAGACATGAACAGGGGAATACATCACAGGACCGCATACATTGGCCAACATTATGTACAGACCCTGCACATCCACTTTTGCTAGCACTATCCACTGCTAACACCCACATCATACCCCTGCCATCTATCAGCACAGTATGTGTGTGGGTATAGTCAAAATACTGGCATTACAGCATTCATTCCCCCCTTAATCCTGATGTTTCATGTTCCCCCCATTGAGGACCATTAGTGTGCATAAAAAGAAGTTATGTTCTTACCATAACATTCCATGTGAGTTGTTCATCTTGCCTTTGTTCTTACACATGGGTTTGGAGCCGATCCCTCAGCTCCAAGTCAGCCACATTCCAAGCTCTGCATCTAAGAGAAGCTTGAGGCACAGTCCCTATCCCATGATCCCCTGCTGCTAACCCTCAGATCTAGTTTGCAAAGAAACCAGACAACAAATTATACCTGCCTACACATGCATACACACCAAAATTACCTATACACGTATATACCTAAAAGGTAATGATAGATACAGGCAAATATGTTATACCTGACTGACTATGCACACATACATAGGCACAGATACTCACAGAGAACCATGAGAAAGTCAACCAGCCACGAGTCGTACCTGTTCCTCCAGAACACGGAGGTGGAAGGAGGGCGGGAGTGTAAGAACAAAGGCAAGATGAGCAACTCACATGGAACGTTAGGGTAAGGACATAACTTCTTTATGTGAAGTTGTTCGATCTCGCCATTTATTCTTACATACGGGTGGCGTCCCCAGCACCCTAAACCCTGGGTGGCTCACGGGAGAACATTCCTGAGAACAGTGGAACCAAGGGAAGCCCTGTCCCTGGAGGTCCTGTCCACTTTGTAATGAGTAATAAAGGTATGAGGTTTGGCCCAGGTAGCCACAGCACAAATGGTATTTATAGGTAAATGAGCCGCATGACCCAGAGAAGTAGAAACAGCCCTAGTAGAATGAACTTTAACTTTGAGGGGAGTAGGCTGATTTGAAGATGAATAAACAAAGTTTATGCAGTCTGAAAGCCATTTGGATAGCGTGATTTTTGTAACTGCAAGTCCTTTCTTACTATTTGCATGAGACACAAATAGTTGGTCCGATTTTCTGAACTCTTTTGTTCTGCCCAGGTAAAATCTCAGTTGTCTATGTAAGTCCAATTTGTGAAGCATGTATTCCATCTTATTGGTATGGGTCCTGAAAAAGGTGGGAAGTTCTATGGACTGATTAAGATTCGATTCTGAGCAGACTTTTGGTAGAAAAGACGGATTAGTACATAAGATGACCCTGTCTGGATGAAATATCAGATATGGTGGTCTCATTGACAGTGCCTGTAGCTCCGAAACTCTGCAGGCTGAAGTGATTGCCACCAAAAATAGGGTTTTCCAAGAAAGATATTTCAGCGGGCATGAGGAAGCTGGCTCAAACGGCGATAGCATGAGTTGGGATTGCATCAGGTTTAAATTCCAAGGAAAAACTGGGCTCCGAATAGGTGGTAGGAGATGATAAGTTCCCTTCATGAAAGCCCTGCAAAGTCTGTGTGACATAATTGTAGCACCTCCTTCACCCACATGAAAATTAGATATGGCAGCCAGCTGCACCCTTATGGTGGATGTTGAAGCCTCCTGGTGATAGAGAGTAGATAGAAATTCTAGAATCTTGTAAATAGGAGCAACCAAGGGATCTAAACCTTGTTTGGAGGCCCAACACGCAAAACATTTCCACTTGCTCTTATACAATTTTCTAGTGGAGGATTTGTGGGAAGAAATCAGAATATGTTGTACTGCTGGAGACAAAAGATCTGACTTGGCTAAGCTGGGAAGCGGAGCAGCCATGCTGTCAATTCGAGGGATGAGAGATAGGGGTGAAGAACTCCTGATGAATGGGTCAGCAGGTCTGGCACTGGGTCCGGAGTCCAATGCTCCTCTATTTGGTGAGCTTGGAGGAAGGGGAACCAGATGTGTCGAGGCCAGAATGGTGCTATCAAGATGATCATCCTTTCCAGACCTTTGGCTTTCTGTAGAAATTTTAGGACTAGTGGAACAGGAGGGAAGGCATATAGGAGAACCAGGGGCCAATCATGTACAAGTGCGTCCCTGGGGGCGGCCCCCAGAGGGGAAAGTAGGCTGAAATAGCTTCTGCATTTGGCATTTAAGGGGGATGTAAAAAGGTCGCAGCAAGGCTGGCCCCATCTGTGGAAAATCTTTTTCGCTACTTGATTTTTGAGGGACCACTCATGAGGCAGCAGGATGGCTATGCTCAACCTGTCCGCTATTACGTTGGATGTCCCCGGGATATGCATTGCTATGAGAAAGTGTCCGGTGGACACAGCCCATTGCCAGATCCTCAGGGCCTCTCTGCATAAGGGGTAAGACCTGGTTCCTCCTTGCTTGTTTATGTACCATACTACTGACATGCTGTCTGTCTGAATTGCAACTGTTCCCGGAGGTAAGTAGTCGTGAAAGTGTTGCAATGCTAGGAACACTGCTCTTAACTCTAGGACATTGATGTGCAGTTTGTGCTCCATTTCCGACCACTCACCTTGAATTGTTCTCCCCTGAAAAAGTCCCCCCACCCTATCAGGGAAGCATCTGTGGTCACTGTGGCTATGGGGGGAGGAAGAACAAACGGGCGGCCTATCGTAAGTTCGTGATTGTTCAGCCACCATCGAAGATCCCATTGGCAAGATTCCGTGAGTAGGATGTTGTATGACAATGGTAGCTGTTGGTAAGACCACTGTGAGAAGAGTAGTCACTGGAGGATCCTCATGTGCATTCTCCCTAGGGGGACCGCGATAAGGGCTGCTGCCATCATGCCTAAAATTTTCAAGACCTGTGCGGCTGGGACTCTTTTGTTTTCTAGGAGAATAGAAATCTGTTCTCTCAGGGCTGAGACTTTTGACTGGGGAAGTCTGATCAGGGATAAGGTAGTGTCTAATTCTGCTCCTATGAAAGATATATGCTGTGAGGACGATAAGACAGATTTTCCAAGTTCAGAGTTATGCCTAAATGGGAACAGAGATTGATTGTATAGTCCCTGGCTTGCAATAGGTGACACCTGGTGGTGGCGGTTAGGAGCCAGTCGTCTAAGTATGGAAACACCCAGAATCCTAGTCGTCTCAGGTAGGACTCCACTACTGCCATGCACTTGGTGAACACCCTGGGGGCTGAGGTGAGGCCAAAGGGCAGAGCTCGAAACTGAAAATGACTGGCTCCCAGCCGGAAGTGCAGGTGATTTCTGGATGGCCTGGCCATTTTTATGTGGTAGTACGCATCCTTGAGATCTATAGAGCACATCCAATCGTTCGTTTGAAGAAACGGAAGGATCGATTGTAGTGTGACCATCCAGAATTTTTCCTTCTTCATGAAGGTATTGAGTTTGCTGAGGTCCAGTACTGGCCTCCAGTCCCCTGTTTTCTTTGGAACTAAAAAGAACCTTGAGTAAGTTCCGGATCCTATTTGGTCCACCGGGACTGGCTGGATGACTCTTTTTTTCTAACAGTCTTTGCATTTCTATGGCTGCCTTATCCCTCAGATTGGGTGGAACATCTGGGAATCTTTTTTGGATGGGAGGATTGTTTAAGAAAGGGATGTTGTATACTCTGGTTATTATGCTTTTTACCCAGGAATCTGAAGTGGATTTTAGCCAGGCCTCTGGGTATAAAGCCAAGCGACCCCCGACTGCCTCCAGAGCAGGACAGCCAGGCCTCCACTCAGGAGTGCTGGAAGGGCTTACCAGGGACACTATCCCTGTTGCCCTGGTTCTGCGGACCCCCTCTGCCGCATGGGCGGCGTCTTCCATTCCTTCCCCCTCCTCTGCCTCTGGAGGGGGTTTCACTAGGTGTGGATTGGATAGCTCCCTGAGTCTTCTGGAACCACATTTTTCCACCTCTTTGCCCTTTGGGGTATGGTCTAGAAGGGGCAGAAAAACGGACCCCTATGGCAGATAGGGTCTTTCCTTCTTGCTCACTCCTAGTGAGCGTCTCCTTCACTTTGGGCCCAAACAAGGAGGAGCCATCAAAAGGGGCATTAGTAAAGGAAGACTTAAAGGCTTCTGAAAAGGAGCATAGGTGCATCCAGGATTGTATCCTCAGAGCAATCGCTGAAGCTGCAGCCCTACTCAATCCTTTGGCTGCATATGAAATGAGCCGCATGGATGAGGTAACGATAGAGTTTAGGGTATTGAACTGTGCTGTCACCTTGTCTGAGACAGTAGCATCTGTGGTACCCTGTAGAGTATCTGACAATTTTTCGAGGAGATCTCTCTGAAGATGGGTAAAATGAGTGAGGTAGTTCAGCGATCGCATGGAAAAAGTCGCTGAACTAAAGATGTGCTTCCTGTACCTGTCCATCGTCCTGGAGTCCTTGTTAGGAGGATGAACAGAGGAAGATGCCTCAGACATTTCTTTCTTGGTGGCCACCGCCACCACCATAGCATCAACTGGGACTCCCTTGGGGAGGTACGCCTTATCCTGGGGGGCAGTGATGTACTTATTGGCCTCCGAGGGACTGGTTCCAATGTGTCAGGTGACTCCCACACCCTTCGAGCTATTAAATCCATTAACTCGTCGAAGGCCGGAGCTACCCAGGAGGTGGAGGGTTGAGCCCCAAAAGCCTTCAGTAACACCGACTCATCCTCAGTAGGGACAAGGGACTGCCAGTCACCCATCTGTTTGAGAATTTCAAGGATGTCGGTGAATGAGACATCCTCCAAGGAGGACCGTGGGGACCCCTCTGACTCATCCAAGTCGGTATCCGATGTCAACGATTCCTGTGGGGAATCAATGTGCCTCCTCTTGCACAACCTCTTCCTCGGGACATCATCAGAGGGGACATCTGGTGAAGCTTCCAAGGAGCAGGGTTCACCCTCTGGGGTTGACTGAGGCTTTTGGTCTCTACGCTTGGCGGGAACCAGTGGTGCAGAGACAGAACATGGACCTTTCAGAGAGGGAGAAGAAGAATCTGACGATGTGAAAGTCCTACCAGACAAGACCTTCCTCATGGCTTTGAAGGCACCAGAGCCCCGGGCCAAAGGTTCCATCGGTTCCGAAGAAGAAGGTAGTCTCCCCGGGCCCGGAACCACGGGCTCTGATCCAGAGGACGGAGCTGAACTAATCTGCGCTGAGGCACTGAGGGGAAGAGTCAGAATGGAAACTTCGGTTTGACTCTCCCCCCCCAGAACCGAGGAGAGATTGTCAGCTCCGAGACCCCTCGATGGGTACCGAGGGTGTCGAGGTCAGTGGAGCCGAAAGCACTAAAGAAGGCTTTGGCCCCGGGGGATCAATGATCATCAGATCCTCAACTCCCGGCTCTGATGATTCGGGTCTCAAAGGAGGATCAACAGATGGGACAGGAAGGGCCTCAGGCTTCGAAACTAACTGGGAAGAAACCGCAATCAGTTTGGATAAGGTCGTGTTCTCCATCAGTTTCTGCACCACTCGATCTACATTGGTGTCAGACAGTCTGGAAGAATGGGTCAAAGGGGCCAAAGAGGTTACCGAGTGAAGGATCGATGAAGGGAGTACCTCTGACACTGGCTCCAAGACCTGGACCTCGACTCAAGGCAGCATCTCGGTGCTTGGCTCCAAGGTCTGTGGAGCCAGCAACTGCATCTTAGAAGAAGTACTCGGAGCCGATGACCTGGGCTCCGATACCTTCAAAGACTTCGACCCCTTCGAAGACTTCGATGACTGGTCCGCCTTTTCCAATGCCTCCTGAAACTCCGGCTTCAGAAGACCTCTCTCTACCAGTTTCCTGCATCTCTCCATCATCACTCTGCCACTAAACGTGTGGCAGATGGAGCAATCCTCCTGAAGATGGAAAGGGCCCAGACAGTAAATGCAGGAAACGTGGTTATTAGTTATGGACATTTTCTGTCCACACTGGCAACGTTTAAAGCCAGATTTGGCTTTTTCCGACATTTTTAAGCCCAAAATAGCAAATACAACTATGTGTATAAAGTATCCAAAAACTACCACTAACACACACTATAATAACTTTTAGTTAACTGTGAAAAGAAAAGGAATTACCAGTAAAAAATTCTGACAGAGCCCTGACAGAAAAGGAAAAATGGCCTAAGTCCTAGGAGCAGCCGCTCCCACAACAATCTAAAACTAATTTAAAACAAGACACACACCTAACACTACACTAATAGTAGTACTATGTAATCCTAATAATAAAACTCAACAATTCTAACTATTTTAGTAAAATATATATATATATATATATATATATATATATATATATATATATATATATATATATATATATATAGATATGAAAAAATATGAAAGACACTGGCCCGAGCTCTCACTCGACGAGACCTGTTGCAGCAGCAAACTAGATCAGAGGGTTAGCAGCAGGGGACCATGGGATAGGGACTGTGCCTCGAGCTTCTCTTAAACGCAGAGCTTGGAATGTGGCCAACTCAAAGCCGAGGGATCGGCTCCGAAGCCGTGTGTAAGAACAAATGGCGAGATTGAACTTCACATTCCTCCATTCATCATTCACATCTCACAGCACATACAGCCGCTGGGGACATCACAGAGGTTCCCCACCAGGCCATCAAACATCTACCATACACCTGTAGGCTATAAGGCCAATCCTCTACCCAGTGTCATAAATACTCCTCAGGAGTGACCTCACTGTGACATGCAAGGCAATCACAGACTCCGCATTGCTGCACAAGTGCAAATCATGCTCCACTGAGTTAACACACACAACCCCACACACACCCTCAACCTGGTGAGTGACCTGGACTGGTCTTGTTGGCACCTCACATGTGTGTCACACACAATCACCCTGCGGTAGTATGGGCACTCTGTCCACATCAGGCAGGGTAGCTACCTAAACCTTTGCAGGCATAACCTGGTCAAATGGATGGTTAACTGCACATACACCCTTGGGATACCACCTGTGTCCCTGTTGGACAGAGACATCAGCTGCTGCCTTGCATACACATGGACTAACATGGCCTAAGCATATGGCTGCTCAGGGCCCATAGCCTAGTAACCTGAGATGGTACCAGGACTACCAGAAATGGCCTGACTGCTGTGACAGACTGTGTTGTTATGTGTCCACACACATCACTGTCATCGACGGCTGGGTGCCCCCTATGGGCAAAGTTACAGTATCATGTCATTCATCCTCTATCCAACAAATAAGTGAGTGCTACTACAGGTGCATGTAGACATTCGAGGAACATCTAAGGTACACAATAACAGAGATCAGTGCATATGTGGTGTAGGGTGACTTCCTCAAAGGTGTCTGACATCTGCAGTACCCAGATGTTTGCAGAATGGGTAGATGTTCCTGAAATATGTAGACCCCCCCCCCCCCTGCCAGACAAATGTGTATTTATGCACGCCATTTGGACAATACATGATGGTTGTCCACAGAGTTTGGGGAATGTGTCTGTGACATGCCAGTCCCCTGGGGATACACTAATGGTTCATGGCTATCTGTTACTGAATCCATTCACTTGCATTGTATGCTCAGTATGTATGCACTGCTGCTGAGCCAGAGCCAACATCCCCCCACTACTACTACCTATAACCTGCTATCCTGCTGCAAGGACCCACCAGGTATGCTAGCCATAGGTGTCAGGCTATCAGTTACAGGTACATGGTGACCTAGTCTGAGTACATCAGAGACGGTCAGGGAGACCTGGAATTTCTGTGAAATAATCCTGTATAACATTAGCAGACTGTGAGGGGTTCAATGACAGTATATCATGTGACTTGCCAGCTGTATTTACCAGTATGTATTGTCAGTGTGATCCCCTGTACTGGCACAGTAATCAAGGAGCCTCAATCCTCACCACTAACACCAGTGAGGGACATACTCAATGGGAGGATGACAAGTAGACACACAGTAAAGTACAATTACCCTTCAGAGCACACAGAGATCACAGTCAGTCTGGGGCCGGTTTCTCCCTCCCTCCCTCACCAGATCCCCAATAAGACTCCCCACTGGCACAGCTATACAGTTAACATCTCAGCAGAGTGGTAAAGTCAAAACCTCTATCACCCTCTCTGTCCAACCAGGGCTTCGAGTCACACATATTAAATTTGATTTATAAATCAAGCACACACACACTCCTGGGAATGTCTGGCACAAGTTTACTAGCTATGGCCCCTTCTGCCCAGACTAAAAGGTAGCTATGACTGTCACAATCCAGCTCTTTGTCAGCTACTGTAAGGCCCTTACCAAAGAGTGAAGAATCCTACTGTGTAATGTGCCTATTATCCAAATGGTTAGTGTGACCAAGACCAAGACTATTGGAGTGGGCTATACAGTCTCACCAAATACATATGCAAGTACTCTAAGACCTTACCTATCTCTAAATAGACCAGCCGCAATTTCAAGGTTTAACTATATTTAATAATAACAAATAAAGGAGCAATACAATACAAAATCAATAAAGTAACTACAGAGTTCAGAATCGCAGGAAATATTTTTAGAAAACATTGCATGACAGTTTCAAATAAATCCAGAAACCATCAAAAGTAATCTTTATTATATTCCCATCTATATGTAAACTAAAGGGTCCCCTATGAAATCCCGAACGCACAGTAACCCGATGCCCAAAACACCGAGACGAAAAGCCCGAAACCCCACATTGCTAAAATGTTGAAAGTGCAAAATTCAAAATCGTGAAACTAATACATACATACAGCACACACACAAACATACAAACACCTCCCCCCATAACCAAACAAACCACCCTACACTAAAGATAAGCAGGGGGGCTTCGCCACCCTGTGCCCCCCCACACCCTTACTTTATTATTCCAACTCCGAGATCGCACAAACATATACACAAGGCAAACTCACACCCACACATTACAGTCCCACACACACACACACACACACACACACAGACACACACACACACACACACACACACACACACATACACACACACTCCATGATCACAACACACACACTAAAGCCCCTCACAAACACACTTACACACACATAGTTAACTGAACCGCAACACCAGAAGTGCTAACTCAAAATCCCTTAACATCGGGATTTTGAGTTTTGCGCTTCTGGTCTTTCAGTAATGTAGGGTTTCGGGCTTTTGGTCTCAGTATTTTGGGCGTCAAGATACTGTGCGTTCCGGATTTCATAGGGAACCCAAACTAAATCACAATTTCCTATTTCCTTACTATTAGCAAGGCAAATGCAGATGAGTGGATTTTGTCAGATACAAAGATACATACAAACTGAAAAGGTCTTTCTCTGAAACAGGTCTGACATTAATAATCAACATTACAGCTGGGTTAGCTCAGATTACATCACTCTTTGTCACCTGTCTTCAGATTCTAAGCTAACAACAAGTAACATACATTTTAACATCTCTGCATCAGAAGTACACCTCTCTCAGATTTTTGTGTAGACATGGAATTTATAACACAGTTAAACACTTTTACATTTTCAAACTAGTAATTGTTTATGTTTCAGGACAATACAAAAACCTCTAGCTGTAGACATTTATGTCTGATTGCTGCACTGAAACTGAGATAACACATTCATAAAACAACTACAGCTTGTTTTCGTGAGATTTTGCAAGTTATATCTGTATGTTCGAGCCCTCCACCTTCTAATATTAATACATACATTTGCACAAGTAATAGTTTATATATATTTCTGTTCTTTTCAGGTGGTTACATTCTTGAAGCTCAGTCATACCTCTCACCTTCTTAGAGCAAGACATCAGGACAAAGGCAATAACAAAGGTGTGACAAAGGGCCAGAAATAGTGACACTTTTTAAATAAAATCTGATAGAATAACAGGTTTTGCATTCGCATGACTTTTCTGAAGGAAATGCTGTCCACTGTTTGGTGTGTTATATCCAGAGTTTTGCATGCAATGTCTGGCCATTGTTAACAGACTTTCATATTCTGTAGCAGTGTACTGTGTAAATGTGTGTTGGGGTGAGTGAGGACGCAGCCAGATGTGAGTGTCATACATCCTTTTCTGACTTTACATGTTACTACAGTTGATGCTGGTCTATCAGCTGTGTATGTTTGTAGGGGGAGACTGTCACACATGTCCCTTAAAACCTGAACATTTCCACCAACCCTTTATGTTTGTCTGTTGTGTGGATGCCCTGCTCTAGGTGTTTGGGAGCAAGGTTAGGTCTGTAGCAGGTAGCTGAACATGCTGCTGCATATGTATCAGGCCACAGCTGCTGCATTCTGGCCAGGGTTCAGACTAGGGATTGTAAAGACATTGGGGGAGAGCAAGCTGTTAATGTCAGTGAGGGTGCGGTGTCAGCTGCTTTGTCACAGCATGACCTGGTTGAGGGTACCCACAACAGTCCAGGTGAGGCATGTGCCTGTGGTGCATATATTATATAATAGTGCCATCTAGAGAGTGGTAGTCAACATTTACTACATATATTCATAATTGTGAGATGTGCCCCACTCTGCAGGCCTTTAAAGTGCTACTGTGGGTGGCAGTGACTGCAGTAGGATCAACCAGTTTTGCAGGACATTGCAGGGCTCAATTTTTCCTATGTTGTACTGACATTGATGTAGTTATCGTGCCACACACTGGGCTGTGGGCAAGGACTGTGGGTGTTTAGATGTTACAGATAGAGCTACCGAGCCATTATTCTGGCATGTGTATTTGTAAGATATATGTGCATGCATATGGTGTGTAATACAGGATTAGCATGGACATGTGTGTTCTGATGGGTATGATGTTGACAAAGAGCTGTCTGTCATGGTTTTGTAACCTCAATCTGCACTGCCTTGCTAGTATGTTGGCACACAGGGTAGGTTTTATGACGACCCTGCCATAAATAGGGGGCACAACTGTGGATATTCAGCAACAGTCTGTGCAGTTGTCAGCTGTACCTGATAGTGTAGGCCTCCTGTACATCCAGCAACATTTCTTTGTCTGTGTACTGGTTCTTTGTCTGCATCAGAGGCCAAAGTACACTGTGATTTGGGCCACTATCTATAGGAGCACTGTGTGACTGGCAATCAGGATATGTTTGTAAAAACAGTTGCTATACTGTGAAGGTCATTTGGCTTACTGGTATGTTGATCTAACTGTAGTTTTGATGGTTGTGGGTTCAAACACTGGCAGTGATGTCTTTTTTCCCTAAAGTCACATCCCTTAGTGCCTGATATCTTTACAAAAGCATTAGCAATTCCCCAGAGCTGGTTTAGTGTACTGGTGTGTTGCTGTGACTCTAGTTTAGAAGGTCCTGGGTTCAATAATTTGCATGCTTGTCTTTTTTTCCTGTTACATGACAGTAATTCATGATATCTTTACAAAAGCATTACTCATTCCACAGAGCTGGTTTGGCTTCATGGTGCATTACTCAGACTTTAGTGCATAAGGCCCTGGGTTTAAAACTCAGTACTGATATTTTTTCCCTAATGTTAAATGACTGTAATTCATGATATCTTTACAAAAGTATTACTTACCAAGTCACTGTCACCTACTCCCCACTGCCCATCTATACCCACTAACTCTTCCCCTAGACTAAGCTGAAAAGCTTTCCCTGAAAATGTCAATGCGCCTCATATGAACTTGTCTCTATTCTCCTCTTTTTTACATTTTTCCTTTCTTGTCTTATCTTCAGTACATCTTCAAGATTATCTATTAAACATACTGTATGAACAACAATCAAATGTCACTCCCTGCTATACTTTTAATTGTATGTCTAAACCACTATGCTTATGTAAATATTTTATGCAATCATATGTTATTGTCTGCTATATTTTTATAACTGAATGTGTAAATATCTTATGTATGGTATGCTAGCAACTGTTCTGGAACATTTCTCCCCGGGCCTCCGCTGAAAACGAACAGCTCTGTCCAGTCAGACCATCCCAGTAAATAAATGTAAAATAAATAAATAAAAATAAAACTATTAATTCCCATAGCTGATTTGGTGTAGTGTTATGTTGTTCTGACTCTAGTAGTGCACAGGGTCCTTGGTTTGACACTTGTCAAGGCTGGATAATTAGTTACTGGGTAGAATAGTGTCTGAATAAGATTGAGTGATTATCAGTGAGAGTAATCTCATATTTTTGGTCCATTTTTCATAAAATTCTGTTTCTCTGGTAAATCACTGGTCAACTCATTACAGACTGCAATTAGAAAATAATGACAGACATTTGTGTTTCAGAGGACATACTCTTCAGGAAATTCATGCTAATGCAAACCTGTCATTCTATCAACTTTTTAAATTTGTAAGAGCAATATTTAAAAATTGTTCTTATTTTTGGGCTTTTGTCCTACTTTTACTAATGACTTTATCCAGACTTCTTGCTCTAAGAGGTTGAGAGGTATGTGTCCAAGGACACTTTTTTATTGTAAAGTGCCGTACAGTATCTGTAACACACCCCCTGCATAACATTCACTTCCCATTTATCTTGTAAGTGTCCGAGAACACTTGTGCCGTACGGCACTTTGATGTGCAAGGGGCGAGTTACAGATCTGCAGACACTACTGTAACATACCCCCTGCATTGATTCAGTATCCATGCACATGGCTCCATCTCCACCTCTTCATTAATATGCAAGGCGTGCTGCCAAGAGGGAGATGCGGACACGGGCACCATTCACTCTGTGTAGGAATAACACAATTCCTACATGGGGTTTATTAAATCCAGGGGTGAGACTTTCTGGAAGAGGTAAAGGGTTGTCAGGGTGGGAGGAGGGAACAAAGACCCTTATATAGTCATTCTGACTTGCTTGACTGTCCATTTATTTTGAGGGGTTCCTGCGTTTTGTTTGTAACCTCCCTGGCTTTGTTTTTTACATGTCTGTTTACCAGCATTCTGCTGAGACTATTTTGTTTCTTGGCAAAATTGGAAGAAGGACCCATAAAGCTTAGGCTGCTGAAGCAGTGATGAAGATCATCTGAAAATATTACTTTTTACAGCAAAGACAGAGATGCCATAGTTTTATTTATTTTGGATAATGAAGGAGATACATCATAGAGTATACTATCCACTGCAGTGAAAAACATAACTATAAATCTTAAAATCAGCTAGCATAAGTCTAGTTTCATTTTTTGAACAGATTATTCTAAGTAAGTTGGTGTAAAGGAACATGCCATTATAGAGTAACAACACTGATAAAACAAGCAGTGTGTTAAATATAAACTACTTGCAATTCATGCTGTTTTAAAATGAGTTACAATATGTCATTTTTTAAATATACCTGCATATTAATAATAATCACATTTGCTCCACAGCTGCTGATGATACACTCTAATGTCTGTCTTCGAAATGTTATTGCATACTCGTGACTAAATTATAATTACTGAAGGCACTAATAAAACATTGGTTTCTTTCAGAAAGTAGTTTATTCATTTTGAAAAAGATCTCTGTTTGAGATTTGACTATACAATTAAATAAAAATTCTGCAATCACAAAAAGTCACATTTTCCCTCACGTCCTCAGATAAATTTAAATTAATGTGGTGATAAAACATAAACATATAAATTAAGATTAATTCGAATACACAATGAATTTAACTAATTAATGCATTTTAATTTTTAGAAATCATATATTCCCATAATTTGTGCTGTCAGTTGATGTGAAGAAGTAGCAGCAGATATGCGTTTTTACAGATGACTCAAGTATGCATCTTAACAAATGACAAACATTAACAAACATTTTAGCATTCGATAGTGAATTGAAAAAATACAAGTAGTTACAATTTAATCTTTAAACATGTGTAATGTATTTGAACACTTGTAAAATATTAACATTTATCAATGTTATCATCATTTTCATTTAAACAATTTTATTCTGAAGGTTTGAGTACCAGTTAAAATTTTACAAATGAAACAGTATATTGAAAGAGTGTGTTGCCAAACTAGTAATATTAGTCTATTCAGTACAACAATTTTGAATAAATAACAGAGCAGATGGCCTGATAGGTTCATAGGTTCATACGTGTGTACTAAGCTAATGGCCCTGGAACCTATATAAGCCTGGCCCAAGAAGATTCCCTGGCATCATGCCGCCCAAATTTAGTTCCCAACCAATACAATTCACACACGGACAGACAAACAATTGTAGAATGTTATATTAGCTTTTATTAATGACAATGACAGAACAAAAACATTATGTAGCAATAGACAAATTATAAATCACTGCACAACTTCTGTTTTGACTTTGCATTCAGAATGATTTTATGATTTTTAAGTCATGGTTTTCATTTACCCTGTAGCTATTTTACCCTTCTGATTGCTGTGAGGTTAGTATCATAAATGCATATGCAGTAGCTGAATGCATGAGTCATGTGAACATACTTCAGTAAGATACAGCAAGATGAAATTATTTTTTGGAAAGATTTGTTTTCAATTTAATTAGGATCCGAAGAAATACATTTCAATTATCTCCAAAAATATTATGGATTGGATAGCCATTGAACAGGAACAGATACAGGAATAAGAGAAGAGCCCTTATGATTCATTCTTTCTTTTAAAAAAGAAAACAAATAAGAGGACATCTGCCTTTAAGAGTATAAAGGTGCCAGCTACAACAAGAATGCAGGATGTCGTATCAATAAAGAGTGAATTCGTTTATTAGATTATGCATATTGTTGGAGACTGCTGGAGTAAAATCAATGGAAAAAGTTTGCAGTAAAAAAGATTAAAATTAGCTGTTGAGGTGTGCTAATAGAGTAAACCTACTTAACTTAGCACTGTGAAATAAATCAAGTATCATTAGAGAGACACTTCTGTAAGCCATATTATGACTACCTGTCTGGAAGTAATGTGGCTTAACTAGGATGAGAAAGTGCCTTATTTTAACAGTCTGAAATGTAAATGAGGAGCTAGCAGCAGTATGCCTGCGGATCTAGTAGCAGTAAACCTAAGGAGCTAGTAGCAGTATACCTAAGGAACTAGTAGCAGTATACCTGCAGAACTAATAGCAATATACCTAAGAAGCTAGAAGTAGTATACCTAAGGAACTAGTAGCAGTATACCTGCCGAACAAGTAGCAGTATACTTGCAGAACTAGCAGCAGTATGTCTAAGGAGCTAGTATCAGTATGCCTGCGCAACTAGTAGCAGTACACCTAAGGAGCTAGTAGCAGTATACCTGTGGGAAATAGTAGCAGTATATCTAAAGAACAAGTAGCAGTAAACCTAAGGAGGTAGTAGCACTAAACTTAAGGACCTAGTATCAGTATACCTGTGGAAATAGTAGCAGTATACATGAAGAACTAGTAGAAGTATACCTGCAGAACTAGTAGCAGTATACCTAAGGAACTAGAAGCAGTACACCTCCACAGCTAGTAGTATACCTGCAGAATGTGCAGCAGTATACTTCAGGAACTAGGAGCAGAATACCGTAAAGAACTAATAGCAGTATACCTGTGGAACTAGCAGCATACCTAAGAAGCTATTAGCAGTATACCTGCGGAATTAGTAGCCCTTAGCATAAGGAGCTGGTAACTATGTGCCTAAATGACTGGTAATAGTAATATCCTGAAAAACAGGAAGTAGTGCACTTGAGGAATAACTAGAAGTGAGGAACTAGTTGCTGAGAACATGAGCAGCTGTTAGCAGTGTACCTGAGAAACTTGAATAGTGCACTTGAAGAACTAATAATAGTACACCTGAGGAATGAGTAAGAGTGTACTCGAGGAATCAGTAGTTTTCGACCTCAGGAACTGGTAGTAGCGAGGAACTAGAAGTAGTGTACCTCAGGTACTAGAAGCAGTGTACTTGAAGGATTAGTGGTAGCATAATTAATGGTACTATACTTGAACTAGCAGCAGTGTACTTAAGGAACTAGCAGCAGTGTACTTAAGGAACTGGTAGAAGTCTGCTTGAAGAACAGGTAGCAGTTTACATGAAGAACTAGGGATAGTAGAATTAGTGGTAACTATACTTGAAGAACTAGCACAGCACACTTAAAGAACTGGTAGCAGTGTGCTTGACAAAATAGTAGTAGTGTACCTGATGCACTGGGTTGCAGTGCAACTGAGGAACTGGTAGCAGTGTAGCTGAGGGACTAGCAGCAGTGCAAATACTCAACTGTTAATGGTGCAATTGAAGAACTGATAGCATTATAGTGGTATTCATACTTTTAAATGTCTAGCATTATAGATCATTCACAAAGATATGAGGGAGTGTGACATCCTGAATTATACTTGGCCTAAGGAATAGAAATGGATTACTGTCACCATTTGCAATATGTGACCTGGGACTTAATGATAGTTAGTCCATTAAGAGGATTTTAAAGTCTGAAACATTAAGTCTTTGACTTTGATTGTTTTTACAATGTCTATGATGTTTTTAGAGATAATAACTAATGAAACTGTTGTATGACTGAGGCATATTTAAAAATTTCTTTGGCTGGGTTTTTTCAGAGAACTTAAAGAAGCTCATCATATGAAAGCGTTTTTATTTGCTATTTTACTCATATCTGTCTAAAGTATATATAGCAAGAGATACCTTTACTGTGGTGACTGGCATATTTTTTTTACTGGACTGTGCTTTGTGAATGTATGGAATTTTACTCAGGAAGACTCCTATTATACATTGGATGTTTTTTTTTTTTTTTTTTTGCTGCCCTAAGAGTCCTAGGACATGACTGAAAGTATAGACATTGAGCTGTATTATAGCACATAATCTTTTACAAAAAAGATACAATACTAAAGACTAGAAACAAAATGTTTTAAATTATGGAGAACCCTGTGATACAGCATACAAACTTATGCACTCACTATAATCTTCCATCTCTGTTATCCATTTTCATTCTTCCTTAACTTGTGGGTTCGGATCTGACCCTGGGATCTGACTTGGCCACTTTCTATAGCTCTAGGATCTGATTCTCAAGCTCCTCCCTTACTCATAATGCCTCATTCCCCTAGATTACCTGAGATCGAGTTTGCTTCTACCATATTTACAGTATATCTATCTCTATATACAGATTAGAAAATGATAAGTCAAAGTTCAGGAGCTTAGACAGGAACACTGTTCCTATGGGCCTATCTGTCAGGTCTTTCACAGTTATGGACAGGGGGAAGAAGGGTGAGAATGTTGAGGAAGAATGAAAATGGGCAACACCAATGGTACGTTATGGTGAGTATGTAACTTCTTTATCTGATGTTGTCATTTTCATTCGTTCCTCAATCCGTGGGGCAGAGTCCCCAGCTACAGTAACCACGGGCAGCCCTCATGGAGGGATATTCTGGAGCACTGTCAAACCAAAGGCAGCTCTATTTCTAGAGGTAAAGGTATGGGAGTTAGCCCAAGTAGCAGCCACACAAATGTCCTCAATCGATACCCTATACCTTAAGGCTTGAGATGTAGACATAGATCTAGTAGAATGAGCTTTTACATTTCAAGGTAGTTGAATACCTTTGGAGAAATATACAATCTGTAATCCATTTAGCCAAAGTGACTTTGGAAACTGGCTTTCCCATTCTAACATTTGAGAAGAAGGCAAACAGTTGGTCATTTTTTTGGAAAGATTTTGTTCTACCAAGGTAAAAACATAGTTGTCTATGGACGTCTAGAAGAAGATGAGTCAATGCACCTTTATTTTGGAAACTGGGAAAGAAAACTGGTAGGTTGATGACTTGATATTATTTTCAGAGGCAACTTTTGGCAAAAAGGAAGAGTTGGTCTCACTCTAGCTTTATGCAAAGTCAAATTTGGGGGTTTGGATGATAGTACTTGCAGTTCAGACAGTTTTCTAGCAGAAGAGATAGTTATCAAAAAAGCAG
Organism: Protopterus annectens; assembly: GCF_019279795.1. NCBI lineage: Eukaryota > Metazoa > Chordata > Ceratodontiformes > Protopteridae > Protopterus > Protopterus annectens. Next base: position 1,375,908,328 of record NC_056729.1, read on the forward strand.
TCTTCCGGGAAAGGTATTTTAAATCTACCTTGGCTGAGGGTTCAAAGGGGGGACTAAATGAGAGCTTGTAAAACCATATTTAGGTCTCAAGCAGGAGTGGGGTCCTTTATAGGTCTAAGTAAAAAGGTACCCCTGAGGAAGGTCTTGCACAATTTACATGAAGCAAGGGAAGATGAATTTTCTCCACTGTGGTAATTTGTGATGGTTGCTAGTTGAACCTTAACAGTAGAAAAACTTGCCCCATCTCGGAAAATTGAAGCAAGAAAGTCTAGAACTGCAGGGGTAGAAGCTGTAAAAGGATCCAAATGTTTTTGATGAGCCCATTTCGATAAACTCTTCCATTTACTTTTATAGATTTTTCTGGTAGAAATTTTATGAGAGGATATTAAAATCCTCTGAACCAAGGTGGAAAGCCTAGTATTTCTAGCCATCCTTGGAACTGGAGAAACCATGTGGTTAGTTTCAGTCCTGGGAGATCTGGGTTAATCTGCCCTCATGGATGGGATGGGAGGTCTGGATATGGGTCCAGCATCCATGCAGGTCATATTAAATACAAACAAAGGAAGGGGAACCAGACCTTCTGAGGCCAAAAGGGGGTAATGAGAATCACTCTGCTCTTCAACCTCTGTGCTTTCTGAAGAAATTTGGGTATAAGGGGTAAGGGAGGGTAAGCATAAGAAGACTGGAAGGCCAAACATAGAATAGTGCATCTCTCAGTGACTGTCACTTTGAAGGGATCAGGGCAAAGAAACTGCTGCATTTGTTGTTGAAGGGGGATGTAAAAGGTCACAACAGGGTTTCCCCCATTTGTGGAAAATCCTGTTTGCCACTGATTGGTTTAGAAACTACTCATTATGCATCAGGATATCTCTGCTGAGCCTGTCTGCTAGAATGTTGAACTTCCCCCAAATGTACATTTTAACTAGGAAGCGGTTGGAAGAAATCACCCACTGCCAAACCGTCACTGCGTTTCAACACAAGGGGCAAAATCTGTTTCCTCCCTGCTTGTTGATGTACTATAGCATGGAAATGTTGTCTATTTGTATTCAAAAAGGCCCTAGAGGGAGAAAGTTCTGAAGTTCTTGTAATGCTAGCAGCACCACTCTCATCTCTAGTACACTGATATGCACCAGCTGGGAAGCGTCTGTGGTCAACATGGAATTCTGGGAAGGAAGAACAAAGTGTCGTCCTTGTTTGACTTCTGCCGAGTGGCGCCACCATAGACATGAGTCTTTGCAAACCTGACAGGGTGATTTAGCAGGTAGAAGTGTAAAGACCATTGGACTGCCAGAGTCCAGTGAAGTATTCTCATGTGGAATCAAGGTTATCATGGGAGCCATTGAACCTAATGCTCTGAGGAGTAGCCTTTCTGGAGGTTTTAGAATAGCTAGAATTTGTCTGATATGAGACCTTAAAGTGGAAATCCTGTCAAAAGGTAGAAAGGCTAGACAATTGGCTGCACCAGATGTTCTCCTATAAAGTCTATCAACTATATGGGTTGCAGCTGAGATTTCTGCATGTTGATCGTGGTGCCCATGGTTGGGACCAGATGTAGTAGATGGTCCCTGGCTTGTAAAAGTAAATGTCTGGTTGATGCAGTTAGGAGCCAGTCATCTAGTTAAGGAAAAATATTGAATCCATGCAGTCTCAAGTGAGCTGCTACTACCACCATACATTTGGTGAACATGATGGTGCTGTGGTGAGACCAAAGGGGAGTACTGTGAAATGATAATGAATTTTTCCCAGCCAGAAGCAGAGAAACCTTTTGGAGCGCCTGTTCATTTTGATAAAATAGTATGTATCCTGAAGGTCAACTGAGCATCCAGTCATCCTTCTGTAATACTGGTAGAATGGACTGAACCGTGACCATCCAGAACTTTAAACTGTCTACTGATTTGCTTAGGAATGTTAGTTCCAACATTGGCCTCAGGTCCCCTGTCTTTTTCAGCACTAAAAAGAACCATGAGTAAATTCTGGACACGTTTTGGTCTAGTGGGACCTCCTGGATGACTTTTTTTTTTTTCATAGATTCTTACTAAGCTAACTGCCCTTGCGAGCCATTTTAAGCTTAGCCAATTATCCCTTGTGAGACTCAAACCCTGCACTTTGTGTTTGTAAGGCAAACACCTTAACCATTAGGCCACCCTCCCAACCCTTTTCTCTAGCAGCTTTGTGATTTGTGATAGCGCTTCCTCCCTCTGACTGGTTGGGACACTGGGGAGATTTTTCCTTGGTTTTGGTATTTGGAAAAATGGAGTGGAATATCCTCTGGATATGATCCTTTGCACCCAACTATTGTTTGTGATGGTTACCCAGGCATATGAGTGAAAGGACATATGCCTCCTGACTGACTCCAGGGAGGGATGGTTGGGCAACCTCTCAGGAGTCTTGAAAGGATCTAACTGAGAAATAATCTTGTGAGCCTTGATTGTGTAGATCCACTCTGCCATGTGGGTGGCATTTACCATTATAGTAGTTTCCCCATCTGCCTCTGGGAGAAAAATATCCTGTAATTCTCAAAAGTGCCATGAGAACTTTTAAACCACATTTTCTTGCCACCATGCTTGTTTCTGGAGAAATGTCTTTGTGGGATAGAAAAATGGATACCCATGGCAGACAAGGTCTTTCCATTTTTTTCACTATAGGAAAGAGTCACTTTAAAGTGGGGCTAAACAATGATAATCCATCAAAAGGTACATTGATGAAGGATGCCTTGAAAGGTTCCATGATGTCACAAAGCCACATCCAGGCATGACGTCTTATAGCAATACCTGAACTGGCAGCCTTTGAGGTACCTTCTGAGGCATGCAAGATTAGCATAATGGACGTGTTAGAGATAGAATGTAGGGTGGCCAGTCTGGAGGAAAAACTTTTCTGTTCCTCTGCAAACATGGACCTTGGGGGCATAGCTTGAGAGTTCCTTAATTAAGTCCCTCTGTAGTCTGCTGAAGTGTGCCAAGTAGTTCATCAAATGCAATACAAAGGTCACTGACATGTAGACCCACTTCTTAAACCTGTCCAAAGCCCTGGACTCCATTAGGGGGATGGATAGTGGAGCTTGCTCTGGTAGCTCCTTCTTGGTGGTTGCCACTGCAACTATGGCATCTACAGGTATACCTTTTATCCAATGCTGGTTGTTGGTGGGAGCACTGAGGATCTTGTCAGGTCATTTAGGAATAGGTTCCACAGCATGTGGTTCCTTCCACACCCTGCAGGAGATAAGGTCAGTAAGTTAGTCCACGGGGGGGGGGGGGGGGGGGCACCCAAGATGTAGATTGGCCAGGCCTGAAGATTTCCAAAAACACAGATTCATCTGGGTTAGGGTTTTGGGAAGACCATCCACCTTTCTGGAAAAGGATTTCAAGAATGTCTCCAAAGGAGACATTTTCAGGTGGAGATCTTGGGGACACTTCCCCCTCATCCAAGTCAGTGTCCTTGGTAACAGATTCATGGGGGGAATCCAGGTGCCACCTTCTGCACTGTCTCTTACAGTAGGATGCTCCAGGGAGATATCAGAAGAGAAGAGGAGCACCAAAAATGGAACTGATTGGAAGTTCTTCTGGTCTGGCTGTCCTGGAGGTGGTACAATAGAGAAAACTTAGGCACAAGATCAAAAGCAGGGGTTGGACACAGATCTGAAGACATGAGAGTCTGGGATCTTCTGGGTACAGAGAGAACTCTTTCACCACCTTGAAGGCAGAAAGACTCACAGGAGTCAAAGGCAGTCTCTCTGGAGCTGAATCTCCCACATCAGACAACCCACGAGGCCCACAGATCTCCTGTTCTGAGGGAGGAGTCGGCACTGAGCTGTTGAATGCTGGAGCTCTGAGGGGAAGCGATGTCTCCAAAAACTTAGCAGAAGAAGTCAACCCCTCACATCTGACATTGAGGCTTCTGCTCCAACAGCCATTCTGGTCTGATGTGGTTGGAGCCGAATGGTTCAGGGAAATGGTTGGAGTCAAAGTAATAGGTATTGCCAGATCCAATGTCTTGACTCTCTGAGCCTTCTGATCCAAGGACTCTGAAGCAGATGATCAGATCATAGAAGGAGCAAATGGAATGAAGAATGAAGACAGATTGTCAGCTCACAGATCTGAAGGAGAGAGGGAGCTGGAAACCCCCCCATTTGGATTTGTGTCCTGAGTAATTTCCTCATCATTCTATCAGCTTCTGCTTCAGAGAAGACCTGATGAATGAGGAGGTGGAGATAGGTCCAGAAGTCCTTTTAGGAAATTGTAGGAGCCCAAAGGATCCAAGAGTCAGAAGAACCAGCTCCGGGGATGTCCTGGTAGTAACGATAGTGGGTGAAGTCACAGCTGGTCCAGGGTCTGAGGTCTTCGAATCCGATGTCTTCTGAACCTTTTTTGTCAGTTTAGCCAAGGGTAATGGAGAAGCCTTATCCAGGGAACACTTACAGTGTTCCCTGGAGTCTTTGGATTTCTTGGGGATTTGAGCCCTTGAAGTAGATGTGCCTAGACAGGAGGCAGAAGAAGGCAGGAAGCCTTTGAGAATTAACTTATTTCTCCTGTCACTAATGGCACATTGATTAAAGCCCACACAAACAGATCAAGGAGACTTTAAATGCTTAGGGCCTAAGCAGTAAACACGCTCTCTGTGGGAATTAGATTTAGAAATATTGTGCCCACAGGCAGTGCACTTTTTTAAAGACCACTGGTTTATCAGCCATTTTTTTTCAAGGAAGGAAATTTTAAAAGAAAGGAATGGAGTGGATGAACCAACAAGTTAGGAAAAGGGGAATTTACAAAATTCCATAAATATATAAAAATAATTTTTTCTTTTTCTTTTTTTTCTTTTTTTCTCTTTTTTTTTTAAGGAGGGTTAAGTGGAAGAAAAACAAGTAAGTAGAGAAGAAACAGTTCACCAAAAAGCACTCACAACCCCCTTAGGAGCTTGAAAGAGTTGCAATACCAGTCCATCTTGTTGATCAGCAAATGAGATCTGAGGTAATCTAAGGGAATAAGGCATTATGAGTAAGGAGGAGTTTGAGATTCAGATCCTAGGGCTAGAGAAAACATTTGAGTTGGATCCAAGGGTCAGATCCAAACCCACAGGTTGAAGAATGAATGAATAAAAATTGCAACATCAGATACATGATTAAACAACTATCCCAATAACAGCAGATACACTCATGGATAAGTTTATAGAGGAATACTAAACTAACTGGCCTGAAGGGCCATTTCAAACCTAGCCAATAACTCCAAGTTAGAATCAGACTCTGTACCTTGTGTCTACAAGGTGAAGACCTTAACCATTATGCCAAACCCATCCCCATGTGGATGTTATGGAGTGTCTAAAGGATCTTGTGTTTAGCATGATTAAATATAAACGGCTATAATCACGCTTTTTAATATTTGATGCATACCTTAAATTTAAAGTAGTATCCGAGGGATTATGTATATTAAAGCATTTACACCTATCCAGACCAGTATACTGAATTATTGAGACACTGCAGCAACTAAATATGTGTTTGAAGGTGAATTACATGCAATTTATGAATATCTTTTTAAGGAACATAGAACAGCACTGTTAGCAAAGATTAATAAAATTTATGGTAACTTGCAACTTTTACCTGATTTCATGTGTGTGTGTGTGTGTGTGTGTGTGTGTGTGTGTGTGTGTGTGTGTGTGTGTGTGTGTGTGTGTGTGAGACTAGATATAATGAATGTTTAGATAATGTTACCATCTACAATGTTGCATTATAGCAAATAAGAAAAGGAAATTACAAAGAGACTCCAATGATTTTAATAAAGGTCATCTATTTTAACAGTCACAAAATAATGGTAATAAAACAGTCTCTAATACTGCTGAGACACAATAGCCTGTTTCTTCACAGGCTATTATGATTCTTGACAAATGGCATAACAAGGACTTGATTTTCCAGATCTACTAAATCCCATGGATCAACATCCTTCTTGGATGTTAGTTTGGAAACCTCTGAGCAGGGGCAGAGGAAAATGAAAGGGAAGAAGAGGAGGGGGGAATGATGAACAGACATGTTAGATGGCAACCAGGAGTTTGTCCACAGGTGAAGCCAGAGTCTGTGGTAAAGTTCCACAAACTCCAGATATAACTGAAAACAATAGAAAATCACTTAAAAAAAAAAAGAAAGAAAGAAAGAATGAGTAAAAAAATGTTACTAGTAAAACTGTAGAGCTCCACTAGAAAGCTGGTAAAACATTTTATAAAGTTTAATTTAATCTAAAGAAGTTGCGCTATTGCTTATAACTGAAAATGCAAGAAACTGAACTTAGATTTTAACACACCATTTATGTATCACTCCAAAAGGAAGCAGGGCATTCATTTTGTGCAAGTCAGATCCAAAACAAGATTTATGACAATGACTTTGAAATAACATTTAAAAGTAAAACTGTGTAATGACAACAAAGAAGGGATCCTTAAATGACTGCCCAAAACATTTCATGCTAAAATTCCCTGCAGTTAGAAAAGTATAATTCTGTATGAGACACGATGTTAAAATGAACATTTAGAAACATTACATTTAGCAAATGCTCTTAACTCAGACATAACTTTATATTTTGACCTCAGATTTTCAATGTACTCTGTAAAAACAGCACTATCACTTGAACTATAATACTGGATTATTTGTGATAATAAGAAAAGCAGTATGGCTTGAACAAACATAAGCAATGACTCCTCCCCATTCAGTAATTGTTCTGTGTATACTTTAGTATGACTAGAGGGAAAGGCTAAATTAAAACAAAATATCACAGTTATGTCAAAATACTTAATATATAATTGTTCCAAAAGACTACATGATCCCCTTGGTCATCTGGACTTGCTATACATGCAAAGTGCCTTGCCTTATGTAATATATTTGTTATGGACCAAGGACTATAAGAAAAGAGAGTGTGTAAACATAAATGTAACTTTAAATACAACAATCTATTTCTTTCAATCTTGCTTGCTATTTGTGACAGTTATGTTAGCTAGAACAGTTAACACTAAGAACCCTGTCAGACTGAGATTGTGCAGTGATAATATAGACAGAAGGATTTAAATGAAATCAGTGATAATGAAATATTCCTTTCAAAGCTCAGAATGTTTTACTCATCATTATTAAAATTATTATTGTGGAATACATTGTAACATCACTATTTATACTCTTAATTATTGATGTAACTCACTAGGTACAAAAGGTACATGCACATCATTTCAAGGGTATCCTGTGAGCACTGTTTGATTAATTGACTTGTTCACAGTAATGCAGTTTGGAACAAGTACAGGCTGAAGGAAACAAACTCAGGATTAGTCATAACTAACATTCTGAGATTTGAGAAAGGAACATGTTACAACCACATATGTTACTATACAAAAATATAACATGTTTCTTGACAAATATAGCTGAAAACTGTTGTGAGTGCTCTTGAGTTTTAAAATCCTTTACTCACTGTATGAATGTCAAAGCCATGTCATTTGAGCTAGGATACCTATAGGAAAGCAAGAAAAAAATCTGTCAGTGATGTGAACAAACACAAAAATAAGGAAAAATGATTTGTGCAATCTTTTAAAATGATAGTTGCAGATCTACTAGGGCAGCAGTTAGAACATTATAGCCTACATTCTGCAGCCCTAAAAAACAAACAAAAAATATATTAATAACAGCAACAACAACAACAATAGTAATAGTAATAATAATAATAAAACAGCATTTACAACACGAGGAATGTTACTATAATGTTTTTTTTTTTTTCTTGCATTAATTTTCGACAGGGAAATACAACTGTGCACAATACAAGTCAGATTGTAATCAGTAGGATGGCATAATATTTTTAATTGCTCTCCCTCCCTTGTCCGAGATGTAACAACCATAGAGTTGATTATTAAGTAGCAGACTATAACCTATATATGGGTGTGTGGGGGCCTTAGTCCCTAAAGGGAAAGTGATTTCATTACTGTATGTCAAACCAATGGAACTGATATCAGAACTATTTGGACCTTTATCTTTAACTTCAATATTTTTATATCATTTTTGAGTTTGTCAGTATGAAATATACCATATTCTAGCCAATTCTAGCCAATATTCTATTTTATTAGCTTAAAGAGGAGGCTCAGTATGTGCAGAAGTTAAATCTGAGTGCAGTAACATTTTTTTTATTTATTTACAAGACTGAAATATTTTTCATGGTAGTAATTCAAACCCATCTTCCCAATTAAACACAACTCTTCTCCAAAATGGAACCCACAGACATGCTGCATTGAGGTAGACCGGGCCAGTACTGCATATGAAGAGATTTAGAGCTCTCTGTTATAAGTAAAATTTAACATGGCATTTAAAAAAAAACACTGTGCATTCAATGAATTTCATTTCAAAAATATATAATGGTGATACAAATTCACATTTAAGTACATTTAATTCTTCATAAAGCACAATAGCAGTTTCTAGGAGGTCAAGCAAAAAGCTAAATAATTTGTCTGAGATTGTGTATAAGGGAATAAAGGCTCAGAAACATTGTTTAGAGGGCCATATCCCAAAACAATTTACAGTAGAGTAAATATACTGCCCCGAATTTGTGAATTATTCTAGAATGGGAACAATTAACAAAGAAGCCTCATCTATAGCTTGTGTACATCAAGACGCGTACGTTTTTGCATAGTGGATTTCCTGCAAACATTTATGAGACATTCCAGGCCTTTGCTAAGTTACCCCCCCCCCTCAAGTGCATGTAAGAATTAACAATGCATTCCAGAAAATCCCAGACTGCCACTGAAAGAAGCTTTTTTTACTGTAAGCAGTGTATCAAGACATCAGAAAGAGCAGTTTCCTATATCAAATACACAATGTAGAAAAACAGTGGCTTTGATGTCCAAATAGCATTTATGTATCATCACCTTATAAGCTGGCCCACATAGTAGTCATAGCATACATACACCAGTCCTACACATTAAGCTTCTACATATATATTGTGCAGGACTATGTAACTCTACTAGTATTTAAGGAATATGGTCCTACTTCTGGACAGATAATTACAACTTGTGCAGCATTCATGCCATGTGATCAAAACAAAAATAAAAAAATCCTTCACATGCCTGTCAAATGTTATTCAAATGCATATTCATAGCAAACAAAACTAGAGGCTGTAGGCCAAGCATAGTGCAAACTGTCTCCCAGCATGACTCCCTAGACAGCATAACACTATGTCATTGAAGGAAAAACTATGTGGGGCAGGGTTCTATATTATAACTGCAAAACCTCACATATGCGAATATGGAAATGTCAACACATATTGAGCGAACCGCAAAAACACCAAACGTCCTGAAATGCAAAATTCAAAATGTCGAATCGGCATAGTTGGCCAACCCCACCGCCCGCTATGTACTACCTACACAAACAAAATAAATAATCCACATACATACACTTAAACTACTTCTAACCCTAAACTAAAGCTTACATATATTACTGTATATGCACTTACTTTAACCCGCACCCTAAGCCTAAGGTCCGTAACTATTGCACAACTACGTTAAGGAGCTATACCTAAACAAAATAAATAATCCACATACATACACTTAACAAAACCCTACTTCTAACCCTAAACTAAATCTTACATATAATACTGTGTATGCACCTGTCTTAATCCGCACCCTAACCCTAAGGTATGTAACTATTGCACACTTACCTTAAGGAGCTATACCGAAGTAGGGCCAACTATTCCAATTTGACATTTCGAATTTCACGCTTCAGGACATTCTGTGTTTTTGTGGTTCACTCAATATGTGTCGATGTTTCCATATTCCCGCAACTGCAGTTTCGCGGTTGTAATAGGTAACCATGGGGCAGCAACAAGTGTATAAGATTACAAGCAGTTACACTATCAGGATATGCTGCTTTATTTACATATAGATAAGCCTTCTTTCTGTACGAAGTCCATCAATTACATGACCTTCTACAAGATCCTAAATGATATGCTTTATGGTCTGGGCTTCAACATATGTGACACTACAACCAGCTACGTAACTGTGAGTCATCTTTCATAACAGTTTCCTGACAGAAAAGAAGGTAACAAAAATATAGCTGATGTGGCCACTAAACTGAGTCCTTCATAGATTCATGTCACACAAAAAATTGCTCACCGATGTTTTCAGTGAATCTAAAAGTAAAGTTTTATAGAGGGAAAGCCTATGCGTCCCTAAAGTGGAAGATACTATAACACATCCAAATTTATATATACCAACTCTATGGTTGGAAAACAATATGGAAAAAGTACAGCTGTATAAGTAAACTTCCCATAACAGTAGATGTGTGAATGATCACTGCTGCAGTAGACTTAGATATTTGGGTTATATCTTGTCAGGGATATAATAGCCAGCCAGCACTGAAAGCTTTAGAGCACCTTCCATGCTGAGCAGCCCAAAAAGACAGGTTAGAATGCCAAAACCTTCACAACTTCATGCCAAATGAGACAGAAAGGGGCTGAGCCCTGAGTTGACATAGGTAACAGTAAAAAAAATAAATAAATAAATCAAACGTGTGTGTGTCTATGAATGTAAGTATGAGCTGAGCTGTCGAATGCTGAAGCTCTGAGGGGAAGCAATGTCTCCAAAAACTTAGGAGAGGAAGTCAACCCCTCGGATCTGACATTGAGGCTTCTGCTCCAACAGCCATTCTGCCCTGAAGTGGTTGGAGCCGAATAGTTCAGGGAAATGGTTGGAGTCAAAGTAATAGGTATTGCCAGAGCCAATGTCTTGACTCTGAGCCTTCTGATCCAAGGACTCTGAAGCAGATGGTCAGATCAGAGAAGGAGCAAATGGAATGAAGACAGATTGACAGCTCACAGATCTGGAGGGGAGAGGGAGCTGGGAATACCCCCATTTGGATTTGTAATTCCCTATGAACCTAAAAGGAAAAAACTCATGTGTAAATCATGAAGAGCAGCTCCCCTCCCATAATGATAGGAGCTTTATAGTTAAACTAAACAGGAAACTAAGAGAACTAATTCAGTCCAATAAGACCAGTTGCAAGGTTATGATAGCCTCACAGGCAGAAGATAACCACAAGGCCTTTTACAGCTATGCCTGAAACTTCAAAGGCAGCACAGATCTGCGTGTTGAGCTAGTGGTCAATGGTGCCACCTTTACTGAGCAGAGAGACATAGTAAATTTGCTGGCTGACAAATTCATCTCAAACTTCACCTCCCGCTCCCCCAGCCTCCCTCCATGAAATACCTGCTACCCCCAACTACTAACAGGGAGCAGGTCTTGGTGGTGCTCATTAAAGTGAAAAATACAGCTCAATGGGCCTCAACAGTATCCTGAGATGCCTCCTAAATAGCTTGAAACATGATCTATAAGGACCCCTTGAGTCACTTTTCAAATATAGCTTCTAAACAGGCTTTGTACTACAGGAATGGAGGACTGCAACAGCTATCCCACTTCACAAGGGTGGACCATCAACCTGCCACAGAAACTACAGACCTATTGTCAGCCATTTTTTGCTTGGGCTAAAGGGAAGTCTCTCTGTTGATCAGTGGCAGTGAAAAACATTGAGCAGCCTGCCTGCCCCTGTGGGAGTGGTTACTGACTTGAAACTGTAGTTTTATTGGCCATTTTGGGTCAATTCCAAACTCCTTCATCTTCCTCTCTTAAAACCTGGTTGCCTCGTGGTTTTGGCATCTTTTCAGGCTTGTTGGCTGCTGGTGAAGCACCCACCAAGAGGAGAAAATGCTGAGAGAAGAAAGGAGCCACTTTTGAGATTTTAAGTATTTTTCCTCTGTTTATTTGCTAAGTTTTTCTGCATAGCCGCCTATTTTGAGCATTTTCTGGCTTATTAAACTTGATTTCTGCATTAGTAACTGTATTTAGAGCACAACCTAGAGCTGTTTACTGAATTTCCTGTTTGCACTTATTTTTAAAATCATTTTTTTCTCAAAACTTGCATTTTATCTGTATTTGGCCTAGCACTCTTGTGTGGGGTCATTTACTGCACTGTTATAACTTGTTGATACTTGTGAACCTCTGCTATCTCTGAAAAAAAAAACAACAAAAACAAAACATATCTTGCTTTTTTCCCACTTTTCTGAGATTTAAAAAAGTTCAGTTACAGGCTTGCTGTTCTTGAACTGTTTGTAAGTTTCTTGGAGGTCATTTTTTGCTTGGGCTAAATGGAAGTCTCTCTGTTGATCAGTGGCAGTGAAAAACATTGAGCAGCCTGCCTGCCCCTGTGGGAGTGGTTACTGACTTGATATTGTAGTTTTATTGGCCATTTTGGGTCACTTCCAAACTCCTTCATCTTCCTCTCTTAAAACCTGGTTGCCTCATGGTTTTGGCATCTTTTCAGGCTTGTTGGCTGTTGGTGAAGCACCCACCAAGAGGAGAAAACGCTGAGAGAAGAAAAGAGCCACTTTTGAGATTTTAAGTATTTTTCCTTTGTTTATTTGCTAAGTTTTTCTGCATAGGCGCCTATTTTGAGCATTTTCTGGCTTGTTAAACTTGATTTCTGCATTAGTAACTGTATTTAGAGCACAACCTAGAGCTGTTTACTGAATTTCCTGTTTGCACTTATTTTTAAAATCATTTTTTTCTCAAAACTTGCATTTTATCTGTCTTTGGCCTAGCACTCTTGTGTGGGGTCATTTACTGCACTGTTATAACTTGTTGATACTTGTGAACCTCTGCTATCTCTGAAAAAAACAAAAAAAAAATCTTGCTTTTTTCCCACTTTTCTGAGATTTAAAAAAGTTCAGTTACAGGCTTGCTGTTCTTGAACTGTTTGTAAGTTTCTTGGAGGCCATTTTTTGCTTGGCCTAAAGGGAAGTCTCTGTTGATCAGTGGCAGTGAAAAACATTGAGCAGCCTGCCTGCCCCTGTGGGAGTGGTTACTGACTTAAAACTGTAGTTTTATTGGCCATTTTGGGTAAATTCCAAACTCCTTCATCTTCCTCTCTTAAAACCTGGTTGCCTCATGGTTTTGGTGTCTTTTCAGGCTTGTTGGCTGTTGGTGAAGCACCCACCAAGAGGAGAAAATGCTGAGAGAAGAAAGGAGCCACTTTTGAGATTTTAAGTATGTTTCCTCTGTTTATTTGCTAAGTTTTTCTGCATAGCCGCCTATTTTGAGCATTTTCTGGTTTGTTAAACTTGATTTCTGCATTAGTAACTGTATTTAGAGCACAACCAAGAGCTGTTTACTGAATTTCCCATTTGCACTTATTTTTAAAATCGTTTTTTTCTCAAAACTTGCATTTTATCTGTCTTTGGCTTAGCACTCTTGTGTGGGGTCATTTACTGCACTGTTATAACTTGTTGATACTTGTGTACCTTTGCTATCTCTGAAAAAAAAACAAAAAAAACAAAAAAAAATCTTGCTTTTTTCACACTTTTCTGAGATTTAAAAAAGTTCAGTTACAGGCTTGCTGTTCTTGAACTGTTTGCAAGTTTCCTGGAGGCCAGTTTTTGCTTGGGCTAAGGGAAGTCTCTCTGTTGATCAGTGGCAGTGAAAAACATTGAGCAGCCTGCCTGCCCCTGTGGGAGTGGTTACTGACTTGAAACTGTAGTTTTATTGGCCATTTTGGGTCAATTACAAACTCCTTCATCTTCCTCTCTTAAAACCCTCTTTTGCGCGGTTTTGCGCGTTTTTGTGCATAGCGCAACAGTGGGCAGTGCCGCCTAATTGGGTTTAAACTATTCCTCACTCCACAAAGTTTGCTCTTCACTTTTTCCCTTAGAACTGCTCTATCTCTTAATTTAAACACCATATTCTCATTCTATGGCCCTTCACTGGTCCAATTAAGTAATCCTACAAGTTAGCACTATTAAACCTTAAGCACTACTTACTCTTATACTCTCTACGATTACCCTGTCCTCTATTGGTCCGTCTTAAATTCAGTTTCCCTATATTACTCTAGCATGTCCAAAGGTCAGTCAGTGGATGTTCTTCATCTCACATTGCTGCAGTCCTTACATATGGGTAGTCCGCTGTCCTCGGTCGGCCCGAATACCAAAGTATTAGGCTGACGTCGGTCAAGGCGCTTAGAACTGACATCAGGACGTCAGGGTACAAAAGCGCATGACCGACGTCATTTCCTCAGTCTTTTTTGCCGCATGGTCCAATGCAGAAGCAGTGTTGCAAGTGCCGTTCGGCGTTCTGAAATTTTTCGAGTTCGGAGTTTCAGACCGAATCCAAGTTGGCTAAGTACCCCGTTGGGGAATATTTTGGTTTTTTCTTGCCTCAGTGTATTACCGGATGTCAGAAAAAGTGAATAATTGTATTTCTTGTGGGAAACAGATACCGCATAGGGATTATCATTCTTTGTGCATTCCTTGTTTGGGGCCTGAGCACGACGTAGTCGGGTGTCGCTTTTGTGCTAGGTTTAATAAGCGCACTATTAAGAGAAGGTTAGATTGTGCTAGGCTGGTCTTCGGTAAGCGGTGCAATTATAATATGCCGTCGGATACTCCGACGCCCACTTCCTCGAAGAAGCGCAAGGACAAAGCGGCTAAACCCAGGCAAGATGAGTCGTCCGTTCCGGACGCCGGTTCTTTAGAGGCTCCAGTGGAACCGGTGGTTCCGGCGGAGGCTTCTCTGGAGTCTCAGGGGGAGACTTTAGTTTTGCAGGATGTGGCCTCTCAAGAGGCAGGTCAGGCTGAGGGGGCTTCTCAGGTTTCTGTACTCCCCTCCCTTCCCAGGGTGGTTAGGCCCTCTCCTTCTGTTTCCAAGGCTTCTTCCAGGGGCAAGTCAGGTTTAGCTTCTGTTGGTGTCAGTCCTAGTTCAGCAGGGTCTGTGCCTAAGAAGCATATGCTTAAAATGGCAGAAGATTTGATTACTCTGATTAGAGGTTCTATGCCCCCTCCTGATAAGAGGCCTAGGGTGGAGCCGGAGATGGAAAGTTTTGAACAGGCTTCGGATGATTCAGAGTCTTCAGCTGAGGATTTGCAGGAGTTCACTCCTTATTCTGATTCTGATGCAGAAGATTCTACTCCTTCTGCTTCCCCTCCAGAGGATTTTTCTTTTTCTGAGACACTTCATTCTATGAGGGAACATTTTAAGTGGGAAGGTCAGGACTTCTCTGATTCACGGAAAAGGCTTAGGGAATTTTTGTTGTTGCCTCAACATAGGCCCTTAGCTATACCCCCTGTTCTGGATGTTGTGCAAGATGTGTTTTCAGAGGCTTCACTTAATCCTGATTCTCTACCTCCTGCGCCAGTTAAACCGGATAGGTATTACAGGGTTCCTGAGGCTCATAAATATCTCTATAAGAGTCCTAGGGTGGACCCAGAAACTATTAGCCAGGGACCTAAGGGTGTCAAGGCCTCTGTTGTAAAGAATCCTGTTCCTCTAGATAAAGAGGCCAGAGCTTTGGATAGATGGGGAAAAAAGGTTTATACATCTTCTACCTTAGCAATGAGGGCTTTGAATTGCCAGTTTCATATGTTGAAATATCAGAATTTTCTTCTTTCTCAATTGAAATCTAAGGTGGATGCTCTGGCAGAAGGCATTGAGTGTAAAGAATTACAAGATTTGGTGCATGTCTCTGAACAGGTGGGTAAGCATTCTTTACAGTGTGGTTTTGATGCTGTGCAGGCCTCTTCTAGGGTGGCTGCCACTGGTTCAGTTCTTCGTAGGCACGCCTGGCTTAAGGATCAGAATTTATCTGACCATGTTAAGACAAGGATTTTGGATGCTCCTTTACAGTCTGATGTTTTGTTTGGTCCACCTGTGGAGTCAGTCTTGAAGAAATTGGAAGACAAGGCTAAGTCTATGCAGACTGTTAAAGATTTTTTGCAGGTTCAGCCTCCGAAGTTTAGTAGGAATTGGCCTGCTAAGGGGTGGACGTATCCTTCTTCTGATTCTCAGTCTAGGGGTAGATCTAGACGTGGTAGGGGCAGAGCTCAGAGTTCCTTCAGACCTAGAACATGGAGTTCACCTGCACAATCTTCAAGTGAGGGCAGGGGCCAGTCCTTTCATAAACAGGCCCAATGACCTACTTTTTCAGCTGCCAGATCCTTCTTGCCTGGCAGCACCTTTGGGAGGAAGGTTGGCACTCTTCAAGGAAAATTGGCTTTTAATTACCCAGGGCAAATGGGTACTGGATATCATACACCAAGGTTACAAGTTTTATTTCCATACCTTGCCTCCTTTCAAAGGCATGCCAGACGTTCCTCCTCAGCAAAGATTAGAGGCTCACAAACAGATTTCTCTACTTCTTCAAATAGGAGCTGTACAACCGGTCCCTCTGCCAGAAGTGGGCCTAGGATTTTATTCTCGCCTGTTTCTAGTACCAAAGAAAGGGAACACGTGGAGACCAATTTTGGATTTATCTATCCTCAACACATATCTGGACATTCCCAAGTTCAAAATGTTGACGTTGCAACAGCTTTTACCTCTGTTGGACAAAGATCACTGGATGGTGACTCTGGATCTCAAGGAAGCTTACCTTCATGTTCCTATCAGGCCCAGTTGCAGGAAGTATCTGCGTTTTCGGGCTGGGACTTTTCATTATCAGTTCTCTGCATTGCCCTTTGGCTTATCTACTGTGCCCAGAGTGTTCACAAAGGTTCTGGCTCCAGTGATAGCTTTCTTCAGGCTAAGAGGAATACAAATCTATCCTTATTTGGACGATTGCCTGATTCTGGCTCAAGGAAAGGACGAACTTCTTCACCATTTACAGTATGTGATGGCAGTGTTAAGATGCCTAGGGTATTCTGTGAACGAAATAAAGTCCAGTCTAGTACCCTCTCAGGACATGTGCTTTCTGGGTGTGAGACTGAATACAGCATCCCAGATGGCCTTTTTGACCCCAGACAAACAAAAGAATCTTTCTCTTTACTTCCATCAATTGTCTCGTCAGTCCAGGCTGACTGCAAGGACAGTCCTTCAAGCCTTGGGGTTCATGGCATCTTGTATTCTGGTACTTCCCAATGCCAAACTGCATATGAGGAAGCTACAATGGTATCTCAAAATGTATGGACAACACTGCCAAGATTTGGACACTGTCATTCAGATAATACCTTGCATTCAAAAGGAATTTTTGTGGTGGGCTCAGGAATGTCACCTAAACAAGGGACTCTCTGTGACCCGACCAGAGGTGAGTCAGATTCTAATGACAGATGCCTCAGACACAGCTTGGGGAGCTCATCTAAATGGAAAATGGGTACAAGACACGTGGCCTGCCAGACTTCAACATTTACATATCAACTTGAAGGAGATGTTAGCAGTCCAATTTGCATTGATAGCTTTCAAGGATTTACTTCTTCCAGGACAGGTGTTGATTCAAACAGACAACACAACTGTCATGTGGTACATCAACAAGCAAGGGGGAACACATTCATACCCTCTATGCAGACAAGCAATGATTTTGTGGGAGACTGCTCTCAGTTTACAGCTAAATCTTCAGGCAAGGTTTCTGCCAGGAGCACAGAACTCTTTAGCAGATGTGTTGAGCAGACAAATAATGGATCCCCACGAGTGGAGATTGGATCCTCATGTATTTCAAGAATTGACAGTGTTATGGGGAACTCCAGACATAGATCTGTTCGCTTCTCCACTAAATTACCAGTTGCCAAAGTTTTGCACAAAAAGGTTTCATCCCACAGCTTGGAAAGTGGATGCTCTCTCATTCAATTGGAGCAATCTTCACGTATATGCCTTTCCACCACTGCCTCTCCTCCCAAAGGTACTCCTGAAGGTCAGACAGGACAAGCCAACCATGATTTTAATAGCTCCGGATTGGCCTCGACAGCACTGGTACCCATTACTGAGAAGTCTGGTACGGGAGCCTCCATGGCCTTTGCCTTCGATTCCACACCTGCTGTCTCAGGAGAACAGTCACTTACTCAATGTCAAACTTCAGTCCCTGCATCTAACAGCCTGGCATATTCTGTTTTGAACCCTGGAGGGTCTCAGCTTCCACAACAAGTTTTGAATGTTATTTTGGAGGCCAGAAGGCCTAGTACAAGGAAAGTTTACGCAGATAAATGGAGGAGATTTGTGATTTGGAGTACAGCAAAGGACTTTGATGTTTCTAAACCTAATTTAAGTGTTGCTCTTCAATACCTTACTGAGTTATTGGACAAGGGTTTGTCCTTCTCCTCTATAAAGGTTCATGCTGCAGCAATTTCTGCTCACTATGACTGTGATCCACCATTATTTTCTCATCCTTTGTTTAAGCAATTCCTTAGAGGGGCAAAGAATATAAGACCCCCACGTAGAGCTCCTACTCCTGCTTGGGATCTCAATTTTGTGTTGGAGAAACTCACTCTACAACCTTTTGAGCCTGCAGCTACTGCCGAGTTGAAATATTTATCATGGAAGACTGCTTTTTTGTTGGCCATTACCTCTGCGAGAAGGGTTTCTGAATTGCAGGCCCTTATGGCGGTTGAGCCTTTCCTAATTTTCCACAAGGATAGGGTATCTTTGCGTACTAACCCTTCCTTTATGCCTAAAGTGGTTTCTAGTGTGGCTTTAAACCAAACTATTCATTTGCCTACTTTTTATGCAAACCCCCAAAATAAAGGGGAAAAGATTTTGCACACTTTGGATATACATAGACAGTTGCGATATTATTTGAGTAGAACTAAAGGGTTCAGGCAGTCTCAGCAGTTGTTTGTTTCATTTGCTTTGGGTTCTCAGGGCAAACCTGTGTCAAAACAAACTATTTCTAAGTGGATTGGTTTTTGTATTGCTTTCTGTTATTCCCATCATGGTAAGGAGATTCCAGCTGGGATCAGGCCTCATTCCACTAGGGCTACTGCCACTTCTACAGCTTTTTTAAGGGGGGTGGCTACTAAAGATATTTTGGAGGCAGCTACTTGGAGTTCAGTGCATACTTTCTCTAAGCATTACCACCTTCCACTTTACTCTAAATCCAGGGCTGGTTTTGCCACTGCAATTTTACAGGGCATTTTGGCAGCACCTAATGCTTTATAGTTTTGCCATCCTCCCTTACCTCTGCTTTGGGATTCTACCCATATGTAAGGACTGCAGCAATGTGAGATGAAGAACATAGTACAGTTTTGTACCTACCATAAATGTAGATGTTTGAAGATCCACATTGCTGCAGTCCAATTTACCCTCCCTCCTTCCCCTCTGTGGTTTGAGGTGGTTGTGTGGTTTGGGTTGTACATATTGTAAATATTGTTAGTGCAGGGGTGGTTGTTTGTTCTTTGCTATTTTTGGTTTTGGCCTTTATTTTTAGGGCCTTCTGACATCTGGGGCAAGAAAAGACTGAGGAAATGACGTCGGTCATGCGCTTTTGTACCCTGACGTCCTGATGTCAGTTCTAAGCGCCTAGACCGACGTCAGCCTAATACTTTGGTATTCGGGCCGACCAAGGACAGTGGACTACCCATTTGTAAGGACTGCAGCAATGTGGATCTTCGAACATCTACATTTATGGTAGGTACAAAACTGTACTTTTCCTCTCCAGTCCAGCTGGTGAATCTGGGAATTTTGAGGCAATGTTACAACTGTCTCATGTACACGGACAACACTCTCCTCCTCCAAACAGGTTCAAATATATGTGAGAGATGCAACTATTTAGCCAAACTGGAGGCTGAGCTCTCTCATCTCAAAACTGGTGCAACCAGTCAGGAGGAGAAGGTAACCTCGCACAACACAATTCCAGTATCACATAGTCCCACCACATCAGCGAATCAAACACATAAATACACAAAAACATACTCGGAGGCTCTAAATAAAAATCTACCTAAGCAACAGAGACCTCCAAAGCAGACATCCAAGCAAACGCTACCTCAAAACAAAACACGCACAACACATAGCCCACAAAGTCAGTGTGCCAAGCAGCCACAGCCCTTAAGGCTGAATAACAAACCTGATACTCTTGTAATAGGTGACTCTATTGTCAGACACACTGACGTCCTGCTCACCAGGCTGAATAAAGAGAAGGTCATGGTGAGCTGCCTGTCGGGTGCTAGGATCCGCCACATAACGCAAGCACTCAGGTCACTCCAAAGCAAATACAAATATGACTCAGTCATTGTACATGCTGGTGTGAATGACCTGAGATGTACCTCCCTGGACTACATGAAAAGAGACATAGAGGAGCTCTCTGATCATGTAGCCCAGGCTGGTATGACCCTGACCTTGAGCAGCATCTTACCCTCACCTAGAATGATGCCACAGTACAAAGACAAAATGATCGATTTTAACAATTGGCTAAAATTTTGGTGTCATTCAAAGGGGATCCAGTGTCTGTCAGCCTGGGATGACATGCTTGACAAGCCACGTTGCTTCACTAGGGACGGCTTGCACCTGTCACCACTGGGCTTTCGGATATTGGCAAAGGCTCTTGCCACCACCATAGTGCCTTTTTTAGGCAAGGCTCAAAAGTCAAACCCACCCCCATAGACAGCACAAGGAACAAGAAATTAAGGGTAATGCTGCTTAACGCCAGAAGTCTTAACCTCAAGATGCACGCACTCGAAGCTCTCCTCAGTATGGAGAACATTGATATCTGTGCAGTGACAGAAACCTGGTTCAAGGCTCCAGAGAGCATCCCAGCACTACCAGGCTATACCTCATATCATGCTTTTTAGCCTCAAAACTCAGACCGAACCACAAAAGGAGGGGGAGTTTTCATATTTATCAAGGATATCCACACCTCCAGGTTAGAGGCATTGCACGAAGTATCAGAGAACATCCATGTGCAACTAACAGTGGGCAAGACTGCTTTTCAGTTTATAGCATCCTACAGACCACCATCTCAAAGTCAGGAATGCCACTTGGCTTTCCTGAAAACATTGGAGAACATGAAGATCTCTCCGAACACCATTATATTGGGTGACTTCAACTACCCAAACATTGACTGGGAGCACTACTCAAGCCCCAGCACCTTATCCCAAATGTTCCTGGAAATTATAAACTCAAATGCTATGGAACAACTAGTCACCACTCCCACAAGAGTGGACAACATACTAGACCTGATCATTACCAACATGGGGACTCTATGCTCCCCACCAGAAGTATATCCCTCATTGGTAAGATCAGACCATAAATTAATTTCACTGGATGTCCACATCCCGACCCCACCCCCAGCCCAGAAAACCACAGTGAAAAACTTCTCAAAAGTGAATTTCTCACTTCTCAAAACCGAAGTGGAATCCTTCAAGGCCCCAGGGCCAGTGGAAACTACGGCCCAAACTGCAGAATCCTATATAAACGCATTCTACGGGCATCTCCAGGAATGCATGGATCATGCTATCCCAAACAAAACCAAGACCCAATCATCCAAAGGCAGGCGTCCAGTCTGGTGGACCCCTGCCATAAATAAACTGTACAACAGAAGGAGGAAGCTACTACATGATAGAGCAAAATCCCTAATAGGGAAGGCATCTCTGATCAGTACTAGCAAAAAATTATGATCCCTCATAAAATCCTCCAAGGCCAGCTTCGAGAGAAAAATTGCACAGGACACCAAAGACAATCATAAGGCTTTTTTCAGTTATGTTATGACCCTGGGATGCAACTTCCAGACTTGTTCTGAGTTGATTCTAAATGACAAAAAATACACTGAACCCACAGACATCGCCAATATCCTGGCAGACAGGTTCAGTGCAAACTTCTCCACCCCCCCCCCCAAAAGAGCAAGTATCTATCCCGGCAGAGGGCTGCCTCCCAAACATCTCTGATGCTCAGGTGAAGGCTGCCCTCTCCAAAGCAAAAAACACTGCTTCCATGGGACCAGATGGCATCCCAGGTTGTGTCCTACATGAACTCCAAGAGGAACTAATCCCTCAAATAAAACAGCTATATAATCTCAGCCTCACTACAGGATATGTGCCCACAGAATGGCGTACAGTAACAATGGTCCCACTCCACAAAGGTGGAGCCTCTACGGACCCTGGAAACTATCGCCCCATAAGCCTGACTAGCTTAGTCTGCAAGGCTATTGAGACGATCATCATGGAGCTGATAAACAAAGACATTGGGGACCTACAGACACTAGATCCTACCCAGTTCGGCTTTGTCAAGGGCAGATCCTGCCTTTTTTATACCTGGTTGACTTCTTTGAAACAGTCACCAAAGCCATAGATGAAGGGAAGGTAGTCCACACAGCCTATCTGGACCTTGCAAAGGCATTTGACACAATACCCCACTTGGGCATCATAGATAAGCTATCCAGCTTAAATATAAACCCCTATGTCACAAGATGGGTCGCAAACTGTCTGAAAGACAGAACCCACAGAGTGAGAGTTGCTGGAGCCATGTCAGACTCGAAACCTGTCACAAGTGGCAACGCAGGGTTCTGTCCTGGGACCACTCTTGTTCGGTATATACTTTTCCGAGGTACAGGCAAACGTGGGAGGACTATGGCTCACCAAGTTCGCAGACAACTGCAAACTGGGCGCCATAATCGACTCTCCAGCTGACACAAACATCCTTCAAAAAGGTCTCACAGAGACAGATAACTGGTGCTAGTGCCATGGTTTAAAGCTAAATGCCAAAAAATGTATAGTCATACCCTTTGGCAAAAACAATGTGCCCACAAATTACCACATAGGCGGAAACCCATTAAGTACAGAGAAAGTTATTAGCGACCTGGGGACCCAAGTTGATAGCAATCTCTCCTTAGAAAGACCTTCTACATAGCCCACCTCATCACGAAGGGTTTCACATCTAGATCAAGAGAGGTAATCGTGCCCCTTTATTCATCCCTCATCAGGCCCATCATAGAATACAATGCCCCTTTTGGGATGTACCTTACCCGACACCTGCAGCAATTAGAAGGACCCCAAAAGTATCTCACCAAGAGGATCAAGGGTCTCAAACAGATGCCATATGCTGCTCGGTTAAAAAAACTCCAGCTCTACTCAGTTGCATACCGCCTACTTCGAGATGATCTATGCCTGACATACAAAGCTATGTCAAATCCAGAATTAATGGACATGCTCCACCTCAGTAAATCTAAATCCCTTACAGCCACACGCTTGAGGGACTTGAACCTCAGCACAGAAATAAATAGAACTTGCTGGAGAGACAGGTTCATAACCCAGAGGCTCCCTTCGCTCTGGAATAGAATTCCAGTTCATGTGAGGCAGAGCACCTCACTGAATCTCTTCAAGAAGAATTTTGATAGGTGGATGGGGGATCATAGGTTTGTCCCAGGGATTACTCCCGTGTCACTATTAGACAGAGGCACAGTAAACTAAACCTTAAAAAGGGCACAGTATACTCAAATTAAGGGGTGGCGTAAGCCATACAGAATCGGGCTAGGCTTATAATTGCCCCAGGGCAGATAGCCTAGTATGAACCTATGAACCTATGAACCTATGACTGATCAAATATGCAAAGCCATGGAATGAATTGTCATGGAAATGATCAACAAAGACATAGGCAACCTTCAAACACAGGAATCAATTCAGTCTGGCTTTTTCAAGGGAAGGTCATGCCTACTAAACCTGGTGGACTTCTTCAAGAAGGTCACCAAGGCAATGGAAAAAGGGAAAATTGTGAACACTACCTACCTGGACTTCACTAAGGCATTTTATGTAATACCCCACTCTGTTACAGTTGACAAAGTCACCAAACTGGGCATTAACCCATAGGTAACTCTATGGATTGCCAATTAGCTCAGAGGCAGGACCCAGGAAGTCAGGATTGGTAATACCATTTCCAGTAAGAGACCTGTCATCAGTCAGGTATCTCAGGTTTCTGTGCTGGGGCCATTCTTATTTGGCATGTACTTCTCAGACATAAAGGCTAATGTCAAGGGTCTCTAGCTGACCAGGTTCACAGATGAGTGCAAATTGGGAGCTATCACAGATTCCAGGTATGACACAAAGATCTCATAAGAGGGTCTAACACAGACAAATGACTGGTGCCAAAGTCACAGACTAAACTCATTGCCAAAAAATGCATCATAGTGCCTTTTGGGAAAACCAACACCTAGACTAATTAGCCATCAATAGGACACCCCTAACAGTTGACCCAGTAGTCAGATATTTGGGAACATATGCTGACAGTAATCTGTTCTTTGAGCAACATGTGGCCAAAGACATGTACTGACCAGACATATGCAACAGCTGGATTGCCCACAAAGGTTCCTTACCAGAAGACAACAGGGTGTAAACACATTGTCCTATACAGATCACCTTAAACCCTATCTCTATACTCCTACAGGTTATTGAAAAGTGATCTATGCATGACATACAAGGCATTCTCAGATCCAGCTCTGATGGACCTTTTGCATATCTACAAAATGAACAGCATCAGAACCACTGGATCCAATGAGGATTTGGAAGGTAGAAGTCCCCTCAGAATACATTTATTTTTCATATCAGATAAGGTTTGAGAATTAAAGCCTGCAGAAATGTCACATTCAACATCCAAGTATTTCAGACCCAAACAGTTCACACTTTCCCTCTGGGCATCAGAGTTTGGAACCTTGTGCCCACAGGAAACACATTTTTTAAAGCCAGAAGGCTTATCTGACATTTTTTTATACAGAAAAGAAAAATAGCAATACAATAAGAAAAGTAAGGTGGGAGGTTAGCATAGCGGTTAAAGTGTCCACCTTACAGGTACAAGGTGCAGGGTTTGAATCTTATATGGGGTAATTGGCTGGGTTTGGAATGCCCCACAAGGATAGCTAGCCTAGTACTAATTTATGAACTTATGGTGGGAAGTTGGCATGATGGTTAAGGTGTTTACCTTACAAACACAAGGTGCAGGCTTTGATTCTCACATGGGCTAATTAGCTAGGCTTAAAATGGTGCATAAGGACAGTTAGTCTAGTACCAATCTATGAACCTATGAAGTATAATTAGAAAATATAAACAGGATTTTTATTTATTTATTTATTTTTTGTAAAGGTAATGAAAAGACTACCAACAGTGGTATGTTAAGGTACTAAAGTTAGTACAAGAATTGGAAAGAAAAGATTACCAACAATGGTAATACAGGGTACTCAAGGAGTACAAGAAAAAGGCCATGAGAGAAAAGGAAGAATGTAACAGCAAAAAGTGTACAAGGGAGATATAGATATTGAAGAAAAAGTATATAAATAAAACTAAACTCACTTAATGCAAAAAACAATGACTATATAAATCTTAACACTTGAGAGCTCACAATCCATGTCTGTTCACAATAGCAGCAAGCAAGATCTAGGGTATGTTAGATACATGGGGCATTATGCACAAAGGGAGGAGTTCAAGAGTCCAAGAACCCTACAATCTGGAAGAGGTGACTGAGTCAGATATGAGCATCGGATCCGAACCCAGCAGTTGAGGAATGAATGAAAATGACAATATCAGATCAATATAAATGATTAAAGGAGACAACTACTATTCTAAATATGAAAAGTGGTTTTCATGGTTATATTTATGACTTTATGTCATCAACACTGAACTAATTAATTTACTGCATATTGATGTAGTATTTAAAGTGCAGCTATAATATACAGAATTTTTTCTTATGATAAGAAACTCTGTATATTATGTTTTCTTTTGTGACTAAAACTCATAAAATGGGCACTAAGGGCCATCTAAAGTAATTGCTATCCCTTACAAGTACAACACTTACCTGATATGCTGCAGATTTCTGGGATTTTGACATTCAGGAAGTACAAAGTAGTTCACTCCTTGTCCAGTGCCAGTCTTATCCTTATAGTGTTCTCTTTGTTGCTGTGCTATCTGCAGTGTAGAGGAAAATAACTGTATTATTCATTTAAAAATGCAAAGACACTTAATTGAGAAGATGACTTTGATTTTTAACGTTTTGGTATAGCATCTAGAAGTGTGAAATAAACTGTGTAGGTATGCATTTTCTATCTGGTAATGCCCAACCATTTATATATCTTTAAAATACTTCCCATTCATGACAAAGTACAGTTACATGTGGTACTCACCAAAACTCTCCAAAAGAAGAGCTAGCTGAAGTGTGGTTACAGTAACAGCATGTGGGTTACAAATCATCTATCATCATATCCTGGCAATTTATGTTTACTTTGCAGTAATGAAATACAGCCCTGGCGTCTCTGACCAGCTGCTCTATAATGCCTGCTAAACCCACCATACCCCTACAATTAAGAATGTCTGATTCAGAAGTAAGGCTTCATACCACAGTCTTAAATATTTCCACAGGAAAACAGAAACAGCATTTAGGTTAATCAGTTAAATACTAGGCATGCAGTCCAGAAAACTATTGAGGTAGCCTAATCCAGTTTCCCCAGAGACTGTCTGGTTAAATGATTTGCTCAAAGATGAGGAATCAACCATTGGGCTACAGCAATCATAGCATGTCTATGTTAAATCATTGATCGCTTAAAAAAGCGAACGATGAATTATTGAACCCATGTAAGTGAAAGGTTACAATCTTGAACGCTTAGAACAGCGATTTTTTTCCAAGGGGAAAAAAATTGCTGTTCCACAAAAAATAAATAAATAAATAAATAAATAAAACATTACATAAAGCGAGGGGGGCTTCACCCCCCACAGCCCCTGATGTGGGGGGCTGCCCCCCCACTTAAATATACCAACTCCAAGATCGTACTACAGTCAAGAAAATGGCAAAGTAACGAAAGTGGCCAAGCGATTTCTTTCCCAGGGAAAGAATTCACTTATATGCCATTTCGCTATTTTGCCTTTTCGTGCTTTCAAGTTTGATCTGGATGCATTTGAAAGAATGTGTCTTCGATCATTTAATAGGAACCCATCATAGACGTAATCCTCTCTGCTAACTACTAGACTGTGTTTTTTCTTCTTGCAACTGCACATTTATTGAAAGGTGGGGATAAGTATGATATTCACCATTTGTCATTGTTAAGTGGAAAGGAGACTAGATCCCTTACTATTCTTGCTTTTATGCAATGCCTTTCTTACTGCAGTACTGCTTGAAAACATAAATGTCAATATGTACCTCCCCTTTGTAGGTAATGCCACACCCAATCTTCTGCATCTCCCAAAATATTGAGATGCAGAAAAAAGAAGACTGGTGTTTTTCTAGAACTGGAACCCATTTCTGTGTCTAAGTTGTAATCAGAGTAACTGTTATAACCGGGAGTCTGAGCAGGGGAAGCCCTTGATGTTATACTATGAGCATCAGAATTTTGCCATTTTAGTTGGTTCTGCAGATTACTGATTTGACTGTACTTCAGCCTTTTTGCAGACAAGGACTATTTTTCTTGGTTTCATTGTTGTTTTCATGCTGGATTCTGCTCTTTCATCAACCACATATTTCCAGTTTTTATTTTTATTTTTTTTTTATCCACAGGAAGCTTCTTCCACTTTTCAACAATAGTATGCAGACATTGCATATGTCACATACAGATGCTTTGTGCAAGCCAGAGGAACTTTGGAAATCTACTTTACAGCACTTGCTGTAAGTAATCGAGAACTGGAAGATTCATCCTATCGTAGCCATCTAACTCTCTATAAATCTTTGATATGTGGAAACCAAACATTCTGAACAACTAAACATCACACAGTAGGTCCACATATAGGATGTCATAAAAGTTTAATTTATGCCACATCCCAACATCAACTGGTGTATATAGATAATCTATCTCTCTCTTTTTCACTAAAGATTCGTAATACTATCTTGCTCATTGATGCCAGGTTGTAGTGATGCATCTATCCAGACGGTTTCATCTAAAGGTGCCACTGAAGGTAAAAAATTTCAAAATACAGTCAGTATGCAATATGTAACTCTTGTTAGCTCCTTCAGGTAACATGATAATCTAACATAGCTGCAGTGGCCAGGCAAAGCTAAATGTGATCATTTATTTATTTATTTGTAGTTTGTTTGCCAGGATGGTCCATTGGGCCACAAGGCGTCCATTTTCAATGGAGTCCTGGGGAGAAAAGCTCCAGAAAAGTATAAATTACAGATTACGCATAGGAATACCAGTTACAGATTTCAAACATAAGATATACAAAGTACACATATTAAGTAAGCCTGACAAAGTAAAAAAGATCATATTAGTTATTTGTACAATGCCAAATTTTTTTTACAGGTTTTGTAATTATTGTAGTTTGAACTACTAACTAGTGATTTCCACATATTTAAAGGTAAACTAAGTCATACAAGTTTAAACAAGGATCATAAAGGTTTCAGCCAGCATTCAACACAGCCATCCCTGCATATATATGTGTGTGTGTGTGTGTGTGTGTGTGTGTGTGTGTGTGTGTGTGTGTGTGTGTGTGTGTGTGTGTGTGTGTGTGTGTGTGTGTGTGTGTGTTGGCAAGGAGTGACATTTTCTACCTAACAAGCTCCTCCAACATACTGTTATAGTATTTGAAAACAGTTTAAACAGGGATGAATGCAATCTTCATATAAGCTTCTTCAGCCCAGTATAACACGAAGAATAACACCACAGATCAACACAGCAATTTAGAATGGAAGTGAATTATGGCATGTGGAGGAAAACAGCCTACTAAGGAAGAAGCACTTTGATCAACTGCTCTGGTGGATGACTCACACAAAAGTACTACAATGTGTTAGTAACCCTGTCCTCATAGCTGCTGGATGACTATAATACCAAGCCATTTATCCACAAGCTGGATAATAGTTCAGCTGGCATCCATCAAACTAGTATCATAGCAAGCTGACCTCTGGCTTTTGAAACATCAGCATATCTGTAGTTTCTTTTATAGATGTGGACCACTTACAGTGGTCCCCATATTTTGAGTCAGGGTAGAAAGTGACTCATGCTTTCCAAATGTAAAAGATGTAAGTATTTACTAAACTTGGTGGCTACCTTCAATCCTTAATTTACATCACAACTCACACAGACTCACACACTCATATGCATATATAGTCTTTCGCTGAGATTGTTTAGGGAATGCTGAATAAACCTCCTAGGCTGCAGACAAAAAAACTAGCTCACACAGCAACACACCATCTTAGCCTTGTATATCCATAGCCAGTGCACATGTCTCTAAGAGTCATAGGGGCATAGAGTCCAAGCCGTTAATGTCCTTTGAGACTTCAATTACCCGCTGTAATGTTTTAGTAATAGGGGACTCTATTGTAGATATACGAACACCATTCTTATAAGGTTGGATAAGAATAGAACAAAAGCTGTCTTTATAGATTCAGGATCTGGGATGTAGCAAAGGCTCTTAAATCCCAACATCCCAACAAATATGATTAAGAACTGATAATGAGTCATGTGGGGTGAATGACCTTATCCCTAACAGAAGGATATGCAGAAAGATATGACTGAGCTTACTATGTACATGTTTGAGACAGGAACATCATTAGTCTTGAGTGGTATTCCGCCACCACCCAGAAAGATGCTGAGATTCAGAGACAAAGTAACTGGCTTTAATAATTTGTTATGCAGCTGATTTCATTCTAGGGGAATTCAGTGTGTCAGCTTGGGATGAGATGGCTGAAATCGTTTGTGCTCTCCCAGGGGTAGTTTAATCGTCTTTTGCCAAGGTTTTCACATTTTGGCTAAAGCCTTTGCTGCTCTAATAATGTTTTTTTAGGAACAGTCCATCTGCTGGATAGTCTAACTTAGCAAATTCCAGTTTGGATCATATTAAACTGGCTCTACCCAGCACAGGTTGTCAACAAAAAAAAAAAAGAAATGGCTGAACTTGTGGCTCTCCTGCAGCTTGTAAACACTCATATCTATAGTTACAGAGACATAGTTTCAAAGCAATGAAAACACTCCCTCTGTTCATTGGGTTTTAGTGGCTATCAAGCTTTCAGATCTTCTGGTAATTGTGAGGGATTATCAGTACTTGTCAAGGCTATCATCACCTCATGCCAAATTCATCAGAACACAAAATGTGACCTCCTAGAGGTCTAAATCACCCAAAACATGATGACCTACCAGTTTATAACTAGATATAGAACTCCCTTTATATCCCCCTCTGAGCATGACAGCTATCTTAACACCTTAGCTGAAATCTTTATTTAACCCATCCCCTTTCTATGTGAGGACTTCAACTATCCATTAATAAATTGGCTGACCTACACCAGACCTATACTGCCAATGGCTGGCATGCCCATTTCTTCCTAGACATTACAAATGCTAACTTCCTTGTACAAAGAGTTAACCATCGTAATAGAGGTGCCAGTATCTTTGATCTTATTCTCACATGAATGGCCACTTCTCACACAGCTACATATGCATCATCTTTCCTTGTTAAAAGCTATTTTCTTTTAAAACTGGTGGTACTTCCTCTGCAAATACCTCTATACTTAGAAACTTTTCAAGAACAAACCTTCTTTCTTTACTTGATGAACTAAATAAATTTTGCTGTAATCCACCTTCAGTGGATTCCATTGCTAAAGCTGCTGCCTTTGCCTCTGACTTCTATTCCCAGTTAAATAGTTGTATTAATAAGGCAGTCCATATCCATACCAAATTTAAAAACAAATCCCCATTGCAGAATATCCATATAAAAATAAATTAATGAGAAACAAATTATTCAATGATTAGAAGAAGTCTTATTCTTCCTATATTAAAACCACATTTAAGTAAACCAGTAAAGAACTTAGGGGAACTATTAAGATGCTCAATGCTGAATATGAACTTAAAATAACTACTAAAACCAAATATACTACAAATCTTTCTTTAACCATGCCAGGAAGTTAATTCTCATTCAACAATGTTTGGAGCTACTCCACATTAATATTACCTATTCTGTCCAAAAAGCGATAAATAATATCTTAGATGAAAACTTTACTACAAATTTTATATCATCTACAGTTATAGCTATTCAACAGATTTCTCATTACCATTCACTTCCTTTAATAACTATGGAACAAGTTGTCTGGTCCTTCTGAAAAGCTAAGTGCACCTTATCCATGAACCCTAATAACATACCAGTTTACCAGATTATCAGTACCAAATATGGCCTATCTGAACTCCTACTTAATCTCTTTAATCTAAGCCTCTCTATTGGTTACATTCTTGAAACAAGGGAAGTGAGAGGGTACATAACTTAAGACTGGAATAAAACTTTCTGAATCCTCAGATAAGACAATTAATTCAATATTGCAGGATTGCATTCTAAGGATTAGGCCTGTTTTTTTTATCCAGGGTTTAAAATTTACCTAAACCTGTACTCTGTATATGCTATCCTCAACAACATGCTTTGAATATCCTTATTTCATTTAACCCAGTTATCTGCTCATGGGTGCAGACATATATATTTCAGGTGTTATACTTAAAATTTCTCTTCAAGGTAATTTCTCATTTCCAGTCATGCCTTGGGTGGTCACAATTTCTCTAGTGAGACCTCTTCTTTGGTATAATTCACTTGTTATTGTGCAATTAAGTAATTACACTTAACATAGGCCTCTGTTCTTAACCAATACTGTTTCAAATCTTCATTAATTGTTTTGTGTGTTACATTTGTACCTGTTGCATACTGTAATGAAATGTTTGATAAAGCTGTCTGGCAAAAAAAAAATGAATTTTACTGTGTTTTAGTCTATCTGTTTTATATGTGTTTTTATATTTTCAACATGCTAGTCATTTAATATTACATCATTTTTATATGTAGTTATTTAATACATTGAATTGTATATATTGTAAATTATATTGTTTTATCACTGGTCTTGGCATATCATGTGATTTGTCTTCAAGTTTTATATTATGGATACATGATTTGATCTGAATAATCCAGTCTGAATATATGGAGAAGTTGTGAGAAAAAAAGGAGAGGAATACTTACTTGATCTGTTTTGTGTTTTAAATAACACACCATCATTTTGGATGGTCTGGGTGTACTTGTTTCCTTTATGGAGAGCTTGAAAAAGACAGAGAAAGGCCCTTAAGCTCATCTAGTCAGTCAGTAGAGTAATATGAGTCCCTTTCACACATATACCTTCAACCACGACTGTACCAGTCCCTGCATTCCGCAGCCTTTAATTCCTGAATAGTAACCATACCTTTCATCCAAACTGTTTCATATCTTCATTTTTAGCTTCATGCTTATCTGTGTAAAACTCCCTCACAAACATATCCATCTTTTGTTTTATTTATGATAATTCGAGTTTCCCAGCTCCTGGCATCTGTGAGGTAGAGGAGAACGAACAAGAAAGCTGTATCAAAAAAGTGAACTTCCTCAGTAATATTTTAAACTGTTTGATTCTTACCTTTCCAATGCCACTTAAGAGTTTCAGCCATTTTCAACATATTCGTTTTGGATACGCATACTTGTTAGTAATCCAAAAATTATCATTCTATTATCAATGAAGATGAAGTTAGCATATGCTAAATATATAAATAATATAAATCGCTAACATGCTAACAACCAAGCAATGCTTAAATATAAACACTACAGGATTTCTATGTAATTATTATAAAACTGTAGAGGCAAAGTACAGGGGCATAGTGTATCATTACAATGCAAAAAATTGCTAAATAATTTAAGTACAGTATTCTCACCTTATTGAATTGCTGTAGTTCCATTGTTCTCTTGTAATCTGCATTGTACCTAGACCAAGAGGGACTATAAAGCCATTTATCCCTATTCCGTGACCTGTTTGCTATAACCAGCTCAGGATCATTTGAGTAGAAGGTGGGAAATTGCCCTCCACTATTGTAAGGGGTTTGACTAGTAGTCATGGCTGCAGAGCGGAAATCTTGAAAATGTTTGAAAGTGGTATTCCCATAGGTATCTCCATAAGAAAACATTGCTGTGGGCACATGACCATGATACCTGCCAATAAAAAGAAAAAAGAAGTTATGTCTTACCATAATGTTCCATCTGTGTTGTTCATCTTCTTTCATTCATCACTGATGGGGTTGGTTCCGAGCCCTTGGAACCGAGTTGGCCTATTACCAAGCTTGCGCCAGCCAAAAAAACTCTCGAGCTAAGTCTCTACCCAGAATGCCCTTCTCCCTGTTACTTCAGATTGAGTTTGCTAAGAAAGGAAGTAAAGTCAAGGCCACTTCTATGCAAGTGCCCTAGTGCACCACTCAGACCCAAAGCACCCCCCAGTAGCCTTTGGAGGGGGAGGAGGGTGGGAAGTAATGAATGAAAGAAGACAAACAACACAGATG
Source organism: Protopterus annectens (assembly GCF_019279795.1). NCBI lineage: Eukaryota > Metazoa > Chordata > Ceratodontiformes > Protopteridae > Protopterus > Protopterus annectens. The sequence continues at coordinate 1,375,941,287 of NC_056729.1, forward strand.
GAATGATATGGTAAGGCATAACTTCTTTATCTGATATTGTTAATCTTCTTTCCATTCATCACTGATGGGACAGAATCCCAAGCTACCTTGAGGTAAATGGGCAGCCCTTATGGAAGAACATTCCTGAGTACCATTGAGCTGAAGGCAGCTCTCCCCCTGGAGACCAGGTCCAATTTGTAATGATTGATAAAGGTATGAGGCTTTGCCCAAGTAGCTGATGCACAGATGTCATCCGTGGATGCCCTGGAATGGAATGCTATAGAAGTCGTCATAGATCTAGTGGAGTGGGCTTTAACATTTGGCATGGATTCATTATGGAGGAAATACATGACACGTATGCAGTCCCTTAACCATTTTGATAATGTGACCTTTGAAACAGAGATAAAAAGCTGTTCAGATTTACGGATAGGTTTGGTCCTGTCTAGGTAAAACCTTAATTGTCTATATATATATATATATATATATATATATATATATATATATATATGGGTCTACTACTAATTACCGACACGACGATTCCCCGACGGAAAACTCCCCGACGCCAGATGACCGACATCACACAAACCCGACAACGCAAAACACCGAACACCATTACACCAAACACCATTACACCGACACACGGAACGTAAACAACACGCGACACTACATAGCATACACACTAGCCCTGACCCAAACCCTAACCCTAAGGTCCGACACTATCGCACACTTCACCTACCTGCACCCTAACCCTAACTCACTTAACCCACCCCTAGCCCAAGCTCCGACACTAACGCACACTTCACCTACCTGCACCCTAACCCTAACTCACTTAACCCACCCCTAGCCCAAGCTCCGACACTAACGCACACTTCACCTACCTGCACCCTAACCCTAACTCACTTAACCCACCCCTAGCCCAAGCTCCGACACTAACGCACACTTCACCTACCTGCACCCTAACCCTAACTCACTTAACCCACCCCTAGCCCAAGCTCCGACACTAACGCACACATCACCTACCTGCACCCTAACCCTAACTCACTTAACCCGTCCCTAAACTACAGTCCCTCACTAGCACACACTTACCTTACCCGAACCATACCTCCGACACGAACACACACTCACCTTTTCCACAGCCTAACCCGACATCCCACAATCTCGAGCACTTACCTGACCACTCCTAACTCCGTCACCATCGCACACTTACTGCGTCGCGATCGCACATTCCCTTGTCGGTCTTTCTGCTGTCGGCAAATCACCCTGTCGGTACACTTACCTGTCGGTCATCTGGCGTCGGTGAGTTTTCCATCGGGGAATCGTCGTTTCGGGCATTAGTAGTAGACCCATATATATATATATATATATATATATATATATATATATCTAAGTTGTGAAGGCAATACTCTCCTCTATTGGCAAAATTCAGAAAGAATACACGTAGATCAATAGACTGGTTAATAGAGAATTCAGAAACCACTTCGATAAGAAAGGATGGGTTCGTTCAAAGTGACACTCTGTCTTTGTGAAAAAACAGGTAGGGCTTCTTGATACACAACTTTAGGTCACACTTAGCCGCAGGCTCAAAGGGCTTTTGAGTTAAAGACTGGAAGACTAAAGTGAGGTTCCATAGTGCTATGGGCTGTCTAAAAGTAGGCCTGAGATGAAAGGATCCTTTAAGGAAAGCCTTGCAAAGGCATAACAAAATAAGAGGGGTACCATCTTTACCATTGTGGAAGTTGGAAATTGCCACTAGATGTACATGAACTGTAGAGGCAGAAGGCCTGTTATCAAAAAACTTAGCCAAATATTGAAGTACTGCAGCAACTGAAGCCAAATACGGATCTAGCATGTTCATAGGTTCATAAGTTCATAGGCTAATACTAGGCTAACTGCCCTTGCGAGCTATTTTAAGCCTAGCCAGTTATCCCCTGTGAGAATCAAACGCTGTACCTTGTGTTTGTAAGGCAAACACCTTAACCATTAGGCCACCAACCCAACATAGGTTCATAGGTTAGTACTAGGCTAACTGCCCTTGTGAGTCATTTTAAGCCTAGCCAATTACCCCTTGTGAGACTCAAATCCTGCACCGTGCGTTTGTAAGGCAAACACCTTAACCAGTAGGCCACCCTTGGAACTGTTATCCTTAGACCAAATGGAAAACCTTTTCCATTTATCCTGATATAGTCTTCTGGTGGATGGTTTGTGAGAGGCCAGAATGATGTCTCGAACAGGTGAGGAAAGGTTAGCCTGCCTGGTGATGACTAGTGGAAGTGGATAACCAAACTGTCAGCTTGCGAGTGGACAGGTTCGGATGACTCAGCCCTTGTGGGAGAGTGATCAGATCTGGTAGAGGGTCCAGAATCCATGCTGGGAATACTAGGTGATGCAGAAGAAAGAGGAATCAAACTTGTCGAGGTCAGAATGGGGCTATGTGGATCATCTTGCATCTCAACTGAAGAGCTTTCTTTAGAAACTGTGGTATCAGAGGAATGGGAGGATAGGCGTAGAGAAGTCCCGTGGGCCAATCGTGGATCAGAGCATCCCTTGGTGACTCCCCCTGTGGGGGAAGTAGGGTAAAGGAGCTGCTGCACTTTGTGTTTGATGGGGAGGTGAAAAGATCACAGCAAGGCTGGCCCCAGTGGCTGAAGATTCCAGATGCCACCTTGGGGTTGAAGGACCACTGGTGGGGCATGAGGATGCATCTGCTCAGTTTGTCTGCAATCATGTTGGAGCTCCCTGGGATATGCTTTGCTATCAGAAAGCGGTTGGAAGCTATCGCCCACGCCCACTGCCAGATTCTCATGGCTTCTGAACAAAGGGGAAGGACTTGGTTTCTCCTTGCTTGTTGATGTACCAGACCACTGACATATTGTCTGATTGGAATGCAATTGTCCCAGAGGGGAGATCTGCATGGAATGCCTGCAATGCTACCAGCACGGCCCTCAGTTCTAGGACATTGATATGCAGGTAGGCCTCCAAGGTGGGCCATGTGTCTTGAATAGACTGAAAATGGACCCCCCACCCGATCAGAGAAGCATCTATGGTCACAATGGCTGTGGGCTGGGAGGGTTGAAAAGGTCGGCTCCAAAGATCTTCGTCTGGCCTCATCTACCAAAGCAGGTCCTGCTTGCAAGAGTTGGTTATTTGAATCTTGTAATCCAGGGGATGACAGTTTGGGAACTATTGACACAGAAGGAGCCATGGTAAAATTCACATATATAGCTTTGCTAGAGGCACTATTGGAACTGACACAGCCATAGAACCCAGAGCCTGGAGAACTTGTCTTGCAGGGGCTAATGTTTGAGAAAGAATCACTTGGATTTGAAGCCTTAATCGGTGGAGTCTGTGAAGAGGGAGTGATACCAGACAGGACTGAGTATTGAACACTGCTCCAATGAACTCTATTTGTTGTGTAGGGAAAAGATTTGATTTCTCCCAATGTATCATAATTCACAACAATTTTGCCAGAGATAGAGTATGTCATAGGGCAGATACCAGAAGATGCTTGGTGAGGGCAGTAAGGAACCAGTCATCTAGGTATGGAAAAACCCGGAATCTTTTTAGTCTAAAGTAAGCTGCTACCACTGCCATGCATTTTGTGAACACTCTGGGGGATCTAGAGAGACTGTAGGGAGAATGGCAGGGCATGGAATTGGTAATGACTGGCTCCTAGCCAGAAGCGAAGCAGACTCCAGGAGTATTTGTCCATCTTGATGTGGTAATACACATCCTGGAGATCTATACAGCATATCCAATTGCCTTTTCTTAAAAAGGGAAGGATGGACTGAACTGTGACCATCCAGAATTTGGTTTGAGTGACAGACTTGTTTAAGCTGCTGAGATCCAAAATGAGTCTCCAGTCCCCTGTCTTTTTTGACACCAAAAAGAATCTCGAGTAAAATTCGGATCCATGCTGGTCTGGTGGAACTGGTTGGATGACTCTTTTTTTGAGACAGCTTTATAATCTCTAAAGGGGTTGCTTCCCTTTGACTGGGTGGGATGTCAGGAAGTTTTCTTGGAAAATTTGGTTGACAAGAAAGGGGAATGGTGTAACCTCTGGTGATAATCTTCGGCACCCAAGGATCGGTGGTGATAGAGTGCCAGACAGCTTGGCACAGAGCGAAATGACTCCCAACTGCTTCCACAGGTAAGCAATCAGGCCACCCCTCAGGAGCGCTGATAAGGCTGTGCAGAGAAAGAGTCCCTGGAGCCTTGGTTGCGAGGACCCCCTCTGCCTCTATAGGGGCATCTTCCAGAATTGTTACCCCCTCTGCCTCTGGGAGTGTCATCACCATGTGTGGCATGGAAAGGACCCTGAGATTTCTTATGCCACATTTTCCAACTCCTCTTATTCCTGGAGAAGGTACATTGATGGTTGGAAAATCGTAGGCCTAAAGCAGACAGGGTTTTTCCATCTTGCTTGCACCTGACTAGTGTGCCCTTTACTTTGGAGCTAAAGAGGGATGAAGCTTCAATGGGAGCATTCAGAAAGGAAGACTTGAAGGGATCCATGAGGTCACAGATGCACATCCAGGCATGAAGTCTCATAACAATGCCTGATCCCACTGCTCTAGCCGCTCCTTCGGTCGTGTGCGAGAGCAACCTCATGGAAGAGTTGGATATTGATTCCAGGGTTGCTAGCTGCAAGGCCACTTTGTGCCTGACCTCATCAGACAACTGTCCTGCGAGTGTCCCAGTGAGTTTGGATATCAAGTCCCTCTGGATCCTCATAAAATGTTCCAAATAATACAGCGACTGTATAACAAAGGTCCCTGATGCAAAAGCATGCTTCCCAAGTCTGTCCACTGCCTGAGACTCCCTGTTGTGTGGGTGAACAGTGGGACTTTCCTCAACCAAGTCCTTTTTTGTGGCCACCACCACCACCATAGCATCAACTGGTAACCCTTTGTCCAGTGCGGATTCTCAGCAGGAGGGGACAGAATTTCGTCTGGTGTCCAGGGATCATCTCAATGGAATCAGGGTTCTTCCATGCATGCTGCACGATGAGCTGGACAAGTTTGTCGGCAGGCGGGGTCACCCAAGAGATAGATGGCCCTGCACGAAAAGCCTGCAGGAACACAGACTCCTCAGATGAAGGGTTGGAGGGCTTCCAGTCACCTCTCTGTTTTAACATTTCCAGGATGTCTCCAAAAGAGACATCATCAGGAGGTGACCGTGGGGACACTTCACCATCATCGTAATCCATGTCTTCCATTAAGGACTCCTCAGGCGAGTCCACATGCTTCCTCTTGCACATCTTCATTCGAGGGTCTCCTCAGTGGGGGTCTCTAAGGAGGACTCGGAAGAGTGAGTACCCTGAACAGGGGTGCCCTGCGGCTACCCTGGCTGGTGTCCTGGGGGGTGTGTGACAGCTGCAGCTCAGGGGGTGAAAACTGGGATTCCGACATCACAGGAGTGCTACCAGAAGGAAGAGCCGTCTCCATCACGCAGAAGGCAGGCCTGCCCAAAGAGGGATGGGAGCCCAGAACAGAGAAAGACAACCTCAGGACCGGGGTTACACCTTGCTCCGATGGACGCACCTCCATGGGTGGAGCCTCAAGCAAGATCAGCGCAGACGTGCCCATCGGTGCCAAGGAGGGAATCAAGGAGTAAGTCGGCACCGTACCCCAGGCCGATGCGCCCATCCTCCAATCCCCAGATTGAGGAAGGACTGGTTCAGTGGGAACCGAAGACCAAAGGGACAAACTTGGAGCTGGAGTGAGGTACACTGCAGGTGCCTAGGTGGTGGGTTCCAAGAAGGATGTCAGAACAGAAGGATTCAGAACCAAGATGGTCGAAGGAGGAGTGTAAGATAGAGTCCGTGGATAAGGCAACCCAAGACCAGCAGGTGGATGGGTTTTTGAAAGTGATGGGATCCTCCTGGCTACCAATAGCTCGTCCAAAAGATGCACCATGTCATGTTCTGAAAGGCTCTTGGTGGATCTAGTGGATACTCTAGATGGGGAGTCAGGACGTTCAAGAAATGGGCTTTATGCTTGGCCCAGAAACGGGTCTACTGAGGGAGAGTATTGCGTCCTTGGTGCAATGTCTGCTAGCACTGAAGTCTCTAGTTTTGAGACTGGAAGCAAAGGGGTCAGATTCAGTGAGGTCAGTACAATGCTCGGTGCCAAACTGGCACTCAGAGCCGAAACGGTCGGTTCCAACATGGAAATCGAAGTTAAATTTAAAAAGTGTGCCCTGAACCATAGTAGCTACAGGTGCTGAAGTCGAAATAGGCATAGTAAGATCTATGATTGGTGCCTGAGGCAGGCTCTGTGCCAATACAGGCATTGGTATCAAAGGTCTTGAGACAGTCAGAGCTGAGGAAGGTAGAACCGAAAAGGCAGATTTATGCTCCGATGATAACTTGGTGACTTTAGATTTCCCAGGTTTGCTTGGATCATCCAATGATGAAAAGGAACAGAATGGGATCACTTTTAGTTCTTAGAAGGAGGGGTTGAGACCCCCATCACAGAAATGGCCTCTGAGAACGGAGACTTAAATAACCCCTTCAGAATGAGTTTATTTTTGCGCTCATTAAGAGCGCATTGGCTAAAACTTTGACAAATATCACATGGAGGTTGCACCAAAAGCTGGGCCACTCCCTAACAGTATACACAATCATCATGCAAGTCACTGTTAGGTAACTTGCCCTTACAAGAAGTACAATGCTTAAAGCCAGAGGTACCCTTCTTATCTGCAATTTTAATAGAAAGGACACCACAACTAACTGTATAATCCAACAATAATGAAGTCAATCAGTTCAAAAAACACAAGAAATCACAAGAAAAAATACCAATATCACAACACACTGTACATGTGAAGAAAGGGAAACACCTGAATAGAGATAAAAGGCTAACAGGTTAGGCAAGAGAAAGCAATACCGGCTAAGGTATTTAAGAAATACCACAAGGGTAAGGGAAAAGGCCATACCAACAATGGTACTTAAGTTTATCAATGGTAACAATGGGCAGAGTGGAGAATATACAGTTAGATTGAAGAAGAGACACTAGAAATACTTATGGTTTAGTAAAATATGAAGATATCCAAAATCTTTTACACAAATATCAAAAACGATTTTACTTAGCTGAGACCTCGGCTGAAATGTGGCTTTACGGCTATGCGGCAAACGAGATCTGAGGTAACAGAGAGAAGGGCATTCTGGGTAGAGACTTAGCTCGAGAGTTTTTTTGGCTGGTGCAAGCTTGGTAATAGGCCAACTCAGTTCTAAGGGCTGAATGAAAAGAAGATTAACAACATCAGATACAATATTTCTTTCAACGTATTTGCATAGCAGTATCTATGTTTATGAGCCATATATTTTATTGATGATTATGAGACTGTAAATGATTTTATCTGAACTGACAATCCATTCTGAAGATCTGAAGAAGTTATGACAAAAAAAGAAGGCAAGCAGGCTGAGGTTATATGAACTCTATACCTGGGATTTTCTAAGCAGCTCAAATCACTTGGATATATTTGCTTAAACTACTGTATGATAAAAAGTATGTACTCACCATAATGTTTCACTTGTGCTGTTCATTTTCATTCTTCCCCAACTGTTGTGTTCATATCCAACCCTTGGAACTGACTCAGCCACTTTTTCCAGCTGTTGGAATATTGAAACTCTTGAGCTCCTCCCTTACCATAATGCCCTAGTCACCTAACATACCTCACATCTTGTTTGTTGCCCCTTAAGCCTGTAAGCATTATGTATTGATGGGACAATAGCATCTGTAACTCAAAAAAGAGCATTGGTTCCTTCCGCATCTTTCAATCCTTCCAAAAGCCAAATACAGAGGGGGTGTGCAGGGAGGGAAGTTAAGGAAGAATGAAAATGGACAACACAGATGGAATGTTATGGTGAGTGCATAACTTTATCTGACATTGTCATTTTCATTCATTCTTCAACTGTTGGAAGAGAGTCCTCAGATACCTATATCCCAGGAGGACTCTGCATAAGGATATTCCTGAGCACTGATGACCCAAAGGCTGGTCTTCCCCTAGAGACCAAATCCAATTTGTAATGAGCAATAAAGATATGAGGATTAGCCCAAGTTGTGGTTGCACAAATATCATCCAATGAAGATCTATGTAAAAAGGCTGAAGAAGTTGCCATAGACTTGGTGAAATGAGCTTTTGGTGGCCTTGATAAAGACAAACCCATTTTTTGTAAACAAAGGTAATACAGTCAGTTAGCCATTTAGCTAAAGTCATTTTAGAAACTGAATTGCCTAATTTTGATTCCAAAAAGGAAACAAATAACTGTTATGACTTCCTCAAATGTTTGCTTCTATGTAGATAAAACCGTAATTATCTGTGAACATCCAAAAGGTGTAACATACTGTATAATCTACTTTATTAGAGAAATTTGGAAAGAAAACTGGAAGGCTGATAACATGATTAATGCTGGATTCTGACACCACCTTAGGAAGAAAGGAGGCCTTGGTTCATAAGGATACCCTATCCTTATGAAAAATCAAATAAGGAGGCTTGGAAAACAGGGTCTGTAGTTCTGAAACTCTTCTACTTGAGGTAAAGGCCATTAAAAAGACATGTTTTCAGGTTAAAAATTTTAGTTCACACTTAGCTGATGGTTCAAATGGAAACTGTGTCAATGATTGTAAAACAAAATTTAAATCCCACAGAGGAATGGAGTCTTGGAATCTTTGGAAGAAGCTAAAGATTAATTATTTACTCCTATATGAAAATTGGAAATGGCAGATAATTGTACTTTAATAGTAGAAGAGGTAGCACCTCCATTGAAAATTGCAGCTAAAAATTCCAGAACTTTAGGAACCAGTGCTGAAAACGGATCAATGTCTTCTTACTGCAAACAAAAAACAAATATTTTCCATTTACTTCTGTAAAGTTTACTAGTGAAAGCTTTGTGGGAGGATAAAAGAATGTTGTAGACAGGGGGAAGAGAGCCTGGGAAGTCTAAAAATTAATGAAAGTGAAGAAACCATGTAGTCAACTTTAGGCTGGAATGGCTGAATGTATAATTTCTACTGGGGTGAGACAGAAGGTCTGGAATTGGATCCAGAATCTATGGTGGGTGAAGTAGATGAGGCCAATAAAGGAAAAACAAATCTGATGTGGCCAATAAGGGGCAATGACAATAACTGTGCTCTTCAATCAAGATGTTTTCTGAAGAAATTTGGGGATTAGAGGTAAAAGGGGATAGGCGTAAAGAAGACCAAGAGGCCAATCGTGAAGCAGAGTGTCCCTTGGTGACTCTCCCAGCAGAAGATCAGGGGTTCAGAGCAAAGAACGTGCTGCACTTGTTGTTGAGAGGAGATGCAAAGAGATTGTAGCATGGTTGTCCCCATCAGAGGAAAATCCTTTCCACAACCTTCATATTGAGGGACCACTTGTGAGGTATTAGAATGGACCTGCTTAACTTGTCTGCAATCATGTTGGATTTCCCTGTTTGTTGCTATCAGAAACCGATCGGATAAGATCACCATTGCCACACTAACATAGCTTATCAACAGAGGGGCTAAGATTTTGTTCTCCCTTGTTTGCTGATGTACCAGACCACTGACATATTGTGTTCCTGAATCATGACAGCCCTAAAGGGGAGTGTGTCTTGGAAGGCCTGTAATGCAAGGAGGACAGTTCTCATTTCTAGAACATTGATATGTGTATTGCTCTTTTCAGGGGGCCATGTGCCCCCCACCCGATCTGGGAAGCATTGGTGGTCACCATGGCCTTGGACTGAGGGAGAAAAAAAGGATGACCTTCTATTACCTGATGGGAATATATCCACCATAGAAGATAATTCTTGCAAGTGCATGTTATCCTGATCTGGCTGGATAAATGTTGGTGAAGAATCGACCATTGACTCACTAGGTTCCACTGAAGGATTCTCATGTGGTACCTTGTTAATGGTACCAAAATGACTGCAGCAGACATTGACCCCCATGCTTGAAGGATCAGTTGAGCTGAAACAGAACTTTGAATGATCATTTTGACTTGGAATTAGATGGTCTGAAACCTTGATAGAGGGAGAGAGGCTGTCATAGATATCATATTGAACAAGGTTCCGATGAACTCTAATATTTGAGTTGGTTCAAGCTGAGAATTCTTGTGATTGACTGTAATTCCCAAGTGAGAGCAAAACTGGTGTACATAGTCTCATGCTTTGATCAGATGATGCCTATTTGGATTGGTTAACAGTAGTCATCCAAATATGGAAAAACCCAGAATCACTATAGTCTCAAGTGAGCTGCTACTACTGCCACACACTATGTGAACACCCTGGGGCTATGTTGAGATGAAAATGCAGAACTCTGAATTGGTAATGACTGGGTACCAGCCAGAGGAGTAGATATCTCCTGGATTGTCTGTTCAATTTGATATGATAGTTTACATCCTCAAGATCTGTTGAGCACATCCAGTCGTCCTTGTGCAGAATAGACAGAATGGACTGAACCATGACCATCTGGAACTCGGTGTAGTGAAGTGTATTGTTTAGATTGCTGAGATCCAAGATTGGTCTCCAGTCCTGTTTTCATTCATACTAAAAAGAATCTTGTATGAGTTCCAGACTCTCTCTGTTCTGGGGGGAATTCTTGGATGACTCTTTTTTCTAGAACCTTGTTTATTTCTAGTGTTCCTGCTTCCTTCTGATTGGGTGGAACATCAGGGATTTTGTTTACTATCAAAGGGGGTGGTAGGGAAGGGTATATATTACAAGACCGAACGTTCACAACTGCGAACACCTAAACAGCGATACATAAACGGTGAACTCCTAAAATAGTGAAGGATGTAAACATCGAAATCTGGAATGCCAAACTTATTTCTGTGGCCAGCAGGGTGATCGTGGGGAAGAGGAAATATATTCTTTTCCCCACTGTAGTGTGATCTCGGCATTGATATATTTAAGTTGGGGTGGTATGGGGGGGGGTGCAGGGGGGCTTGCCCCCCCCTGCAAAAGTGTGTTTAATGAAGTTTGTTTTTGTAGGTTTTGTTTACCTCTATGGTGCTGTTGTTGTTGGAAATGCGTTCGGCATTCCGGATTTCGATGTTTACGTCCTTCACTATTTTAGGAGTTCAGCATTTATGTGTCGCTGTTTAGGTGTTAGCGGTTGTGAACATTCGGTCTTATAATATACACCCATAGGGAAAAGAGTATTATATAACCTCTGGAAATAATCCTGTGCACCCATGAATCTTTTGTAATCTCTAGGTAGGCTCTCTGGTCCGGGGATAAACAACCCCCAACTGCTTCCAGAGATGGACAGTTGGGCCTTCTTTCAGGTGCACTGGTTTGATCTGCCAGAGAAGGTATCTCTAGATCCCTGGTTCTATAGAATGCTTCTGTTGTGTGGCTGGCGTCTTAAATTAGAATTCTCCCCTCTGGATCCTGGGGGAATGATCTCCATGTGAATCGTAAAAGGGACCCCGGAACTTTCTGAACCACATTTTCCATCCGCCTCATTGATTCCTAGAAAGGGTCATCTGATGGGTCAAAAACATATGCTAACAGCAGATTGGGTTTTACCTTCCTGCTCACACCTGGAGAGTGTGTGTCTTTACTTTGGGGCCAAATAAATAACTTCTATTAAAGGGAGCATTGACAAAGGAAGCTTGAAAGGCTATGCAAAATCACACAAGTGCATTCAAGCATGCCTTCTGATTGAAATACTTGAACCCACTGTCCATAAATTACTTTTAGCTGTGTCAGAGATAAGTCTCATGGATGAGTTTGAAATGGATTGGAGGGTAGCCAACTGCAAGGCAATAATGTTCTCTGCCTCAGAACAAATGGTCCCGGTGAGGGATTTGGTAAGATCCTTAATCAAATTCCTCTGGAGTCTTGTGTTGTGTGCCAAACAACTCAGTGACAGAAGGTCAAAGGTCGCTGAAGTGTAGACATGCTTCCTAAATCTGTCCAGTGCCCTAGACTCCCTGTTAGGGGTGGCAGACAGAGGATATCTGTTCTGTTAGTTATTTTTGTCTGTCTACTGCTACAACTATGGCATCAACTGGTACTGCTTTACTCCAGAGCTCTCAGTCCTTTGGTGGTGTCAGGATCCTATCTGGTGTCTTGGGGATTTGACCCAATGGTATTAAGTTCCTTCCATGCTGATTGAGAGACCATATGAATGAGTTCAGAGGAGTCGCTCAGGAGGTACATGGGCCAGCTCAAAAAGCCTCCAGGAATACCAGCACCTCTTGGGAAGGGTTGTCGGTAGACAAACCACCCCTTTGCTTCAGAAGTTCTAGAATGTCTCCAAATGAAACATCATCAGGTGGTGATCTTGGGGACCCTTCCCAGTCATCAAAATTGGTATCCTCTGTGACAGACTCTTGTGGAGAGTCTAAGTGCCTCTTCTTGCACTTCTTCTTCCTGGGAACTTGTTCAGTGGGATGCTGTAGAGAAGTATCAGAGGAAGTTAATATACCCTGCTGTGTATCCTGGTGACAACTGGAAAGGTTGTCCCCATGGCACAGAAAGATGAGGCTCTAGATGCAGAGATGAATGGGGCTGGGAAGTTGGAGCCAAGGAGGGGGGGACTTCCAGACTCTAGAAACACTGAAGACTGTCTCCACCACCTTGAAAGCAGAATGCCTCTTTGAGAAAGAAACTGATGGTTCTGAGAAGACACGCTTCTAGACCATCAGCTCCCTTCACCCCAAAGGCAGGCTACTTGAGGAATGAGTCAGAGTCAAGCTATCTAGCGCTATAACTCCAAGGGGCAAAGATGGCTCCGACAGCTTTGGAGTTGACTCCAGCACCCTGGATCTGGGGCTGAAGCTATGGCTCCAAGAATCAGCTGGCTCCAAAGTGCAAGGTGTTGGTCTACTCAGAAATGCCACCAGAGTCAAAAGTATCAGGATCTTCGGATCTGATGTGGATGACTCCGGAATCTTTTACTCCAATTGCTCTGAAGCCAAAGGTCAGATTGGAGAAGGAGCCAGTATTGGTGGGGTAGTACTAACAAAGATCTCCAGACCAGAAGAACCCCCATTTGAATTTGCAATGAGAGGAAATTCCTCATCGTCCTGGCTTTGTTCAGACTTCTGGAGGAATGAGTGGAAGATGCTGTCGACGGTGGTCTTAAATGATGATGTCTAGGAGACTTATCCAAGAAAGGAGAAGGGAGACCAGAGGAGACTGGATCCAGGACCAATGGTGGAGATTGGATCCAAGGTGACTTTTCAGGCTTAGACTTTGGATCTGAAGTAGTTGGATCTGAAGTTTTAGAAACTTTGCAAGGAGGTTCATAACCCAGAGCAGAAGAAGAGGTCATATCTGGGGAATGCTTCTTTGCATCTTTTTTTTATCTACCTTCTTGGGGGGTGGAGCACCAGGTGATACTGATGACAACAATAAACACATTTAGAGTGAGCATCAGACAGTGGAATTTTTTGGCTGCAGGCCTTACATTTTTTAAAACTTGAAGGCTCCTCAGACATTTTCTATTAAGTACAATACTAAGACAGCAAGAAAAATATAGAGAGAGCTTTATTTTTTAAAGGGATAAGGAAAAGAAGATTACCAATGATGGTAAGCAAAAAAGGTACAAGAAAGGGAAATATCAACAATGGTAGTAAGAGTTACAGCAGTAAAGGGTAAGAAAAAAAAAAGAGAGGAAAATGCTTTAATGAATTAGATTTATAAAGTAGATCTAAGAAAAAATGTTAGAAAAAAATTCACACACAACCTATTCGATAAACCTGAGAATTTGCAGTGACTGCGTCCGTACACCAAGACAACAAATGGGATCTGAGGTATGTTAGATGACTAGGGTATTATAGGTAAGGGAGGAGCTCAAGAGTTTCAGTGTTCTTTGAGCTGGAAAAAGTGTCCGAGTTGAATCTGAGGGTGGGATCCAAACCCAGCAGTTGAGGATTGAATGAAAATGATAACATCAGCTGTGTAGTTACCACCACTGCCTGTGCCAACATCAGAGCTGCCAGAATGATAAACTATAGGCACTTTGTTTGTGGGGACATAGTAGGGCTGTCCTAAATAACTCCTAATTCTTCACATAGGAAAAAAATAGGACTGATAGCAGTTCCAAATGCACCACTTTATTAGCTCAAAGAAAAATGTCAATACACTCAGAATAAGCACTTTTGTTCTACACCTAAGACTTCAAAAGATCGAATTAAAAGTTCATGTAACAATAAAGTCCAACCTTTTATAAACAAGTTTAAGGAATTTTTCCTTTCAATGAGTTTTAAAATCATTAGTAGATACTTTTGATAAACAGAAGGAAATATTAAAAGCAAGTGTACATGTCTTTGAATTATCATCTAACTCTTCCAAAGGACTACATCTGTCAAAAGAGGGATCTAACCAATAAGCAAGTGACAAATAAAAGAAATACTTGAATCAAGGAGATATATAATGCATAATTATTAAGCCACATTGTGAACTCTGATTTAAGTAGTCAAGCCTTCATAGGAATTGTGAGGAACTGAACCAACTGATCATTGGTCGGTAGGTATCCAGTCCCTGCTCAAATTAAAAAAAAAAGCAGAAGGCTGTCTAGTGAGAAATGGACTTGAGTATATTAGATAAAGTTTGCTCTTCTTGTTCCTTCTATCATCTGTTTAGACATCTGTTAAACTGTATATAGTCAAAGGGAACTTTGGTCAGTGCTACCTAGTTAAGGGGTGAAGGGAGAAGAAGCATGCTCCAAAGTGAGACACCAAATTATCCACTGTTGTGGCCTTGGAGGTATTTCCCAGCAAGTAAAATATGCTTGCTGATAGGTGGGGAAAGCTCTTCTGCTAGTGGTGAGTTTGTGTTCATGACCATTTACTGAGGAAGGCAGGTTCTTAATAATAATAAAAGTTAAATATGGAAAGCTAATCAGTACGAGACCTCAGTATCATTACAGCTTCTTGTCCTTCATACACCAACCACTGTGGTTCAGTGAAGCACTCTTATACCAAATGGACACAGATATTTTATCAGATGTGAGGCTAGTGGTGAGAAATTGCCCTGTCACTAATGAATAAGATAAGCAGCCAATATACACAACATTTTAAGCAGAGATTTTCATATTCACGCTTGGGGCTCAGAGATGGATATAAGGTCAGGTAAGGAGGTCTAAAGCTAAGAAAGCACACCAGGAAAACTGATTGTCAGATGCCATGTTTTGATCTATTTTGGTCCGATCTAAGAATGTTTGCTCTATATTGGGCATCCTGCTTTGCATTTTGAGAGTTTGTGAAATAAATTTAAGCTGGCATATCCTGAATCTTCAATGAATTTCCTGAGAGGAGCTGATGTGGCCCAAGTAAGCAAGACTATTGATCAATTTGGGACTGTTCTGGGTAGTTCTTCTTTACCCTATATCCTAAGATCAAGTGGTCCTAACCATTTTTAAACATGCTTACTTACATCTGATGGGCCACTGCATGAATAAAGAAATAGATTATGTGAACATCACCATAGCCTGCTGGAATGTTTTGTGAAGACCTTAACTCATTCACTCCAATGGAGCTCAGAAAGTTTTCACTGTAACTTCCAATGGGCGGAGCCTAAGCTTTTTGGCAGAATCAAATTATGTCCTCACATTTCAAACAAATGGTCATATCTCTGGAACCATAGGGGTTATGAAAGATGTATAAATGGCAAACTCTTCAGCACAAACTACTTTTATATCGGTAGTATTCTTTACGTTTTAGGTCTTAAATCAAATTTTATGAGTCACAGTAAACATAATAGCTATTACATTTGTAATATTTTGTAAACAACTTACAATATCTCAGCAACCACTCAAGTTATACACATATTGTCAGCAGCATTTTATTCACATAGCTGAGAGCTTTCATATAAGGCTAAAGATTTATGTTGGTGTTACTTGGCTGTTGAGATATTTAGAAAAATGTGAAAATTATATCTATATAAATTAATATCATAAAAACAGTTAATATCTGTTAACATACACTAGACAGAGGTCAAATAATGCAGTTGAGTCTGCCATTGTGTAAGCTTTAAGATGAAATACATGAAAACCTTGTGCATAGCACGGTTTTGGAATTATTGATGCAAATATGAACAAGCAATATTTGACGCTTAGAGACGTCAGTAGGTGTTAACTGCAGATGTACCTGGAAGCGTCACTCAGATGCAATGAGTTAACCCAGCTAAAGTATATTTCTTAGTTGACTTGAGGGTAGCCTTCAGAAGTATAAAGGGAAAACAGTGGAAAGGTATAATTCAGCAATAGTGGAGAAATAATATTCAAAAATAACTGGGCAGTTATGAAAAAGATAGAAATGGAGGCTATCAGTAAAGGACCAAATTAGACACAGAACCAAGGAATACTATCATCTATTTGCAACGAAAGGGTATGTGTAAATTCCAGCTAACAATAACTATGAATTCAAAATAAATAGCACAACCATCACTGAACATAATGACAAATAACTTGAAATCTATTTAATGAATATCAGTCTATGCCTGGGGTTATAAACTTAACACAGAATTCATCATCGAGTAATCATCTAAAGTACAAAATAAGCTAAGTTGGAAAAAATGTTTATTTACTTGTGTCATCTTGCATTCAAAATCTGCTAAGACATATTTCATGGCTCCCCCTGCCAATTTGTGTCTATTACAATAGTGTAAATTTGAAAGTAATGGTTGGGGGTAGGAGTAAGCCATAGAGGTGATGAAAATTTAAAATGAGTGTCTTAAGCACAGAAAAACAACAACAGAAAACAGCATAATACTGTAGTAGGTCAATAGTATAGCACAAAATAACACAAAGATCAATACAATGCTGCAGTAGATCTTACAGTGTCATCAAAACATAAAAATAGTATAATGCTGCATTATATCACTAGGATGACATAAAAATCACACAAAAATGATGTAATAGATCAATATTGTTTGCTTTAGTTTACTGATGCACAACTGCCTGACTCTGACTATGCTGACAATACTGTCCCACCCACCCTACATGAGGGCCACAAAATTAATTGACCAGAAGCAAATTAATAGAATTTTTGAAGAAGATTAAACTGACTGTGCCTCAATGCTGACTGTCTTCTAACACAACCTAATCTCAAAATATACTACTTCCAAAGTCACACCATCTTAGAGTAATTGGAATCACTGTGTTGCCTTTTAACCAAGGTGGTATAATCAAGGTAGCATTTAGAGCTTGGGGGTGTGGGGGCAGATACTGCAAATCAGTGGATGAAAGGAATTGCAAGGCGGTACAGAGGGGTAAATTACCCCTACAAAAATCCTTTCCATCTCAATGACCATTTTTTTAGACATGCAACAACAGTGCACTAGGCAGCAATGAGATGGCCTGCAGTAAGCTTGATTCAGCAAGTTGTACATCATATACCACTCAACTGTTAGGATTTACACACAGTGCTATTTAGCCTTGCTCCTCCTAGATTTATGATGTTCCTCATAAATCAGACCTATTTATGGGAACATACTTTACTAAACACATAAACTAAACCTATACAAAGATTCAATACCACTAACTGTATAAGGACTAGTAT
Organism: Protopterus annectens; assembly: GCF_019279795.1. Lineage (NCBI taxonomy): Eukaryota > Metazoa > Chordata > Ceratodontiformes > Protopteridae > Protopterus > Protopterus annectens. Next base: position 1,375,958,759 of record NC_056729.1, read on the forward strand.
ATAAAGAGCTGCTATTGTGAAAAACAAGACAGTGCTCCTTTTTCTGACCCTCTGCTATGATTTGTAAAGCCCAGGTATGAGTGCATGCCCCAGTAAGAATGGTTCACCAGTGCTGTGTTCAGACACTAGAACAGCTGAAGACAACATGGCTGATCCCTGGCTGTTGGTGGCTGAAAGAACTACACCATATGAAGCTGGAAAGGTAATTGAGTGGTCTAAAAAATCACTGCTGGCCAATACAGAGTCACCCACCATTAGGTGAGGCAAAGACTGAGCCTGCTGAGTTGGCAAGGGCTCTCTGGTAAGTTATTTTTACTTTCAAGGAGCTGCAAAAGTTGGACCAGCAGGAGCAAGGTAATTATCCATGCTGTGACTAAAGCAGATAATCAGATGCAGTCAGAAATGCTGGAACAAGTCAGTCGGATGGTAAGTTGTGAAATAATTCGGCCAAACAACATATTTCCACTTTCATACACATTCAAAGCCCCCCACCCCCACCCCATGCATAAGCAACACACTAAATTCCTGTCAGAAAACCCTTTTAGAATAAATTTATTCTGACAAAAAAAGAGGTTAAGTTGTCAAAGTGTGAACACAAGCACTGCATAACCTGTATTACTCCCTTCCCAAGTAAAACTCTTCTCCATACAAAACTTTCCTTTAGCTTATTATTATTTATTTATTATTTAACATTTGTTTACTGGGAAAGTCTAACTTGGAGTGGGCCAATTTTCAGTGGAGGCCTGGGGAGAAATGCTCCAGCTGCATGTTTTTGTAAATAATTGCAAGTTTACATTAGTACAGTGTATCATAAAATAAGCCAACAAATTAGTCAAATCTAAAAATAGCAATCCCTGATACGAAATTCTGATATTAAACATGTAGTGGTTTTCTAAAAGAGCCATAACTGCTGAAGGCAAATAGAAATCAAAAACACTGTTTTAAATGTATTATAAATATACATTTAAAAATACATTTTCTGTGTGGGAGGGTTCCCCAAAGTGGACTTACCTGCCAGAAAGGAGCTGAAATGCTAAATGTTGCTCTTGTAATGTCTCTGAGCTGCTTTTTCACAAGGTGGCAAGACTGACTGCTGACTTTGTCTCCTCAGGGCTGATGTATAAGCAGTTAGAGTGGAAATCTGGGAGACAGCCAGAACTTATGGAAGCTGCCCAGTCATTTATCTTTTGTGAGACACAAACCCATATAGCCTAAAGCAGAGGAAATAATGATCATACAAATATTGCTCTCTGCTGCTGTAATACTGTCTATCTGGCAGTCATTATCCAAATATAGGATAATGACCCCCCCGTGTAAGAATACTGGAGCTAATCATTTTGAAAACACTTTTTGGGCTGTACATTGCCCACACAAAAGAAATGCAGAGTGGAAGTGAAAATCTGAAACTTGGAATTGCAAATGTTTCATGTGACAACTTTTGACCAGGATGTGAAGGAAAGACATCTTCCATATTCAGTGCTTCCATAAATTAATCCTATTCTGTGAAAGGTAATACCTACCCCTTCTCCATCCAAACAGATCTATCCTCTAAAATCTCTCTTTCACATTAGATCAATTTCTGTCTCCAGTATCAAAAACTACTTTAGAAGCTAAAATCCACCACACTCACTGGTAATGATCTTCCCACAGAAGACATTAGCATTGGTACTGACCCTTTAGCATACCCTGTTTCTATCCTCATAAACAGATCTATCCAAGAAAACTATGTACCTATTACCTGGAAAAAGTCACTAATTATTCTCTTGCACAATGGAGAAGTCTCCACTGAATTCTGCATTTACCAGCCTATAGCCACTCTTTTTCCATTATCAACAATCCTTGAAAAATGTATATAGTCCCTCTTCAAACACTTAATAGATAAGAGTCTCCTTTCCCTCTGCCCAACTACAGCACTACTACAGTTCTCCTTAATCTCATCCATCATATTAATCTTCACAGAGACTCTGGAGACTTTGTTTCCTCTTCATTTCTTGACTTATCTGAAAGGTTTGACAATGGGTCCCATCAGATTCTGCTCCACAGAATATCCTTACTAAGCTTTGATGCCCCTCCCCTCCTTCTCCTGGTTCCATAGCTGCCTTTCTAACAAGCTACATGCAGTAAAATGGTAGAAATTGTAATCTCCTTTCTTTTCCACCTCATTTTGAGTGCCACAAAGCTTAAAATTGAACCCTGTACTATTTAACATTTTTATTACTGACTTTTTGCACTCATACTAATGACACAACTGTCATTCAGTATGCTGATGATGTTACACTGATAACCAGAGCTAAGTCCCCTCCAAGAACATTAGGAAAAGATCCATAAAACTTTTTCTTCTGTAGAAACCTAACTCAGCAGTTATTTCCTCCTGCTGAGTACTAAGAAAAATAAGTTATTGCTTTTCACACCAAAATATGTCACCTATACAAAAAATAACTTCGGAATCACTCATCAAACAATGCTACTATCAAACTTTTGTCTCATACAAAGCTACTTGCTGTCATTATAGATGACCACCTAAATTTTGATATTCAGATACGAAAAACTATCAAGAAAAACACAGAGAAAAATTGGACTCCTTTATTGTAGCAAAGACTTTAACTAACCATACCAAAAAACAGCCTCTTCATATCTCCTTCCTTCACTTCTATACGCTGGCCCCATCTACTCCAACCTTCAGCAATCTTTACTAACAAAAACTGAGCAATGATATTAAATGCTAGCTAAATTTTCCACTAACCAATCTGCTAAATCTTACCACTGCCTAATCTTAAAACAGGATGGCTGGAACATCAATACCATCTCTCTGTCACCTAGTTAGAAAATGCTTGTAATATAATCTACAAATCAAAAAACTGCCCTGCTCTCCAAGCCTTAGTGGAATCTTATACCTCTGCATGATCATTACTCTTCACAGATAAGTCTGTATTAACCATAACTAAAAGTCCTTGTACTCAAATCACATCTCCAAAATCTAGAATTGTATTCTTACCAACATGAAAACAACAAACCAACAGATCCAGATTCCAAAACCTGGTAAAACAACACTTTAAAACACTTGGCTCTGCTCTTGTACCTCTCCTGGCAAGATTATCTTGTGTCTTACACACCTACATTACTCCTATATACCAGAACAAAGCAAAACATTTTTTCAGTGTGATTTCCTACTGTCTTTATTTATTTCTTTATTTATTTACATTTGTTGACCGGGAGTGTCCAACTGGACGTAGGTCCATTTTCAGCAGAGGCCCGGGGAGAAAAGCTCCACAGTTAAAATAAGCAGACAGCAGTTACATTGGATTACACAGCGATTAACAATTTAACATAGCAATTACTTACAACATATTTACAGATGAAGAACATAGTACATCAGTAGACAACTAGAATCTTTATCTGTGAAGTACATAACAGACATTAACAAATGTTACAATAAGAAGTTCCTGCTGTATAATAAGTACTAGGCTTATGAGCATCTGAGCTTGCTATAATCAAGGTAGTTAATGGAGTGGAAAGAAAGGTAGTGGTTGGATGGGGTGGGTGATATTAGAGTGGGAGTTGCAAGGGCATAGCCAGCATGTTTTTTGGTGCACTTTTAGTAAAGTTTTGAAGTGGGTGCATGATGGTATGGAGGTAATTGTGGGTGGGAGGGAGTTCCATAATTTGGCTATGGTGCAAGAGAATAGTGCTTCACCAGCAGACTTATTGGCTTTAGTGATCTGCAAGTGAATTTTGTTGCTGATCTTAGTGGTCTGGTGGTGCTTAAGGGTTGGAGTAGATTCTGGAGGGATGGGACATTTAGTGGATGGTTTACTAGTTTGTGGGCGAGTGAGAGTTGATACCATTGAAGGAGGTGAGGGAGTTCAAGCCAGCCCAGTTCAGCATGTGAGAGACAGTGGTGACTACAGTAGGATGCCCCTGTGGCGAATTTGGCGATTTTGTTGTAGCAGGTCTCTAGCTTGTTTAGATTGCATTGCCTTAGGTTGGTATATATTGGAGAGGCATAAAGTAGAGTGGAGATAAGGTGGGAATTTGCTATTGAAATCTTTGCTGCTTTTGGTGAGAAGTTGCTTATTTTTGTATAACGCTCCTATTTTTTGTGGACTTTTTTATGGTCATGGATATGTGAATGTCAAATTTTAGTTTATTGTCTATTTCCACTCCTAGCAATTTGGTGTGTTCAGTTGGGTATATAGTGGTGTTGTCTTTTGCTGTGATGTTAAAGTGAGAGTTGTTTTGAGTATGTTTGGTGGATTGGAAGATGTGTAGTTTAGTTTTGTTTGGGTTGAGTATTAATTGGGCATCAGATAACCAAGTTTCAACAGAGGAAAAGGCTTCCTGTGTGACTTTTTGCAGTTTGGGTAGGGACTGGGCTGAGCAGATGATGGTTGAGTCATCTGCGTATTGTATGCGTGTGCCATGTTTGGTGGCAGAGGCTAGATTATTGGTGAAAACAGAGAAGAGTAGGGTTCTAAGGATGGATCCTTGGGGAACCCCTATGGAGACAGGTATCTTGCAATACTACCAGTCTGCCCTAGACTCCTCCCAACACAGCCCCAAACAGTTCTGGTCCTCCATAAACTCCATCCTCCACCCAGGTAAAGTCAGTAACTTAACCATACAAGCCATCGGATTGTTGGCGGTCAGACAGGTAACTCTGAAACCAGTTGGTGACTGATTGAGAGAAGGATAGGTTATTGAGGACAGAGATAAGTTGTTTGTGTGGGACCATGTCAAATGCTTTAGATAGGTCTGGGAAAGTAGCAGAGGAGAGATATCTATTGTTTTTATGCTGAAGGATAGTGTTAGTAAAGGAGAGTAAGGCACTGGTGGTGCTATGGTTTGGTCGGAAACCATGCTGAGTATTGGAAAGGAGGTTGTTAGTAAGGAGGTAGTCTGAGACCTGAGAGTGTATGCATCTCTCTAGTATTTTGGAGAGTGGAGAGAGAATAGCTATGGGGCGGTAATTGGTTAGTTCTGTGTTGGGTCCATCTTTGTGAAGGGGAATTATATGTGATACTTTCCACAGTGTGGGAATGTAACTTTCTGACAGAGATCGGTTAATCAAGATGGATACTGGGTAGGCCAGAGCATCAGCTGCGATTTGTAGGTATTCACTTGGGAGGTTGTCTGCTGCTAATTTGGCGGGCTTAAGTTTAGTTAAGAGTTTTTTATGTTGGAGGTAGGTACAGGAGAAAAAGAGAAGGCAGTGGGGAGATTAATAGTTGAAGGTGTGGGTTGGAGTGGAGGGGGGTTGTGTTGTTTAGCTAGTGATAGTATGGTTTGTGTGAAGTGTGTGTTGAATGAGGTAGCAATATTTTCTGAGGCGTGAGGGATGTTAGGAGGAGGGGTACTGACTTTACCTGGGTGGAGGATGGAGTTTATGGAGGACCAGAACTGTTTGGGGCTGTGTTGGGAGGAGTCTAGGGCAGACTGGTAGTATTGCAATTTGTCCTGTTTTATTAGCTTTTTGACTCTATTGTGTAGTTCTAGGAATTTCTGTCTAGTTGAGGGGGTTTTGGTTTTGTGCCAGTTCTCCCAGGCTTTATCCCTGTTTTTCATTTCTGACTTAGTGGTTTTCTGTAGCCATGGGGAGGGCTGTGCTTTGGTTCTGGAAAGTCTTATGGGGGCATGGTAATTAAGGATGCTCAGGAAGGTAGTATTAAAAAATTCAACTGCATCATCAAGACTTGAGGTACTTTAGAGGATGCCAGTTACATTATTTGAGGGATAAGATGAATGTGAGTGGGTTAAAGTTTAGTTTTTTACGTATTTGACGGTAGATGACAGGTTTAGCTTGGTATAGGTATTTTTTGAGTAGGAATGTTGGGGAGTGATCACTGAGGCTATCTGATAAGCAGCCTGTTATATATGACTGGGGGCTCTTACTGACTAGTATCCAATCCAGGGTAGTGTGCTTGCTGGAGTTTTTATTTATCCTGGTTGGTGACTGGACTAGTTGGGTGAAGCCATGAAGGTTTATATGATGGGTTGGGTGGTTGCCAGAACAGGAATGACAGTCAGTACTGAAATCACCTAAAATGATAGTTTCTTGGGGGAGATGGTGGGTAGACCAGCTCGGGAGGTTTTCTAGTGGAGGGATGTTTTGGCCAGGTGGGAAGTAGCATCCAATTATGTTGATGGTTTTGTTTTGGTTTATTTTGAGGTTGGTATATATTATTTCTTCATTGCCTATTTGTGGAGCTGATGATTTTAAGATCTGGATGTTTAGATGCTGTTTAAATATTATAGCTACACCGCCTCCTCTCTTGTTTAGCCAGTTTACTGTTAGTATGCCATAACCTGTAGGGAGTATTTGCTCACTAGTAATGTGAGGTTTTAGCTAGATTTCTGTCAGAAACACTATATCTGGTGAGTACAAGTCTATGGTGGCATGGAGTTCATAGACTTTGTTGGATATACTTCTAATATTTAGGCTTAGTAGAAGGAAGTCACTTGGCTTTCTATTGGCTGTAATATAGGAGAAGTTGTGGTTTCTAGTCTGATTATGAGGATTGGGGTTGGAGATGGTAAGGCCAGGGCTGGGATGGATGTCTCTACTTAGGGCTAGTTTTGATATGCATGAGGTTATTCGTTTTCTCAGTTTTTGAATGTGTTTATTTATAAGGGAAACTTTATGATTGTGCTCTGTGGGTAATATGTATGGTGGGAGGGTTACTATGTTAAGTTGTAGGGATGTTCTATGCTTGAGTAATATAGTTGGTAGAATATGTGGGGGGTGCATAGGGATGGTTCTTGAGTTGGTGGGAGGGGAGTTGAGTGAGGGTAAGACATGAGTGGTGGTGTGAGTAGTAGTACAGTGGTAGTGGTTGAGTGGGGGAATGATGGAGCTTTGGTAGGATGTAAGATATGCAAGGAGAGTGCATGCAGTGAGCATAGGTAAGGTATGCTTGTACATGTTAGTTGAGTAGGTGTGATAGTAGTGGGAAGATGGAGGAGGTACTGTTGGGTTAGCGCTGTGGTTGGCTATTGGAAAGATGGGAGGGGTTTGTGAGTGTAATAAAGGTGGGATCACTGGGGGTGGGAGGAAATAGGGGGCAGGGTGGGGAGCGAAGCGGGTAGAGACCCTGTTAGTTGCTCTTATGAGGGGGCTGGAAACAATCAGGTAACAGAGTTAACTGATAAATGAACATATGATAGTGCCAAGGGTGGTTGTAGTTTAAAAATGGTGCCTGCCACAGGTAATATTTATTAACTTTGGGATTGTCTTAAGGTAATAAACAGGGAAGGGGGAGGGGAGACCTAGGGTGTGAGGAGGCAGTTCTTTGTACTGCTGCTAATGAGCCAAAGCAAAGACAAGTTTGTGTTTAAGAAACAATCACAATTGACCAAGGACTGCTCTGAAACTGTAAGTCATTTCTTAACCATTTCTCAGGTAGAAAAACAGGATAACCTTGTATCAGTAGGCTACTGTGGTCTCAGTTTAAATTAACAAACACACAGTATTGATGAGTTATGGATACTATTTGCTAACAGAAGGGAATAAGAGAGAAAGTGGAAGATGAGTGTGTGTGTGTGTGTGTGTGTGTGTGTGTGTGTGTGTGTGTGTGTGTGTGTGTGTGTGTGTGTCTTCTATCCCTTTGCCCTTACTGCTACTTATACTGTCTCTACTTACCCCCTGACAAGTTTCTCCGTCCAGCAAACTTCCAGCTTCTACTACCTTCTACACCTAACTCAGCAGCACTATACCTCTTTTTCTCTATATCACCTAACAAAAATATAAACTACTCGCCTTTCTTTGCCTGCTGCCTTTTTTCTCCTCATATCACCTCTTCTCTGCTTTCTACTGATATCTCCCACACCTTCGTTGTCTTATTTCTCCTACTGATAAATGTAAATTTGTAATCTGATATTGTATACTTCAGTGTATATGCCAGTTTGTCATGTATTAATATTTAATGACTCTATATTTTACTGATTGCAGATTTTCTCTTCTATAGCTGCCTTTCAGTTATTGTATATCCATATTGTAATTTTAAGCTTTACATTTTTCTCTATTGTATAGAACTGCCTATTTTGCAACTGAAGCTGTTTTCCATGGGCCTCCACTTAAAATGGGCTGCCACAGCCCAGTTGAAGTGCTCTGGTAAACAAAAGCAATAAGTAAGATAAACTAAATAAATGCAGTCTTCGGAGGCATCCTACTGAACTTCTTTGTTTCTGTGAACAAGTTAAATGTGGAAATATCTAGCACACTGATCTCCAAGTTTGGGCTTTCTTCTAAACCTGAAACTTGTGGAGGAGATATTTGTTCATTTTTGGTAGTATGTCACTATTGTATTGCCTTTTTTCTTTTTTATCAAAAGCTACTCAATCAACTGCAATGAAAACTACATCTGGTGAAATTGTATATTAGGAATAGGCAGTGACGCAAGAGGGTTTGTAAATTCCGTGCCATAAAATTCTGCAAAACTGCACAACTCAATTGGCTGCAGTAAGAGCTTTCTAATTCATTGAATAATAAAAAAACAGCTCTTAAGTGGATGAGGTGTAGGATGGAATAACTATAAGGACCAAGATAAGGTTACTGGTATTCCATTTGCTTTCATTGCTGCTGGGTCTCCTGATGAAATAAATATAACAGGGAGAGTGCTAAGATACATGTTTACTTCTAACACCTCTACTTCATTAATTGCCATTTCCTACAAAATGGGGACTCCTAGAATGTGGAAGACAGGTCAAGGAAGAGCTATTTAACACCAATTCTATTTGGTACTATGGCAGAAAAAGGAGGGTGTCAGGGTTGAGTTCCTCTTCCTGCAATAAATCCTAATTCTTCTGTTTGAAGTATAATGTTTTTAAAAATACTAACCTAGACAGCGAGCATTGAAAAGATACCAGATGAATACTTTCCTAATGAAGGAGTTTGAAAAGAACTATATAGCTGCATGTTGTATTTTTATAATACCCAGTTCTGTTTTTATTAAATTATAGCTACATGAATAATACATTGATGTAGCTATTTGTTTGGACTGCTATATGAGAAACATACATTTATATGCACTGTTATACCTAAGCATTTACATTTCTAAGCTTAAAGGAGATGCAGTCAATATTTTATCACAAAAATGCAATTGTCATCAGAAATTGTAAATCTTGAAGCCATATTTTTTCATAAGTATGTGCTATACTAGTTACAAAATATGACTGAATGCTGCAGCCTTACAAAACAGAATGTGACAGCAGTTATGGGAAGACTGTTTTCAGAAAGTATTCAGCAGTATTATTATAATAGATTATGATCAGTTGTTATATGTCTTTGGAATACCTGTCTCAAAATTATCCTTGAGAGCAGACTGAAGCGAAGCTCAAGAGCTGTATTGTTATATCTATTTTTTCTAATGTACATGTATTCACATATGAAGAAAGAAAAGAATGAAATAATTTTCTTCTTTTACCCTTTCCTGGCGCTGATGATATGCATGACAATACCGCCTGTTCTGACAGCACAGATAATCTACATAGGTTCTACATCTTTCCAGGTGAAGATTGATGCAATTTTGCTTTTGCAGAGTATTAAAGTCTTTCCATTTTTAATGTTCTTGTGGGTACTACAGCAGCACAGTGGTTATGGTTAGCACTTCACAGAACTTGGTTCTTCAGGTCACTTCTCAAGTGAAGAGCATTTTACACAGAGTTTACATGTCCACTCCTGTGTCCAAATGTTTCTTTTTTTGTCATGTGGTCCACTTTCTTCCCATATCCCAAAGCCATCCTATAGCTGAATTAGCATCCTCCAAACTTCCTGTAGGTGTGGATGTCATATAGGATTACATTAATGTATGCATCCTGTGACAGACTGGTGTCCCAATCAGGACTAGTTTCCAGGAACATGAAATGTATTAAGCGGGTAAACATAAAATTAAGGAATGAATGATTGAGTTAATGAGTGAGTAAATGAATGAATGAATGAATGAATGTTTTAGAAGAAAAAGGCTGTCATAAAACAGCTGTGAGATGTGTGATGTTGAATGCTGAAAATATTGATGTAAGTATGGCCATTGATGGATCCTTCAAAAATACCAATCATGATGTATGTTTATGTATTTCCAGAATCAGGTATTCCAGCTTTTTTTGATGTACAAAACATTGCCTCTGTATGACATCATGTGTTATAGCCTCAGTAATTATAGTTGCCAAAATAATAAAGAGTAACCTAATTCAATGACTACCAAAAAGAAGAGTATTTATGAAAGAAAAACAGCTAAAAACATGCTTCAAAGCATTTAGAATAAATGAAGTAGGTGCATGTGAGTTCTTCTTGTATGGAAACATCATGCCGTTGCATGTCAGTACAAATGTCAGCATGTGAACAACATAAGCCTTCACACTGGAACAATATAGCTATAGAATAATGTTGCTGTCTTTCGGCTTTTCCCAGTTAGGGGTCGCCACAGCAGAACTCCGGTCCGCTAATGATTGGCAGTAGATTTTCATGAACGCCGAGGTGCCAGCTCAACGTTCAACCTTTAACAAAGGCAGGCCCATTTACGCATGTCTTTCGAGCACCCACCCAACTGTGGGAAGGACATGCAGACTCCACACAGAAGGTACTCCCTGCATGCCAACCGAGAATTGAACAGGAGAACCTCTTGCTGTGCGGCAACAATGCTACCGCTGCACCATCACGTATAGCTATAGAATAATAATATTACTAATAAAAAACAGCCTGATGACTAAAGTTTTGCTAAGAAACTCATTTTGTTGAAAAGTATATGCCCTGTTCCCCACTCTATTGTGATCCTGGAGTTAATATATATATAGTAAGGGAGGGTGTGGGGGCATAGCCCCTCATCTATTTTAAATGTTGGAAACCATAGACATGGAAACTTACAAGTTGAATGAATCACTTTTTCCAGAAAATAGTATATACCCAAACTATGTTGGGGGGGAGCTACGCCACCCACACTCCCCAATGTGGGGGGCTGTGCCCCCCCCTTACTATATACACTAACTCCAGGATCACACTACAATGGGGAACAGGGCATATACCTTTCAACAAAATGAGTTTCAGTCAGATGAGTTTTCAGTGAAGTGAGATTTTAATGAATTGTGCTCAGGCAACTGATTTTCAGTGAAATGAGTTTTCAACTAAATGAGTTTCAGTGAAGTGTGTTTTCAGTGGAATGAAGTAGATCCATATATATATATATATATATATATAAATATATATATATTATATATATATATATATATATATATATATATGTGTGTGTGTGTATATATATATATATATATATATATATATATATGTGTGTGTGTGTGTGTATGTATGTACCATGTATATGGATCTATGTCTGATGATCGAATTTTCAGAAATTAGAAATTCATATGGACAAGACCATATGATTGAGTTTCCGAAAACTCAAACATCAAAAAAAAATCTACAAAAACCACCCAAAAAAATCTACTTTTTTGCATTTATACAGGGGCAATCCCCTCTGCACTCTCATGTGGGGGGCCGTGCCCCACTCCCCCCTGAAAATTGTATATAGCACCCTCATGTAGGGGGCTGTGCCCAACACACCCCTGAAAATTATATATAACAACTCCAAGATCGCACTACAGTGAAGAAAAGGGCAAATTCCCCTATCCTTGCTGTACTGTGATCCCCATTCAAAAGCTCTGAGTTTTGAAAAACTCGATCATATGGTCTCAGTCCCATGAATTCTATGTTTCTGAAAACTCGATCAACTGATAGGGATCCATATATATACATATATATTTATGTATATGGGTACGTATCACTTCACCTAAAACTCATTTCACCTAAACTCAATTTGCCTAAACCAAATCACCTAAAGTTCATTTCACCTAAAACTCATTTCGCCTAAAACTCATTTCACTGACAAGTAGTGCAAGAAGGCAAATCAAAGGTATATGTCCTTTTCCCTGCTGTAGTGTGATCCTGGTGTTAGTATATATAGTTGGGGGGGTGTAGGGGGTTTTGGTTTTATGTTGTCTGGTTTTGTTTTACATTATTTTGTAAAAGCCAACTAGGTGGGGGGCTATGCCCCCCACATCCCCCCACCCATCCTTACTATATATACTAACACCAGGATCACACTACAGTGGGGAAAAGGACATATACCTTTGATTTGCCATATTGTACTAATTGTCAGTGAAATGAGTTTTCGGTGAAATGAACTTTAGGTGATATGGTCTTGGTAAAATGAGCTTTAGGTGAAGTGATATGTACCCATATATAAATACATACATACATATATATATTTATATAGATATAGATAGATAATAGATAGATACAGTGTCCATTGAGACCTTTTGATGATTAGTCACGCATGTATACCATAGGTTTACACTAAAACCCGCAAATACTTCTTGGAATTTTCAGTTCCTCTTTTTTTTTTTTTTTGTGTGAAATGGACAAAAAATCCAAACTAGGATTATGAACAACCAGAGAAGCCTAGCACTCCATATTTCTATATTTGATCCTTTATCAAAAACAATACATAGCAATTCATTGTGTACTTTTACCACTAAATATCATACAAGCAGTTATGCACTATGTAATGTGTTTCTTAAATACTGCCTGTATTAACATGTGATGACTCCAAATGAAGTATGGCCTCTGTTGTCCTTAACAACGAATAGAAAAGAAGTTGTCAGAGCAATGATTTGTTCACTGTATTTAAATCTCTACCATTCTTCGGGCTGTGAAGGATATGCACCCATATAAGAGTGTCACCAGTACACATTTGTTGAAAAAGGCAGCACATTTAGACATTTAGAAACTCAATTTTAGTGTAGCAATTTCTTTTTTCAGGGTAATTTTTAATTATTTTATGAAGTTCATGTGTGTGTGTGTGTGTGTGTGTGTGTATATGGGGTTGTGTGTGTGAACACAGAGGTGGTGCCCGTCAACTCAAGCTCCCAAGCACTATGCTGTTGAGGATCTTGTTCTGCCATGATATACCAAGTATGCAGCCAAGGCAGCACATATGGAATACACTGAGCTGCTGCTCCTGTTTTGAGTGCAGAGTCCATGTTTCACCGGCATACATTAATGTGCTTAAAACACTGGCTGTGTAAACCTGCCCACTGGTGTGCACAGTGAGCTTATTATTAGCCCATACTCTCTTTGTCAGCCTGGAAAATATTGTGGTGGTTTTCCAGTGCATTTGTTTATCTCGCTATCAAGTGATAAGTTGTGAGAGATTGCACAACCTATTTACATGAACTCAAGGACAACTTCCAGCTCATATTCACTCACCATGACTGATGGCTTACTGCCCACATTTTGGCCCATCACCTGGGTCTTCTTTGAACTGATCATGTGGTCAAATTCCATACATTCCATAAATTCCTGAAACAGAGATATGTGTTGGTTGGGTCATGTCTCACATATGACGAATGGCCAAATACCAAAAGACCTCCTTTTTGGAGAGCTGGAGTCTGGAAAGAGGTGAAAGGGTGACTCAAATTAAGATACAAGGACATATACAAGAGTGACCTCAAACCTCTCTCCATCAGTGTGAACAACTGGTATTCTCTCACATCAGACAAGATTGCATGGAAACAATAAGTGATGGAAGCTCTCACTATGTATGAAACCACCTTGGCAAGGAGATCAGAGGATAAGAGAGCCCTCAGAAAGATCCATGCCCATGATACTAGACCAACATCTGTCTACTGCTGCCCATAGTGTGGAAAGGACTGCCACTCCTGGATTGGATTGCAGAGCCAGAGAAGATGCTATTCAGATCAGTCCAAAAGTGACACAAACCCATGAACCTTTGGGATCGAAGGATGCCTACTACAATATATATATATATATATATATATATATATATATATATACATACACACACACACACACATGCACACACACACACACACACACACATATATATATATATATATATATATATATATATATATATATATATGTATATATGTACTAAGTAGGAAGATCCAAGCAGGACCAGAAGCAAGATTTTCTTTAAGACAATAAATTTACAGTCATAAAACACCAAAACAAATATCTAATGCCAACCAACAACATAAATTGGTTGGATACCATAAAACTATATAACATAAGGTGGTGGGGTGCTGCTACTTTGGCAGTGTGAAATTCGAACATCTACTGTTACAGGTAAGTAGGATCTACACAACTGTACTATGGTTATCATTCACACAGCTTCAGTAGGATTCAGGTAGATTCACAAAGCTTATCCTACCTGGGAGGAGGAAGGATAAGGATCCAGGAGCATCTGGAGAATGATCTTCATAAAACCTGCTCTGGAAATTGAGAAAGAATCCAGTTTGCAGTCCTTTAAAAGAGTATGAATAGAAAACCAGGTTGCTGCCTCTAAAATGCGTCTAGACTCCACTCCTTTCCAACATGCCATTAAAGAGGACAAGGTTAGTGGAATGTGTTTTAATCTTAACTGAAATAGATATACCATGAGAGTAACAAAAAATACTCACAGAGGTCAACCAAAGTGCAATAATTGTCTTAGAGACAGTTAACCCTTCTTAGACCCAGAACAGAAATAAATAGCTGTTCAAGTTTCCTGAAGGGCTTAGTTCTGTGTGCATATCCATGATATGAAGAATAATCTCTCCTTTGTTTTTAACTTCTAGAAAGAAAACTGGGAGACTGATGGCTTGATTCAGGGAAATTCAGAAACAAGTTGTGGCCTGAAAGAAGGATTAGTTTGCAAAACAACCCTGCACTTGGAGAAAATGAGACAAGTTTAGTCCACAATGAGAACTTGCAGCTCAAAGGCTCACCTTACAGTTGGCAAAACAAAAAAGCAAGACAGTTTTCCAAATGATGAATTATAAATCAGCCTGAATGGCAGGTTCAAAAAGTGGTAATATAAATTTTTCAAGAAAAAAGTTGAGATCCCAAGGAGGAGGAAGAATTTGCTTTTGACGGGGTCTCACGTGCAACACTCCTTTCATACAATTTTTATTATTATTATTATTTTATTTTACATTTGTTGACCGGGCTAGTCTAGCTGGATACATGTCCATTTTCAGTAGAGGCCCGGGGAGAAAAGCTCCACAGATAAGAGAATACAGGATACATTTACAAATGGTATAGAGTAGCATAACATACATATCACAGGAAAAGACATTGGTATAACATATTTGTAAAATAACAATCAGAATATTATATAGATAAAACTAAGGTTGGCGACAAGTTGAAGCCGAGGGGGAAGGTTGAGATCTCTGGGATAGGGTGTATACTACAGCGGCTAGTCTGGTTTAGGACATGGGCATGACCAATGAGACTTAAGAAATATTTTGAGGTGATTTTTGAATTGATTAATCGAGGTCATTAGTCTTAGGCTATTGGGTAGGGAATTCCATAGCTTTCCAATGGAATTGGCATAGAGAGCATCACCTCCAGAGTTATTAGCTTTAATGGTTAGTACCTGAACACTATTAGCTGACCTGAGTGATTTTAGGTTTGAGTAGGAGGTCAGGATATTGCTCAGAGAGGGGGTTCTGTCCGGATGGTTGATTATTTTAAAAGCTTCAGTAAGTTGGTTGAGTTTGAGAAGGTTGGGGAGTTCTAGCCAGCCGAGGGTAATTAGGTTGAGGCAGTGGTGAGTACGATACGGTGTTCCTGTTATAAATCTGGCTATATGATTATAGGCAACAGATAGTTTATTGAGTTTCCGCTTATTGAGGAATGACAGTATTGGGGAGGCATAAAGGAGGGTGGAGAGGAGATGAGTGCGAGCAATGGTTAGTTTGGTATGAGGGGTTAGGAAATTTTTTATTCTGTACATAGATCCAAGTTTCTTGTTTACGGATTTAATGGTTTGGTTAATGTGTATATCAAATTTAAGCTTGTTATCTATAGTCACACCTAACAGTTTGGTATGAGAGACTGGGGTTATGATGGTACCATTTGTAGATTCCACGTGGAACGTGTTGTCCGTATTCAGAGGTTCTTTTCCTAGAGGAGTAGTTGCAGAGGGGTAAAAAAGCAATAATTTGGTTTTAGTAGGATTAAGGATGAGTTGCCATTTAGAGAACCATTTTTCCACTAACGTAAAACAGTTTTGGGTGATTGTTTGGAGTTTCGGGAGGGAGACGTCAGAACAGATCAAGGTGGAGTTGTCTGCATATTGGATGCATGTAGATTTGGGGATGATCGAGTGAAGATCATTTATGAAAACCGAGAAGAGAAGAGGACCCAGTATAGAGCCCTGAGGAACGCCTATAGTGTTGGGAAGTAGGTCGGATAGCTTGTTTTGCCATTGGACGGCTTGTTGCCTGCAAGAGAGGTAGGCTTTAAACCAGTTTATGGTTGGGATGTCAAGATATAGGGTTTCCAGGGTGTGAAGCAGTTGCTGATGATTGACCATATCAAAGGCCTTTGAGAGATCAAGGAAGAGAGCAGAGGAAATTAATTTCTTGTTACGGTTGTTGTTGACTGAGTCAACAAAGGAGAGCAGGGCAGTGGTTGTACTGTGATGGGGGTGAAAGCCATGCTGGGTTGGGGACAGAAGACTATTAAGGTTGAGGTAGTGTAAGAGCTGCTTGTGAACACACCGTTCCATGACTTTAGCTATTGGAGACAATATTGCTATGGGACGGTAGTTGGATGTTTCCGTGGAGGTCCCTCCTTTATGAAGAGGGATGATATATGAGATTTTCCAAATAGAGGGAATGGTAGTTTCAGTTATAGTTCTATTAATCAAGATTGAGATGGGATAGGCAATGGCGTCTGACGCTATTTGAAGGAATTCTGCAGGGAGCTGGTCGGCAGCTAAGGTGGTTGTTTTGAGTTTTTTCAGGAGGGTGCATATATAGGAGGTAGGTTAAAGGTGGGGTGGACTGAGTCTTTAGTATGGGTAACAGAAGAGTTGGTAGTGGTAAGCTGACTGGCTAGGGACTGGATGGTCTCAATGAAAAAAGAGTTAAAAGCATTGGCTATTATCTCTGGTTCTTTCCCAATGAGTTTCTCAGGAGTGGGGGTAGTAGATTTACCCAGACGGAGGAGCTTATTAAATCCAGCCCAGAATTTCTTTGGGTTATTCTGGTGTTTATCCTGGAGGTGACAAAAATATTGTTTTTTGTCTTGGGTAGTGGCTGCTTTAGTAGTGTTTCTAAGCTGTTGAAACTTGATGCGATCTAGTGGGGTTTTGGTCGCTCTCCAATTATCCCAGGCCTGGTTTCGAAGTTTAATTTTAGTTTTGGTTTCGCTAGTCAGCCAAGGTGCTATTCGTTCCTTGGTTCTGATTAGTCGGTTTGGGGCGTGAGAGTCAAGTATCTTCAGGAAAGTACTATTAAAGTGAGCCACGCTCTCTTCAAGTGGTAGAGTTTTCAGGGTGGACCAGTTGCAGGATTTGAGTTCAGCAAGGAAAAGTCTTGGGACAAATTTCTTCTTGTTTCCAACAAATCTATATGAGGGAGGGTTATTAGATGGGCACTTGTGTTTTAGAATATAGGTAATAAGGTGGTCACTGAGGTCATTTGGGAGGGTCCCCGTGGTATAGTTATGTGTGTCTTTATTGGTAAGAATCCAGTCAATGATGCTCTCTTTTTGTTTAGGGTTGCCAATTCTGGTAGGAGAAGAAATATTTTGGGAGAAACCATGTAAGTTAATAGCAAGGGGGTTTGTGGGTGCAGTGTAGAGGGACCAGTCGAGGTTGAAATCGCCTAGTACTATGGTTTCTTGAGGGCAATTGGAGGCTAGCCAGCTGAGCAATTGCTCAAGGTTTTCTGAATTATTTCCTGGTGGTATGTAAATTACAATGAGATTAATGTATTTTTGGGTATTTAGGCAAATCTTTAGTGAGATAAGTTCTATATTAGAGATTTTGGGGGGTAGGATAGGATTAGTGATGATGTTAAGGGAATTCTTGAACATTACAGCTAACCCCCCTCCCTTTTTGTTAATCCGATCAGCCCTAAGGGTGTTATATCCAGGGGGTAGGATTTCTTCGTCCTTAGTGGTTGGTTTGAGCCACGTTTCTGATAGGCACATGATGTCTGGGGAATGGGTAGCTAACATGGCATGAAAACTATGAACCTTATTGTTTATACTTCTTAGATTAAGGTGAAGTATAAGGAGGGAATTGGTAGAGAATCGGGTGGACTTTAGGGAATTAGAGTCTACGGCAGTGGTAGGACCTGGATTGGGGTGGATGTCACCATCTGTGGCAATGCAAGTTTTCAAGTGATCTAACAATCTTTGCAGTTTGAGTAGCAGCTTAAGATTAGATTTAGCTGCAGATGGCTTGGGGTAGCGGAGAGTAAGATACACTGGATTGGAACTGCGTGTATTGGCTGGGTAGAGGGAAAGTGTGTTAGTGTGATAGGGGATGTTTGAATGTGTCCTAGTGTAGCTCTTGGGGAAAGGAGTCCCTGAGAGTGTTTGGTTTTCATATCTGGTTAAATAATAAGGAATAAGGAGGAGTACTACTGTAGGAAGGATAATAGAATATGAGGTTTTACCCATGATATGCGAGAGAAAGGCCAGTGGGTAGGATGAGGTGGAAGACTTTACTTGGTAGTTAAGGAAGGCCTGGAGTGTGGGAGGAGAATTGGTAAATTGACGGGTGATCAGGATTGGTCAAGAGAAAAGGGGGATGGGCTAATGACCTTATAAATGTAGAGGTAGTGGGGGCGGGTGGGATATGGGGGCAGGGTGGGGTGCGGAGCGAGGGCGAAGCGGAGCGAGGAATACACCGCCAGGAGTCTGCAGAGTCTCAGAGGTAGCTGTAGGTTGGTGTATCAGTTTATTATAAGGTAAGCTACTTTTCTGAAAAACACTGCCTGACACACAATGACCACAGAAAAGATATATGAAAGAGGGAGATCCCTGGGTAGACAAACAGAAATGGCTGCAAGATGTACCCGAATAGATGTATAAGATAAGCCATTGTTGAGTAGCTCACATAAATACTTTCAAACCAGAGGGGTAGACATCATGTCAGAACCTCTGATATTAGCTTGGCACCACCTAGAAAAACTGTTCCACTTGTAAGCATAAGATTTCCAAGCTGCAGATTTTCTTGCCTCTTTCCATACCTGCAATGCATAGGTTCATAGGTTCATAGGCTGGTACTAGGCTATCAGCCCTAGGGCCTATACAAGCCTAGCCATGACAATTCCCTGGCTATTTCTTCCTACACTATTTACTTCCCTGGACCCCTGTCTAGCAGGGCGACTGACATGATCCCAGGGGTGAATTTCCTTTCTCCCATCCAATTGTCAAGGTTCCTTTTGAAGAGGGCCAAACAGGCACTTTGCTTGACATGTATGGGCAATCTATTCCAGAGTCCGGGGAGTCTCTGGGTCAGGAACCTATCTCTTCAGCATGTTTTGTTTATTGTGATGACAAGGTTTAGATCCCTGGAGTGTGTGGCTATGAGGGATTGAGATTTCTTTAAGTGTAGCATGTCCAACAGCTCTGGGTTTGATATGGCCTTATATGCTAATCAAAGACCGCCTCTGAGTAGATGATATGCGACAGAGTATAGCTGGAGTTTTTTAAGGCAGTCAGCATAGGGCATCTGCTTTAGGCCTGTGATTTTTTTTTGTGAGGTATTTCTGCGGCCTTTCCAGTTGTTGCAGATGTCTTGAGAGGTACATACCAAATGGGGCATTGTATTCTATAATGGGTCTAATGAGGGATGAGTACAGTGGGACAATGACCTCCTTTTTTCTGGATGAAAAGCCCTTAGTGATAAGGTGTGCCACATAGAAGGATTTCCTGACTGTTGTGGCAATGTGGTTATTGAAGGTGAGACCACTGTCCACCTGTGTCCCTAAGTCTCTTTTCACACTTTCGGTGTTTAGTGTGCTGCCACCTATATGGTAATTCACGGGTACATGTTTTTTCCCAAAGGGGATAACTATACATTTCTTGGCATTGAGTGAGCTCATGGCTCTGGCACCAAGCATCTGTTTCTGTAAGGCCCTTTTATAGAGTATCCACATCATTTGGGGATTCAATAATGGCTTCCAGTTTGCAGTCATCTGTAAACTTTGTTAGCCAGAGTCCCTTAGTGTTGGCCTGTACTTCAGAGAAGTAGATGACAAACAAGAGCGGTCCCAGGACTGAACCCTGAGGTACTCCACTTGTCACTTGTCTGGAGCTGAATTTGGAGTCTACTACTTTTACAGTGTGGGTTCTATCAGTAAGCCAGTTAGCAACCCATTGGGTGATGCAGGGATTAATGCCCAGCTTAGTAAGTTTATCTATGATTCCAGAGTGGGGGATGGTGTCAAAGGCCTTGGCAAGGTCTAGATAGGCTGTGTGGACCACCTTATCCTTGTCTATGGTTCTGGAGACTGATTCGAAGAAGTCAATCAGGTTCAGGAGACAAGATCGACCCTTCATGAACCCAAACTGGGTGGGGTTAAGTGTTTGAAGGTTGCCAATGTCTTTGTTTATAAGTTCCATGATAATACGCTCCATGGCCTTGCAGATAAGGCTCGTCAGACTGATGGGACGGTAGTTTCTGGGATCCAAGGTGGATCCCCCTTGTGGAGTGGGATAACTGTAGCTCTGTGCCACTCAGTGGGCATGAAACTGGAGGTGAGGCTATGATTAAACATGACACTTAGGTGAGGTGCCAGATCATATTGTAGTTCATGTAGTACACAGCCTGGGATGTCATCTGGTCCCATGGATGCTGTATTCTTAGCTTTGGAGAGTGCGTTTTTTACCTGTGTGGCCGTTATTACCAGAATTTGGCAATCTTCCGGTATTGAGATGGGCCATTTAGGGGGTGAGAGGGGGGTGAAGTTGGCACAGAATCAATCTGTCAGGATATTGGCAATATCCTTGGGACCAGTATATTTAATGCCATTCTGTTGTAGCTCAGAGCAGATCTGAGCATTGCCATTTAGATTCTTGACATAGTTATAGAATGCCTTGTGGTTGTCTTTGGAATCTTTGGCAATTTTATTTTTGTAACTAGCTTTGGAGGATTTTATGAGGGATCTCAGTTTCTTACTGAGGCTGGTAAGGAAGTTTTTTGTATCCTGGGATTTTCCTCTTTTCAGCAACAGTTTCTTCCTTTTGTTGTAAAGTTTGTTTATGGCAGGGGACCACCAGATTGGTTTGCTTTTTTTGGATGAGAGCATCTTGGTTCTATTTGGGATGGCACGATTCATGCATTTGTGGATGTGCTCATACAGTGCCTTAGTGTAGGATTCAGCAGTTGAACTTTCAGTTTCCATCTGCATGGGTGTCATGAAGTTTGTCACTTCTGACTTGCGTAGCATGAAGTTGGCTTTGGAGAAGTTTTTTATGGAGGTTTCCTTACTGAGGGGTGGGATGTGGATGTTAAGGGTGATTAGCTTATGGTCAGACCTGACTAACGAGGGGGTGACCATAGGTGTGGAGCATCGATTTCCCATGTTGGTAATGACTAGGTCTAGGATATTGGAGCCCCTGGTGGGACTATGGATTAGTTGATCCAGGGCATTGGAATTTATGAATTCCAAGAACTGTTGGGCAAAGGTGTTGGTACATGAGTAGTTTTCCCAGTTAATGCCAAGGTAGTTAAAATCACCCAGTATTAGGGTGTTTGGTTCTTTCTTAATATTTTCCAGTATGTTTAGAAAGGTGTAGTGAGAATCTTGGGGTATGGTGGGGGATCTGTAGCAAGCTACAATTTGGATTGCAGTCTTACCTAGTGTTAGTTGCACCTGAAGAATTTCAGATGCATTGTGTTGGGCAATTAGCCTGGTGGTGTGAATATCCTTGGTGAATATTGACACTCCTCCACCTTTAGTGTTTTGGTCCTGGTTTGGTGGCCGAAAAGTGTGGTAAGAGTTGTAGCCTGGTATTGCAGGGGTGCTCTCTGGAGCCTTGAACCAGGTCTCAGTTACTGCACAGATATCAATGTTCTCCATTTTTAGGAGTGCCTCGAGAGAGTGTATTTTGAGGTTTAGATTTCTAGCATTGAGTAGCATTACCTTCAGATTTTGCAAGCTTGTACCCGTTATGGTGGTGGTTTTGTCCTTTGAACTTTGTCTAAAAAAGGCACTCTAGGGGTGGCAAGAGCCTTAGCCAGTAACCTGAATCCCAGGGGCGACAGGTGCAGAACATCTCTGGCAAAGCATCGTGGTCTGTTGATCATGTCATCCCAGGCAAACAGATACTGGATCCCCTTTGAATGACACCAGAAGTTTAGCCAATTGTTGAAGTCAATCATTTTGTCCTTATATTGTGGTATCATTCTGGCCGAAGGCAGGATGCTACTCAGGGCTAGGGTCATACCTGCCTGGCCACATGATCCAAGAGCTCTTCCATGTCTCTTTTCATGTAGTTCATCCTCAAGGAACAAGTGCCTGAAAGGTATTATGAGAGAATCTTCCAGTGTGTCAGTTGCAATTGCTCTAAGTCAGGTGCACCAGTCACCCCTGACACTGTGTGAGCAGATCCATAGTGTGAGGAAGCTTGTGGTAATTGCTTTGGTGAATTCCATTAAAAGGAAGAACCAACTTTGCCTATTCCAAAAGAGGGTCACAACAATGATCTTTGGTAATTCTTTCAGAATTTTCAGAAGTACCTTGAGTATCAGTGGAAAAGATGGAAATGCATAAAGGAACATTCCCATTGAAGGTAACAAGAATGCTTCTGTTCTCCAATGGCTGCAAGGATGTCTCAAACAGAATATTTCTAACCGTCTGTTTTGAAAAGAGATAAACATTGAAGTGTTCCCCAGATTTAGACCAAATTCGGGCAGACATTTCTCCTGATGTTCCACACATAAGGATCTGTCTAAAATCTGCTTAGTCGGTCTGCTACTGCATTTTGCTCTGATGGGATGTATGAGGCCTGAAGCATCACATAATGCTTTAAAACTAGCTTCCAAGGCATTACTGCCAACCAGCAAAGAGGGTATGACCCTGTACTCTCTTTTTGTTCAGATAACACATGACTGTGGTTGCTGTCTGTGACCACTGGTTCACTAGCCAAAAAGGTGTTACATGCAATTTTATAGACATAAAGCCAGTAACAGAGAAGGAACAGGGAAAACATTTGGAATTTCTTTCTCAATAAGACAATAAACTCAACCAATCTTTGGTGTAGCTCCAGATTGCTTCCAGTCAAATACATCTCTAAATCTAGCTAGCATCTGTGAAAAGATGAACACTTACTTGGTTTTTGAACCTGTTAACCTTCCAAACAAACACAATGGATGGACTCAGAGTGTTCACTCCTGTCTGCATCAGAGTCCCCATCCAAGTTTGCAGCCATAGACTGATTTCTATAGAAGGCAGCCTCATTGTCACTCTGAATAGGAATATAGTCTCCAAGATTAGCTAATTGCAAAACACTTCTAGCTAAGGAAAGCCCATCAGCCCTATAACCTGATTGTCTGCTGTATGGTGAAGTTTCTGTTTCTTTTTACTGTTAACTACACTAGTGGACAAAATATCTGGGGGCAGAGTATTATGTCTGACAAGGGGTCTCTCCTGCACTGAAAGGGTTCAGTTCTCCCATATTTGAACAAGGTATTGCAACAGCCCTGGAGGATGTCTCTGATTCCGTATCATATATAGGGTTGTGGGTTCACACCAGAGGGTGATGGGAAAAAAGATTAGTGGTCTGTGGGCCAGCTTAATGCAACAATAGATTCACAAACTGTAGGCTGAGACATGTTTTTGCTGAGATTTTCCTTTGTAGGTGGAAATGAATTTGCTGGGGTGTAGTAGTATCAAGATCCATCAAATCTTCTTCTTCTTCTTCTTTCGGCTTTTTCCCGGTTAGGGGTCACCACAGCGGATCACCTTGTCCGCACATTGATTGGCAGTGGAGTTTTACGGTGTCGAGTTGCCAGCCCGGCGCCCAACCTTCCACAGAAGGCACACTCACACGCACACCTAGGGCCAATTTAGAGTGTCCAATCCACCTGCAGCATGTCTTTGGGATGTGGGAGGAAACCGGAGCACCCGGAGGAAACCCACACGACCAATCAAGATCCATCAAATCAGGGAAGAAAAACACCAGCCAGGATAATACACCGAAAGTATTAATGGTTGACTAAGGGCAGTAATAACAGAAAATATAAACTACTGTAGAGAGTTGATTATCTGAACTAATGGGGACCTAGGATATTTCGGATAATCAACCATATATCTGAACCGGATAAAAAACTTCAAAAGTCTTGTTTTTTTCTGCATGCAAGAATGCAGTTTTCAACCTTGCAGTGATTTCAGTGAAAAATAAAGAATATTGTTCACACACAAAATGGCTATAAGCTCAAAAAACATGCTTAAGTGACTGCATATAGTGTTTATATATTCAGACTTCATAATTTTTTCCTACCCAAAAACTTTGGAAGTCTGGATTGGATAACTGACGTTTTGGATAATCGACGTTCAGATAATCGACTCTCTACTAAATGTTCCCAGACAGCAAAAAGGGCAAAACTGCATAAAATATAGCAAAAACAGTTTAAAACATGGTAAGCCTTGTTCTGCAACTTAAACAGTATAATAAATAATAGCACACAGTCACAGTACCAAGTAAAATTCATTTGTCCAAATTGTTCCCAAAAATTAAATGTGTTCTTAGATCAAACAGGAACCTTTTAAAACAGTATAAACAAGCATTTACCTAGAGATTTCCTTATCAGAAATGAAAAAAAAATCTCCACAGAAAATGCAAATAAAGTAAATTAGAATTCCCAAAGGAATTAAATAGCAGTAGTAAATAGCAAGTATACTAAAAAAAATTAATACACATATACACACATATGTATATGTGTATCTCTCTCTCTCTCTCTCCATATATATATATATATATATATATATATATATATATATGTGTGTGTGTGTGTGTCTGCATATATGTATATGTATATAATTTTACTCTTTCAAAAACCTTCTTAAAACATGTCTCTTCACCAACCATCTATGCAACTGTAATTGAACCCGTGAAGCCTTGTCCACTTACTATTTCTACACCCCATCTCTCCTGGACAACACAAACAACATCATCTAACTATACCTATCCATGTGTGAGCAATAACCTACATATGAGTGCATGTATGTGTGTGTGTATGTGTGTGTGTGTATGTGTGTGTGTGTGTGTGTGTGTGTGTATGTATTTGTGTATATGTGTGTGTGTGTATGTGTGTGTGTGTGTGTGTGTGTGTGTGTGTGTGTGTGTGTGTGTGTGTGTGTGTGTGTGTATATATATATATGGGTCTTATTCAGGAGATCGGCTTAATGGAAAGCCAAATTTCATAAGGCGAGACCATATGATCGACTTTTCAATGTTGAAGCTTTTGAATGGAGATGGCAGGTACAGTGGGGATGAGGAAATTTATCTTTTCCCCACTGTAGTGCAACCTCGGCCTTGGTATATATGATATGCAGGAGATGTAGGAGTGTGGGAGGTGCTTGCCCCCCTGGAAAAATGTAGATTTTTTGAAGTTTTCCGTAGTTCGACTTTTCAGAAAGTCGATCATATGGTCTGGACCATATGAAGTTTGACTTTCTGTTGAGTCAATCTTCTGAATGGGATCCATATAATATACTATAGATATATATATATATATATATATATATATATATATATATATATATATACATCCATATATATATATATATATATATATATATATATAAAATACACACATACATATATATTTTATATATATATATATATATATATATATATATATATATTTACACACACACACACACACACACACACACACACACATGTATGTATATGTATATATATGTATATATATATATATATATATATATATATATATATATATATATATATATATATATATATATATATATACATATATATATATATATATACATATACATATATACACATACATGGGTCTACTTTAAATTACTGAAATGTCAGTAGACCAACTTTCAAATAACTGGGACGACAATGCCCGCCGAAAATCCCAAAAGCTGAAACTCCACATAGCTGACTGTCAAAAAAAACACCCAACAATGTGCAACGTTCCTCTAATGTAATGCACCAACAAAAGCAAAAACTCATCCCATTTAAGCACTGCCCTGTTAAAAGAAATGGACTGAACAACTACTGAGCCTACCCACAAACTAACAGATGAGTTAACACAGCAAATCTCACTGAATATTCATGCAGATGGCCAACAAAATTATTCATTTGAGATTTGTTAACCCAAAAATCACAATCACTTTAATTTAAATTTTTACATTTTTGCAGGGGGCTAGAGTGCATAAATTTATTTGCATTTGGTCAGAGTCAGAAGAGATTTACATTTATGATATTAGTTTCATGAATGGTCACATGCAGCTACAGTGGTTTTGAGTTTCCTACTTATCCAATGCAGAGTGTTAGTTTTATTTATTTATTTGCATTTTTTTATTTTATTTATTCATTTTTCTGTTGTAGTGACATGCTGTAAAGAGTAGAAAGCAATAATTCTGGACCTTTTGTTACTAGATCAGCAGGAGAATGTTTCCTTGCCTGTTTGTTCAGCATTAAATTGATATAGATCAATGGAGTACTTTATTTTAATGACACAACTTAGTCCCACATTACTGTATATTAACGTCTGCTTTTTTAGAGTTTCTTGACTTTTCATATTCTCGGTCTCATGTACTCAGTGTTAATCCAATGCCACATCTTTAATACATTTCAGAGCTATGTTCCTTTGCCTTTTTTCCCTCAGATATTCATAGTAACCATGATCAGATGAAGCTGCAATGTGCACTGCCCACCTGTTGCATTCTTTAATCCACCCACAAAAATGGTCAGCTGTAGAATGAATTAGCAGCTCTGTAAAAGAAAATAAGTGTTTTCCTAATCAAGAATGAAATGCTTATCTTGCTTCCTTTACAAGAATTCTCACATTTCTTTTCCAGTTAAAGTAATGGACATGACAAAACATGTCTGTTTTGACTCCCTCACTCTTCTTTGACATCTACAAACTAGCCATGCTCAGCTGTTTTGGTAACTGGGAAATCTGATGTCCACACCATCACTGTTAACAAAGAAATACATACATTATGAGTAGAACACAAAAAATATTGGTTGACATTTTAAGTTCTATAAACATAGCTGCACAAAGTTTCTGTACAACCTAGGAAATAAACATTAAAATGGGAGAACAAGAAGTTTTTATTGCAGAAAATAACGTGTGAATATGAAAAAAATGGTGCAGTGTTTCCTAGAAGCTGACCAATCTATGAAATATAAAGTCAGCTAAATCAGGACTTTACACTTTAAGGTAATACTGAAGACACAAAACTGCCTTAATAAAATTTTTGCAGCTGAAATTTGTTGCAGTAAGCTAATTGCTATGTTGGGTAATACAATTGGGATATGACTGAGTCTTTTATATATGTGATAAAATATTTTAGGTACAATGCCTTTAACTAACTACATGCTTATACATGAAGAGGGGTTACTTGAAGTTGGAAAATGAAAAAAGGGAAGAGAGAGGTTTGAGAGAGATAAATATGAGAAAACATAAATTTCCAGACTATGCAAAATGGAAATGGATAAATTCCAAGAAGAAATGAGGTGATGTAAACAGTGCAGTATTTCAACAATGCGGGAGATGCATACTGCAGAATCATTAAAGAAAAATTGATGGTAAAGCAGAGATTAATAAAATGCGTTACCTCTGCTGAAACATATTTAATAGCTGTGCTGGTGTCTATAATTATTATTACTTTTTCATATCTCTGCCAGATTATTTTATTTATTTATTTTATTTTACATATTTTTACTGGGATAGTCCAACTGGATACATGTCCATTTTCAGCGGAGGCCCAGGGAGAAAAGCTCCAAAAAGACATTCAACAAACTGTTAAATTTTTACAGTTTAAAACACAAAATAAAACACAAATAAAAGGATTTTTACACAGATGTAAACAGACACAAAAACAGATACGCAAACAAGTTATTACATTTTTATTCAGATGGAAAATTCTAGAAAGTGTTTTTAAGAATGAAAGGTAGTCAATGCCTAGTAGGCTAACCTGGTAGTAGATCCAAGGAGATCATAGGATTTATAAGTTAAGAAACAATAAAGTATAGGCAGAAGTCCTTCATGTGCACACGAGTGATGGTTAGAGTTAGTCTGTATTAGGGCAAGGACATAGCTATCGTTTTTTTAAAGTACTGAATCAGACTTTTCTTGAATTGAGGTAGACAGAGTTCAGATGTAAGATTAGCAGGAAGGGAATTCCAAATTTTGTCAACAGAGTTACCAAATAGAGATTTACCGGCTGTGTTGTTGGATTTGAGAGTTTGAACTAGTAGTCTTTCAGATGAACGAAGTGCACTAAGGTTACTGTAGGGGGTGATGAGGTTTTTAAGTACGGGTGTATTATCTGGTTGGTACAGGATCTTGTATGCAACTAATAGCTGGTTAATCTGAAGTAAGTCAGGCAGTTCAAGCCATCCTAGTAGATTTAGGTTATGACAGTGATGAGTTCTGTAGGCTGCATTGGTAATAAATCTAGCAATGTGATTATAGCTGCTAGAAAGTTTATTAAGGTCAGTTTTGCTGAGGTTTGTAAATGGAAGGGAAGCATAGAGGAGGGTGTAGAGTAGATGTGTATGAGCAATTACAGTTCTGGCTAATGGCATTAGGAAGGGCTTGATCCTATATAGTGAGCCAAGTTTTTTATTAACTGTTTTAATAGTTTTATTGATATGCAGATCAAACTTAAGGTTATTATCTATTATAACTCCTAACAGTTTGTTTGAGGAATCTGGGGAAATAATGGTGCCGTTATTGGATTTTAATGTAAAAGTTATAGGGACAGACCTGTGAGTGGGGGAGAAAAGCTGGAGTTTGCTTTTATTAGGATTTAACAAGAGACGACAGTTAAGGAGCCAATTTTCAACTGTGTTAAAAGTATTTTGGGATAGAATTTGCAACTCTGTAGGTGAAGTGTCAGAGCATACTAAAGTGGACTCCTCCGCTTATTGAATGCATGTTGCATTTGGGATGACCTTATACAAATCATTGATGAAAATGGAAAATAATAGTGGACCTAGTCTGGAGCCTTGGGGTACTCCGAGGGTGATGGGTAAAAGGGTGGATAGTTTGCTCTGCCAAAGGACAGCCTGTTGTCTACCACTGTGATATGATTGAAACCATTGGATGGCCTGGTCCACCATGGAGATGGATTTCAAAGTGTTTATGAGTATTTGGTGGTTTACCATATCAAAGGCTTTTGAAAGATCAAGAAAGATAGCAGAGAAAAGTGTATTATTGTTTTGGTGTTGGTTAATGACGTTAGAGAAGGAGAGGAGGGTTGAGGTTGCACTATGGAATGGTCTAAAGCCATGTTGAGTGTTGGCTAGAAGATTATTATGGATAAGATAGTTCAGGAGTTGATTGTGGATGCATTTTTTCATAATTTTAGCCAAAGGTGACAGAATAGCTATGGGTCTATAGTTTAAAAGTTCAATAGAGCTGCCTCTTTTATGGAATGGCATGACATGGGATATCTTCCAGACAGAGGGAATGGACACTTCAGTTACAGTTCTATTGATTAGGATAGTAATGGGGTATGCTATGGCATCTGCAGCTTTTTGCAGATATTCTGCAGGGAGGAGGATCAGCCGACAGGGTGGTAGGCTTTAGTTTTTTAAGTAATTTTCAGACTAAAGATGTGCAAACTGGCTTGAAGTTAAAGGGGAGTTGGGAGCAGGGTGCAGTGGCTGGAGAATATGGGCATCCAGGGGATAATTGGTTAGCTAGATTCTGGATGATTGTTGTAAAGAAGCTGTTAAAGGTATTGGCAATTTCTGCTGGGGAGTTTTGGTTAGCATCCAAGGGGGTAGGAATGGAGGACTGACCTGGACTAAGGAGTTTGTTTATACCTACTCAAAACATTTGTGGCTTGTTTTGGTGTTTTTCTTGTAGATGACTGTAATAGTTTTTCTAGTCTAATTTTGTGATTTTTTGTTTCATTTCTTAGCTTTCTGTATTTAAGTTGATCTATGGGTATTTTTGTTGTCCTCAAAGTGGTCCAAGCCCTATTTCTAAGTAGCATTTTATGTCTGGTTTCATTTGAGAGCCAAGGAGCAACTTTTGTTTTGGTTCTAATAGTCCGTGCTGATGCATGGGTGTCAAGGATGGACAGGAAATTGGTATTAAAGTAATTTACTTCTTCTTCAAGTGGTAATTATTTCAGAACTGACCAATTGCAAGATTTGAGTTCATTTCAGAAATTTGTGCAGTTGAAATTCTTATTGTTCCTTATTGTTTTAAAAATGGACTGGTTGTGGATATCAGCTTGTTGCCTGATTAAACAGGTGAGGAGGTGATCACTTACATCATCAGGCAGGGTCCCACTCTTGTATTTGAGGGGATGGGTGTTAACAAGAATCCAACCCAGAATACTTGCTTTATTGTTGGCTTTACTGATCCTAGTGGGTGTGGATATGACCTGTGAAAACCCATAAATATTTATGTGGTGAGTGGGGGGTTCTGAGGAATACATGTTCCAGTCTATGTTGAAGTCCCCAAGTACAATGGTTTCTTGGGGGTAATTGCTGGATAACCAATGTAGGATATCTTCAAGGGTATTTATGTTATTGCCTGGGGAAACATACACACAGACAAGATTTATACATTTGTTCTTATTAATGTGGAGCTTAGCGATAAGAATTTCAGCATTGCCAAACAGGGATGTTTGCAGGGCATTATTGGACACTTCAAGCATGGATTTGTACAGAATAGCTACCCCACCAACCTTTCTATTGGTTTGATCAAGCCTTAGGATGTTATAGCCTGGTGGTATAACTTCTTTATCTGAAGTAGGTTTTAGCCAGGTTTCAGTAAGACATAGTATGTCTGGGGAAAGAGCATCTCAGAGGGCATGTAGGTGTTGAGTCTTATTGTTTACACTTCTGATATTTAGGTGACTGATCAAGAGTGAGTTTGGAGGTTTGTCTAAGATTTGTGTAGTAGTGGGACACTTAGTAAAGGGCCTAGAGCCAGTGGATGGGGACGGGCCAGGATTTGGGTGGATATCTCCATCCACTGTCAAGTTGCATTGTAATCTGATTGTGAGCTTCCAGATTTTAATTAATAGACTTTGGTATCTTTTGGTTTTAGGGTTGGCATATCTTGTTCTAATGGGATGCTGATACCTAGTGAGTACAGAGTTGGATGGGAGGGGATGTATTAAGTGTTCAGGCTTGTGTGGAGCTATAAAAGTGGAGGTTTGGCCTTTTGGGTAGTGTAAACCTGGGTAAGTATTATATTCATAGGCAGTAAGAAGATATGGGACAAGCAGAAAGGGTAGCAGAGAGTACAGTGGTAGTATTTAGTAATTTTATTGCAAGTAACATTGGGATTATTGAGACTAACTTGTCCCCAGTTTAAACTTTTTAAGCTAGGATAGAAAAGTTAAGTAATGGTGAGCCTATTGATGACTCGGATATAGCTGATTGGTTGAAGAAAGAGGGGGTGTGGTTGTAGCACTATATATTTAGCACCACTGGGGGCAAGTGGAATTTGGGGCCAGGGTGGGATGCGAAGCAAGCCCGAGTGCAGCGAGGGCGAGCAGAGCAGGGCCAAACCAGACCACGAGGTATAAGAGTCTGTGTATACTGCGTGAGTGCACTGGAGCTAAAAGTACGTTCTTTCTTACTTTCTATTAGGTTCCTCACCTCCTTTTTATAGCAATTTGTCTAAAGAGTTGCATTTGTTACATTTTATAGTTTTTATGGCTATGAAAGTAAACTTCACTTTTATGCCCTGGTAAGACACAGTGTTCAAGAGCTCACACGTAAAGCGTTAAGCTTTCTTGAGCAGTTTTCCACTGAGGTATTCTTTAATGGGTAGTAAGAGACTTAGTAAGCCCAATCAGGTAATAAAGGTTTTCTAAGATATTGATTGGAAGGGAGCTATTAGTGCTTTAGACCCAGTCCGACTGTGTAAAAACTAAAATGGTGCTTGCCACAGGTAATATTTATTAACTTTGGGATTGGGAAACCAGACCACGAGGTAGTAAGGGTCTGTGTATACTGCGTGAGTGCACTGAAGCTAAAAGTAGGGTCTTTCTTACTTTCTATTAGGTTCCTCTCCTTCTTTGTATAACAATTTGTTTAAAGAATTGTGTTTGTTACATTTTATAGTTTTATGGCTATGAGAATAAATTTCACTTTTATGCCCTGGTAAGACCCTTAGTATTCAAGAGCTCACATGTAAAGCATTAAGCTTTCTTGAGCAGTTTTCCACTGAGGTACTCTTTAATGGGTAGTAAAGGACTTAGCAAGCCAAATCAGGTAATAAAGGTCTTCTAAGATAGTGATTGGAAGGGAGCTATTAGTGCTTCAGACCCAGTCCGGCTGTGTAAAAACTAAAATGGTGCCTGCCACATATAATATTTATTAACTTTGGGATTGGCTTAAGGTAATAAACAGGGAAGGGGGAGGGGGAAACAAGAGTGTGGGCTGAGAGTTCTATTGTACTGCTGTTAATGAGCCAAGATCCAGGCAAAGACAAGTTTGTGTTTAAGAAAAACAATCAAAATTGACCAAGAACAACTGTAAAGCTGTAAGTCGTTTCTTAACAATTTATCAGATGGAAAAACAGCATAACCTTGTATCTGTAGGCTACTGTGCTCTCAATTAAATTAAACACACACAGTATTCGATCAGTTATGGATACAATTTGCTAACAAAAGGGAATAAAAGAGACATGGAAGATAAATGTGTTGGGTGGCTGCTTACAAGCCAAAGCAGAGTGCTCTCCAGGGGATAATGAATATTAGCTCAGACAGGTAGACACATACACAAAGTTGACTTTAGCTGTTTGTGTTTGCAGACAGTTCAGACCTGGATTGCACTTTTCATATAACAGTGTATAAACTGGTTGGGTTAAAGATAAAGGTGTTATTGCAGCCGATTACTTAGAGTGGTGTTAGGTCTAGAAAAGAAGAGTACAAAGAGGAATAAGCACTGTTGAGATGGTAAAGATACATTATAAAGACTATAAAACAAACTAGAATTTAAACTGTACAGCCATTGCTTGCTCCCAAAATAAATTAAAGAAAATCAAAACACAAGAAATTGTGAACATTAGTTATTTGAGGATTACTTTTGTGTAGGCAGTCTCCCACTGACTGTGGTTTTCTTTTACCCAAGATTAGGATTTTATTCTTCTCATGAAGCCCATATAATCTTCATTGAAGAAAGGGAATAGATGCAAAGCACATCTGTGTAATTAACAGAATTAATGCTTGGGAAATAAAAAACTTAAAAAACTGCGATGTCACTGATATAGATGGAAATGTACAAATTTTAATAAAAGAGAAAGTAAAGTAAATCTAAAATAATCAAAAATAATGACTAGTACTTTTATGTGACAGCTAAACTGTTTCACTGAAATTGCTGACAGACTACTTTAATAAATAATGTCACCTGTGGATTGATCAGAGTTTCCATCTTGGGATTCTAAATGTTATTTGATGAGCATTACAGACAGAGCAGTAGACTGTACATATTGTCCATATTGCCTCATATATTGCCTCGAGCTGGTAAAAGGAGTTCTCAAGCTAAGAAAGTGCCGAGTCGGAGCTGAGGATCGGCTCCGAACCCATCCAGCAAGAATGAAGGCGAGATTGACAACTTAACATCTACAAATAAAATTCTATAGTCTGATTAAAATAAAGAACTGTAGTCAAATATTGCACCTTTCTAAAACAGCTGATAAAACATCTATAAATTCTAAAAATTGCACAAAATACAATTGTTTCATAAACATACATATGTTCCTGTATACTTAATCAAGAATTTATAGTTATGAAAATAAAGAAGATTTAAATACCACACTCTAATTAGGAATGCTTGCCCCTCAAGGCATAGATACATTCTCATTTTGTAAACAGAAGTAAGCAGCAATGAATAATATCGCTTTAATTAAAACATGGTTGGCATGGTCACTGCCAGAGAGCTGCTCGTTAAATATTCTTAGAATAATCAGGATAACTGTAAGTAAATTAGTGCACACATATTTTACTGTAACATAACAGAAACAATTAGTATGTAGAATTCAATAGTCAGAGGATGAAATTCCTCATATGAATTGACTCCAACTGACTCACAGATAGGATGCAGATAATCAAAATAGGGGAGTTAACTCCACAAAGATCAACAGTGGAGTTCCCCAGGGCTCTGTGCTGGGACCTCCCCTGTTTGGCATCTACATTCCTGAAGTAAAAGCCAGTATCAAAGGGCTCTGGCTTACTAAGTGTGCAGCTGTCTGTAAGTTAGGAGCAGTCATTGAATCTCCAAATGACCTAGCCATCCTACAGGAAGGTTTGTCTCAAATAAATAACTGGTGACAAAATCATGGTCTGAAACTAAATGCCAAAAAATGCATTACTGTATCCTTTGGGAAGTCATCTATCCCAGAAAAGTATTAGTTATGTACATACCATAACTTGATATCTGTGTTGTCTTCTTTCATTCTTCCTCACATATGGGTTATGGATCCAACCTCCGATCCAACTCAACTGCATTTTATCCAAGTCTCAAGCTCTTCCCACTACTCACAATACCCTGCACTCCAACCAACCTCTTCAGATTGAGTTTGCTGCACATAGATAATAGACAGCAAAGAAAAGAGAAGGAAATTTAAATGTATCTCCATAACCAGAGGCTCAAAACCAGGAACAACAGTTCCTAAAGACAGTTCTCTCCCGGTCTTCTAAAGCACCAGGAAATGGGATGACAGGGAGGGAATGTGAGGAGGAATGAAAGAAGACAACACAGATACCATGTTATGTTAAATACATAACTAATAAATCTGATGATGTCTCTTTCATTCTTCCTCACGTATGGGTAGAGTCCGAGCTATGCAACTCCTGGATGGTCTCAAGGAAGGATATGCCGGAGCACTGCCGAACCAAATGAAGCCCTGCTCCAGGAAACAAAATCCAATTTATAATGTGATACAAATGTCTGTGTCTTGGACCATGTGGCTGCTGCACAGATATCATCTAAAGAGGCCCTGTAAGAGAAGGCAAATGAAGTGGACATAGACCTAGTGAAGTGGGCCTTAGGAGGGCGAGGTAGCTGTAATCCATTCTTATTAGAAATGAAGGTGATATAATCTGTAATCCACTTAGAGAGAGCAACCTTTGGAACTGCCTGACCTAGACAGCTAGAAGAGAAGGGCACAAATAACTGATCTGACTTTCAAAAGGACTTAGTCCTGTGCAGATTAAAATGCAACTGCCTGTGAACATCTAGCAAATGCAACAATCGTTCTCCCCCAGTAGAGAAATTTGGGAAGAAAACTTTTAGTTATGTACTCACCATAACTTCAGATGTTTGGGATCCATCTTGCCTACATTCTGTACTGATGGGGCTCGGAGCCGATCCCTCGGCTCCGACTCGGCACGCTTATGCTATAGAGCGAGGCCTCTTATTGGCTGAGCTATCTTTATCCCAGGATGCACCACCACTAATCCCCCAGATCTTGTTTGTCCGCATACATGCACACATGCACAACTTGATTATATAACATTGTTAGATGTTTCAAGATGAAACAACAGGATTCGGACCTTCTGGTATCCTCTGATCTCCAAGGAAGGGGGAAGGAGGGTGGGTTATTAGGAATGTAGGCGAGATGGATCTCAAACATCTGAAGTTATGGTGAGTACATAACTAAAAGATGTTATGTGATCCTATCTCGCCTACATTCTGTACTGATGGGACAGCGTCCCTAGCACCTAAATCCCGGGTGGCTCATTGGAAAACACTCCTGAGCACTGTGAAACCAAATGAAGCTCGTCCTCTAGATGCCACATCTAATTTGTAGTGGGAAATGAAGGTGTGCGGGGAAGACCATGTAGCCGCAGCACAAATGTCACTAATAGCAAGCTTAGAATGAAATGCTATCGAAGTAGCCATAGCCCTCGTAGAATGAGCCTTGACAGAGGTGGAAAGCTCTTTGTTAGAATAAAAATAAGCTTGAGAAATACAGTCCCTGATCCATTTGGCAATAGTGACCTTTGTGACAGCTTTGCCCAATTTGTTATCTGCAAAGGATACAAACAACTGATCTGTTTTCCTTGTTTGTTTGGTCCTGTCTAGATAAAAACGTAACTGTCTGTGTACATCTAGTGTGTGGAATATGAACTCCGCCTTGTTAGAGTATTTTGGGAAAAAAACTGGAAGCTCTAACGATTGTTGTAAGCAGAAAGTAGAACAAACCTTAGGGACAAAGGAAAGATTTGGTCTGAGGGATACTCTGTCCTTGTGAAAAACCAAGTACGGGGGTTTTACTGACAAAGCTTGAAGCTCTGAAACTCTTCTGGCAGAAGTAATCGCCACCAGAAAGGCTGTCTTCCATGATAGAAACTTTAAATCACATGTAGCTGCCGGTTCATAGGGAAAAGAGGTCAAGGCGCGTAACACTATATCAAGATCCCATGGAGGTGCAGGATGAGAAATCGGGGGTCTCAATAGAGCAGCACCTTTTAGGAAGGTCTTGCACAATCTGTTGCTCATTAAAGGTGGGTCTATGGATTCGTGAAAATTAGAAATTGCTGCCAATTGTACCTTGATGGTAGAAACTGAAGAGCCTTGATTAAAAAGAGAAGTCATAAATTTTAATACTTCTGCCACGGGAATAGAAATGGGGTCCAGGCCCCGAAGTTGAGCCCAAATAGCAAATCTTTTCCATTTGCTAGAATACAGTTTCTTTGTAGCAGACTTATGGGCCGAAGATAAAATGTGTACAACATCTGGATCCAATGTATGACTCCTGACTATCGTCGGAAGAGGAGGAGCCAAGCCGTCAATTTTAAGGTGTGTAGGGACTGGTGGAATAGTCCCGACTGATGAACCAGTAGGTCTGGTATCTGATCCAGAAACCATGGACCTTGCAGGGCATGTTTCCGAAGATAAGGGAACCACACTTGACGGGGCCAGTAAGGAGCAATTAAGATCATTTTGCTCCCCAAGAGAGATGCCTTTTGAATCACTCTGGGAAGGAGAGGAACTGGAGGGAAGGCATAAAGCAAGCCGGTGGGCCAAGGATGGACTAATGCGTCCATGGGGCTCTTCCCCTGAGTCGGGGTTAGGGAGAAGAATTCTTTGCACTTCGCATTCAGAGGAGTCGCGAAGAGGTCGCAACACGGAACTCCCCATTCGCTGAAAATCTGACTTGCAACTGTCATATTCAGAGACCATTCGTGAGGAGAGAGGAAGGTCCTGCTCAATCTGTCAGCTATCACATTGGACTTGCCTGGTATGTGAGTAGCCACTAGGAAGCGTTTGGTGGAGACTGCCCATTCCCAAACCCTCATGGCTTCTCTGCAAAGAGGATAGGATCTGGTCCCTCCCTGTTTGTTCAGGTACCAAACAACTGACATGTTGTCTGAGTGAACGGCAATCACGCCTTGAGGGAGATAATCGTGAAGGGCTTGAAGGGACAGAAGTACTGCCCTCATTTCCAAGATGTTGATATGAAGCAAAATCTCTTCCGGATGCCATTTGCCTTGGACTGACCTACCCAGGGAATGCCCCCCCCCACCCCATCTGGGAGGCGTCCGTGGTCAAAGTGGCCGCCGGAGGAGGTAGAACAAAGGGTCGTCCCTGATCCAAGTTGGAGGACACTAGCCACCAGCGAAGGTCCCGTCTGCAAGATTCCGTGATCCATACAAGGTGGTTGAGAGGGAGTTCCTGAAAGGACCACTGAGCTGAGAGGAGCCACTGGAGAATCCTCATGTGCAACCTTGCCAAGGGGACTAGAAGAACCGTGGCGGACATGGATCCCAATAGCTGCAGGACCATTCTGGCTGGGGCTTTGGATCTTGGAAGTAAGGCTCGAACTTGAGCTTGTATGGTTTGTATTCTGTCTGTAGGTAGGTAGACCCACATTTGGTTTGAGTCTATCTCTACCTCTATGAATCTTATTCGTTGAGATGGCATCAACACAGACTTTGGCCAATTGAAGGTGATTCCAAGGGAATTTCCCAGTGATACAGTGGCTTGTAGGCTCCGCAGAAGTAGATGCTTGGAGGTGGCAGTTAGGAGCCAGTCGTCTAGATACGGAAACACCTGGAATCCTAGACTTCTCAGGTGAGCAGTCACGACTGCCAAACACTTGGTGAACACCCTGGGGGCTGTGGTGAGACCAAAGGGCAGCGCACGGAACTGAAAATGACTGCCTCCTAGGCTGAAGCGCAGATGTCTCCTGGATGCTTGATGTACCATGATATGATAATAAGCGTCCTTGAGATTTATGGAGCACATCCAAACACCTTTCTCCAGCAATGGAAGAATGGTTTGTAGGGTGACCATTCGGAACTTGGACTTTCTGATTGAACGGTTTAGGATTCTGAGGTCCAAAATGGGCCTCAAGTCCTCGGTCTTTTTTGGCACCAAAAAGAATCTTGAGTAAGTCCCTAATCCGATCTGGTCTGCGGGGACCAGTTGGATGACTCCTTTTTGCAGCAGCTTTGAAACCTCTGAGGCTGCGGTATCCCGTTGACTGGGTGGCGGGTCCGGGATTTTTTTGGACTGAGTGGGGGGGTGAGAGAATGGGATGGAGTAACCTCCGGCGATAATCCGAAGCACCCATCGGTCCTGAGTGATACCTTCCCAGGCCTTTAGGTGCTTCGAGAAACGACCGCTGACTGGCTCCGGAGCAGCACAGCCGGGCAATCCCTCAGGGACTATGAAAGGCTGAAGAGCCATGAAAGGACTCGCGGTCTCCAGTGTTGCGAGGGCCTCTGCCACCTCTGGGACGGTGTCTTCCGGAAGAATTTCCCCCTCCTCTGCCTCTGGAAGGGGAGTCCTCCTGCTGAGAGGGGTAAGGCTTCTGAGATCTACGGAACCACATTTTTCCTCCTCTTTTAGCCTTGGGATAAGGCCGAAAGGGAGTGGAAAATCGTGCCCCTATGGCAGTCAGAGTCTTACCCTCCTGTTCACAGCGGGTTAGCGTGTCCTTTACCTTGGGTCCAAACAGGGAGGACACATCAAAGGGGACGTCGGCAAATGAAGACTTAAAGGCCTCCGCGAAGTGACACAGACGGAGCCAGGCTTGTCTTCGTAGAGCAATGCCTGTACCCGCAGCTCTGCTCGCCCCTTCGGCCGCATAAGAAATGAGCCTCATGGACGAGTTTGAAATGGACGACATTGTAGCCAGCTGAGAGCCAACCGTCTGGGCCAGCTCCTCAGGCAGGTTACCCGAGAGGGTATCGGATAGCTCCTTAATCAGATCCCTCTGAAACCTGGTGAAGTGCGTAAGGTAGTTCAAGGACCTCAGTGTAAAGGCCGCTGAACTGAGGGTGCGCTTTCCGTACCGATCCATGCTCCTAGACTCCTTATTAGGAGGATGGCGGACGTAGAAGCCTCTGCTACATCTTGCTGGGTAGCAGATGCCACCACCAAAGCATCTACAGCCACACCTTTAGTAAGGAACTCTCTATCAGGGGCCGAGAGAAATTTGTTCAGACGAGGCAGCGGTCCCACAGAGCCTGGGTGTTCCCACGCCTTGACAGATCAAGTCCAAGAGCTCGTCAAGGGCGGAGACACCCAGGAGGCGGAGGGCTGAGCCCAAGGCCTTCAGGAACACCGACTCATCAGCAGAGGGAGGTTTGGACTGCCAGCCGCCTCGTTGTTTTAGGGCTTCCAGGATGTCTGCAAAAGAGACATCATCCGAGGACGACTTGGGGGACCCTTCTGCATCATCGAGATCAGTGTCAGATGTCAGAGACTCATCAGGGGAGTCAACGTGCTTCCTCTTGCACGATCTCTTCCTGGGAGGTTCTTCCGAAGAGGCTTCAGAAGGACCTCCAGGAGGGGGAGAAACCCCTGTGGGGGTAACCTGAGGCCCAGGGGCTCCGCTGTCTAAGGACAGGGGGACTGCCAATGACCCAGTCTCCAAATGTAGGGAAGGAGCTGGGGAAACTGTGGAGGTAGCCAAGGAAGATTTGGCTAAAGCACTCCTCATAGCCCTGAAGGCGGGACCACCAGAATCCTGGGAGGGTCCCACCTCCGTGGCCACAACAGTGGACGGTACTCCCGCTGCCGACGCACCAAGAGGGAGACTTGGGACCGAAAGCATCAATCCCGAAGCCTCCCCCCCAGGGCCGAAGGAAGAAGTCCGTGTACTGAACTCCAACCCAAGAGCCGGAGTTGGAGCAAGGGTCGGGCCCGACCCTAACACCTCCACAGGTTCCACCAGCACCAGCTCCAACGGTGCCGAAGCTGTTGGAGGAGGAACCACAGTAGGGGAGTGGACCATCGGCTCCGAAGCCAAATGGGCTGGAGCCGAAACCAGCTTTTGGAACACCGGAGACTGGAAGAGTCGAAGGAGCACCCTGTCGATGTCCAAATCAGACATCTTGGATGATCTCGAGGATACCGATCGGGCCCGAACCGATTTCTCCATCGGCTCCGAAGGGCTCGGGGACCGGCTCCGAAAGGACTCAACAACTATCGGCTCCGAAGAAGGTTTCAAGGAAATTTCCCTCGGTGCCGATAAGGACTTCGGCTCCGAGGGGGAAGAGTCTGAGCCGGTAACCCTTATCGGCTCCAATATCAGTGGAGCAGATGAGGGTGACCCGCCTCTCGATGCCCCAGACCTCGGCTCCGAAACCAGAGGGGTCGAGGCTGGATGCATCGAGGCAGACCGTTCCGACCTCGGCTCTGAAGTCCGTGGAGCCGATGGAGAAGTCTGCTTAGCTTTTTTAGCGGTCGGTTCCGACTGACTGGTCGGAGCCGACGCTTTCTTCTTTTTAGAAGGAGACGGAGAGGAAGATAAAGCCTCCTCGAAGGAAGGCTTGATTAATCCTTTGAGGATTAATTTGTTTTTCCTCTCCTGGAGGACTCTAGAAGAGAACGCGTGGCACACACTACACGACTCTTGTAGGTGTTTAGCACCTAAGCAATAGACGCACGAGGAGTGGTCGTCCGTTATGGACATTTTAAAACCACACCTCATGCATTTCTTAAACCCGGAGGGTTTGTGTTCTTTCGACATAGCCAAGCCAAAACACAGTTGTCTACAACTAGAAGAAGGGTTTGTCTCAAGAAAAAATATTAGTGTTAAAATTTTTAAACTAAAACCTTTTTTTTTTTTTTTTTTTTTTTTTTTAAGAAAAAGACAAACTTTCCACAAAAGAAAGAGAGAGATAGAGAGGGTCAAGACCCTCTAACTTAAATGGGTACTTGACCCACACACAACAACTAAGGTAGTAGAAACCACAGGGGAAGGCCCCTCTAACTTAAACGGGAACCTTCCCTGACAGGAAAAAACACGAAATCCTCAACCAAAAATACCAAAACACACTCGTATACAAAGAATAGCTGTTAAAACAGCTTTTGGATTTAAATCAAGCAAATTTCTGACAGGAAAAAGCCTAAATAAATAGTACTTAGCCCAGCCAAGTTGAGACCACGTCTAAGCTCTGTAAGCGGCAAACGAGATCTGGGGGATTAGTGGTGGTGCATCCTGGGATAAAGATAGCTCAGCCAATAAGAGGCCTCGCTCTATAGCATAAGCGTGCCGAGTCGGAGCCGAGGGATCGGCTCCGAGCCCCATCAGTACAGAATGTAGGCGAGATAGGATCACATAACATCTGGTAGTTGTATAGTCTGTCTAAGATTGGCTTCTGTAGCTACCTTGGGTATAAAAGAAGGGTTTGTATGAAGGGACTCTCTGTCCTTGTGGAAAATAATGTAAGGAGGTTTAGAAGATAAGGCCTGAATTGCAGATATTCTCTTTGGTGAAGTGACAGCAACGAGATTGACTTTCTTCCACGAAATAACTTTTAGGCTGCAATCACATGCTGATTCCAAAGGTTTTTGGGTTAAGCAGGTTTTTACTGTCACACTTTTTGTAAAGCTTTTTAACTAGTTTCACTGTGTGAAAGGTATTAACTGGAAATTTTCTCTAATTGTTAAGCACCTGTGTGTTTGTTCTGATTTCCTGCCAAGGAATGTATCGTATAACTGATTTATTTGCAGTTAAAAGCATTCTGTAGAGACTCCTTGCTCCTTTACCTGTTTAAAAACTTTCATTTTGTGGCTCACTGCTGGTTTTCTGCTGTGATAAACATTTCTGTAGTGTGTATTGTCTAAAAGAGTGTAGGCTAGTAGCTGTAGTATAGTCCCAGTTCAGATTTGCTGTCTCTGGGCCTGTTTGTTTTTGCAGTGGTTGTTCTGAACACATGCCCAGGCCATCTTGAATTAGCAGAAGCCTTTGTTTACCTTCGTGGCAGGATTGTGTTGATTGGCTGCTGGCTGGTGGAGGTTGGATGGTCTTGCTGTTATACTTGGTGGCTTTGCAGTTGCCCGCCACTACTGTAAATTTGATCTGGGACATCTAGTGTCATTAGCTAATTCTACTACAGAGAGAACATTTGAGAAGGCCAACCCACTTAGTTTCCTAACCTTGAATTATCTTCTGCTTCTCCTTTCTCCCTTTCCTTTACAAATAAAAATGCTAGAATCTCCCTGTGTTCTGGGTTTAACTGTAACAAAAAATATTAAGCTTGTTTCATGCCCTTCCTTTAACTAGTCTAGTCCAGATACAGATTTGCTATATCCAAGACTGTTTGT
Organism: Protopterus annectens; assembly: GCF_019279795.1. NCBI lineage: Eukaryota > Metazoa > Chordata > Ceratodontiformes > Protopteridae > Protopterus > Protopterus annectens. Next base: position 1,376,001,309 of record NC_056729.1, read on the forward strand.
AAGCTTCTGAGCCCCCCAGGACTATCTGTGTTGGAGGGAAGCCTGCTAGCTTATCAGTGGGAGTGGTAAGCACCAGGTAACCTATCTACCACATAAGGAGTATTTTCTGGCCCAGAAATTGTAGTTATTGGCTGTTTGGCCAGTATTTCCATCTCTCTCTCAACTTCCTGATTTAAAAGCACGTATTTGCACTTGCTTCTTTCCTGTAACTAGTTTAGTCCAGATACAGATTCTTAGTTTTAGTACTTGAATTTCTTTACTCGTGCTCAGCACTTGTTTAGAACTTGTTGTAAGCACTAAACAAGCTACAAATTACTAGAGCACTCAACCTTGCTCATTACCTAGAGGAAAACAGTTTTGTACTTATTTTCCTCACTTGCTTAGAGAAAAACAGCTCTTATACTCACTTTCCTCACTTGTCTAGAAGAAAATAATTTTTTATTCAGGCATGTCCAAGGATCAGCTCCCAGTGTTCTCTCCTGTCTATCAGATGAATCTGGGCATTTTGGGGCAATGTAGCAATTGTCTCATGTACACAGACAACCCTCTCCTCCTACCACCCAACACTACAACCTGTGAGAGATGCACTTATCTAGCCAAACTGGTGGTAAAGCTCTCTCCAACCAAGAATGTCCTTGACAGTCAAAAGGAGAAGGTAAACACTTGCACCACACCACACTCATCACATAGTCCTACTAAATCTACACCACCAAAATCCACACATAGAAACACAAAATCATTCACAGAGTCTCTCAATAATAATCTTCTCAAGCAACAGAGACCTCCAAAGCAGAAACACAAGCAACCTCCACCCCCCAACACAACCCAAATGACACATAGCCCACAGACACAGTGTGCCACTCAACCATAACCCATAAGGCAAAATAATGTATCCAACACACTAGTCATAGGTGACTCTATAGTCAGGCACACTGATGTCCCACTCACCAGGCTAAACAAGGAGAAGTTTATTGTCAGTTACAAGTTGGGTGCAAGGATCCACCACATAACCCACACACTCAGGTGACTCCACAACAAGTACAAATATGACTGTCACTGTCCATGTTGGCGTGAACGACCTGAGATGTACCTCCCTGGACTACATGAAAAGAGACATGGAAGAACTCTCTGATCTTGTAGCCCTGAGTAGCATCCTGGCATCACCCAGAATGATACCGCAGTACAAGGACAAAATTATTGACTTCAACAATTGGCTAAGCTTCTGGTGTCATTCTAAGGGGATCCAGTATCTGTCTGCCTGGAATGACATAGTCAACAGACCACAATGCTTTGCCAGAGATGGTCTGCACCTGCCGCCCCTGGGATTCCAGATACTGGCTAAAGCTCTTGCCACTCCTATAGTGCCTTTTTTAGGCAAGGTTCAAATGACAAATTCACCACTGTAACAGAAACAGACAAGCAAAAACTGAGGGTAATGCTACTCAATGCTAGAAGTCTAAATCTCAAAATACACACGCTCAAGGCACTCCTTGAAATGGAGAACATCAGTACCTGTACAGTGACTGAGATCTGGTTCAAGGCTCCAGAGAGCACCCCTGCATTACCAGACTATAACTCATACCATACTTTTCAGCCATCTAACCTGGACCGGAACAAGCGGAGGTGTGTCCATATTCATTAAGGATATCCACACCTCCAGGCTAGTTGCTCAGCATAATGCATCCAAGGTTATCCAAGTACAACTAACTCTGGGCAAAACTTCAATCCAAATTGTAGCTTGCTACAGATCCCCCACCATGCTCCAGGATTCCCACTCCTCTTTTCTTGATATACTGGAAAAAATTCCTAATAATGGGCGATTTCAACTACCCCAACATTAACTGGGAAAACTACTCCTGTACCAACTCCTTCGCTCAATGCTTTCTGGAATTCATAAATTCCAGTGCCATGGATCAACTTATCCACACCCACACCAGAGGCAACAATATCCTAGACCTAGTCATTACCAACATGAGTGACCAGTGTTCCACACCTGACGTCAACTCCTCTTTGGTCAGATCCGACCATAAGCTAATCACCCTAGATATCCACATCCCACCCCCACCCCATTAAGGAAACCATGGTAAAAAATTGCTCCAAAACCAACTTCATGCTTCTTAAGACAGAAGTGGCAAACTTCATGACACCCATGCAGATGGACAATACACTTACGACTGCTGAATCCTACACCAATGTACTCTATAAGCACTTACACGAGTGCATGGATTGTGCTATCCCAAATAGAACCAAGACGCTATCCTCCAAAAAAAGGAAGCCAGTCTGGTGGTCCCCTGCCATAACCAAACTCTACAACAGAAGGAAGAAACTGCTGCAAAAGAGAGTAAAATCCCATGAGTGGAGGAGCTCCCTGGTCAGCCTCGGTAATAAGCTGAGATCCCTTATAAGATCCTCCACAGCTAGCTATGAAAACAAAATCACCACTGATTCCAAGGACAACCATAAAGCATTCTATAGCTATGTCAAGAATCTCAATGGCAACATCCAGATCTGCTCTGAGTTACAACACAATGGCATGAAAATTACAGAACCAACTGATATCTGCCATAGGTTCAGTGCTAACTTTCCCTCCCTCTCACCCCCTAAATGGCCCATATCTATACAGAAAGAATGCAGAGTCCCTGTAATCACAACTATGCAGGTAAAACTTGCACACTCTAAAGCCAAAAACACAGCATCCATGGGAATGGACAACATCCCAGGCTGCATTTACACGAACTTCAGAATGAACTGGCTCCCCACCTAAGTACCATGTTCAATCACAGCCTCACGTCAGGCTTTGTGCCCACTGAATGGCACACAGCAACAGTTATCCCACTCCACAAAGGGGGAGCCATCACTGATGCCGGGAACTATCGCCCTACTAGCCTGATGAGCCTGGTCTGCAAGGCCATGGAACGTATCACCATGGAACTCATAAACAAAGACATTGATAACCTCCAATCTCTGGAACCCACCTAGTTTGGGTTTGTGAAAGGCAGATCATGCCTCCTGAACCTGATTGACTTCTTTGAGGCAGTCACCAAAGCCATAGACGATGGTAAGGTGGATCACACAGCCTATCGTGACATCGCCAAGGCTTTCGACACCATCCTCCATTCTGGAATTATAGCTAAACTCACTAAACTAGGTATAAATCCCTATGTCACAAGATGGGTTGCCAACTGGCTCACTGATGGAACCCACACCGTAAAAGTTGCAGACTCCAAATCTGACTTCAAACCAGTGACAAGTGGAGTACCACAGGGTTCAGTCCTAGTACCTCTCCTGCTTGGTATCTACTTTTCTGAAGTACAGGCTAACACAGAAGACCTCTGGCTAAAACAGTTCACAGATGACTGCAAACTAGGAGCCCCAGTCGAGTCCCCAAATGATGTGGACATCCTGCAGAAGGGCCTCACTGAGACAGATGCCTGGTGTCAGAGCCATGGCCTTAAGCTCAATGCCAAAAAGTGCATTGTCATCCCCTTTGGTAAAAACTCTATAGCCATGAATTACCACATAGGTGGCAGTCTACTTAAAGCTGAATGTGTGATAAGAGACCTTGGGACCCAGGTGGACAGTAGTCTCTCCTTTGATAATCACATTGCCACAGTAGTCAGGAAATCCTTGTACATGGCACACCTCATCACTCAGGAAAAAAGAGGTCATTGTTTTCCTCTACTCGACACTCATTAGACCTACTATAGAGTACAACGCCCCTTTTGGAATGTACCTCACAAGACATCTGCCGCAGCTGGAAAGGCCACAGAAGTACCTCACAAAGAGGATTACTGGCCTCAAACAGATGCCCTACACCGACCGCCTCAAAAAAAATTCCAGCTTTACTCCATAGCATATCGTCTTCTCTGAGGTGATCTCTGCCAAACATATAAAGCTATGTCAGACCCAGAGCTGTTGGACATGCTACACATAAAGAAATCCCAATCCCTCCAAGCTACACATTCTAGGGACCTAAACCTTGTCACCACAATAAACAGGTCATGCTAGAGGGATAGATTTTTGTCCCAGAGACTTCCCATACTCTGGAACAAGCTACATATCTATGTCAAGCAAAGTTCCTCATTAGCACTCTTCAAGAAAAATCCTGATGAGTGGATGGGAAATAGGAAATACACCCCGGGGATCACTTCTGTGGCTCTGCTTGACAGGGGCACAGGAAAATAACTTTTTTGGATGGTGTAAGCCAGGGAACCTTGTTGGCTAGGCTTACCTAGGCCCTTGGGCTGATAGCCTAGTACCTATCTATGAACCTATGAACCTAAGCTCTGCAAAACCACAGTGAGATCCATGATGGAGAGGGATCCTTTATCCCTTTCAAGAAGGCCTTGCATAGTTTGGAAGCTGAAGGGCAACTGAGAATGTTGCTGGAAGGAAGATTAGAGATAGCCACTAACTGAAGTTTGATGGTAGATAAGCTGGCCCCTTCTTTAAAAAGAGACCCAAGGAAGTGCAGAACATCTGAGATAGGTGCTGAAAAAGCATCAATGTTCTCTTTAGAAGCCCAGAAAACAAACCTGTTCCATTTGCTACCATAAACATTCTTAGTAGCTGTTTTTTGAGAGGCTAAAATAATATTTCAGACTGGGGAACCAAGCCTGGACCTTCAAATGATCATTGGAAGTGTTTAATTTTAGGGACATCAGATTGGGATGATAATCCACTATATGGTGAATAAGGAGATCCTGTTTGGGATCCAGAATCCATGGAGATTACTTCAAGTGAGACCAGAGGAAGGAAAACCAAATCTGACAAAGTCAATAAGGTGCAATGAGGATTACTGAGGACTTCAAATGCTTTGCTTTCTGGAGGAACTTTGGGATCAAAGGTAATGGGGATAAGCATAGAGGAGACTGGGGGACCAACTGCAAACCAGAGTGTTCCTCGGGGACTCCCCCAGAGGAGGTATCAGAGTGAAGTAGTTACTGCACTTGTTGCTCTGGGACGATGCAAATAGGTTGCATCAAGGTTGGCCCCAATGGCTGAAGATCAAGTCCGCTACTGATTGATTGAGGGACCACTCGTAAGGGGTCAAAATGGACCTGCTGAGCTTGTCTGCCAGGACATTGGATTTCCCTGGTATGTGTGTTGCAAGCAGAAAATGGTCCAAAGACATTGCCCATTCCCAAACCCCCTCATGGCCTCTCTGCACAGTGGGTAACAGCGGGTTCCTCCTTGTTTGTTGATGTACCACACCAGTGACATATTGTGTGTAAATTGCAATCATTCCTAGAGGGAGAATGTCCTGAAAGTCTTGCAATGTGAGGAGGACTGCTCTCATCTCCAGAACACTGAAATGTAATCTGGTCTCTGTGTGTGACCACGTGCTTTTGACCATCTTTCCATTGTAATGCCCCCACCTCAACTGGGAGGTATCTGTGGGCACAGTGGCTGAGAATGGTGGAAGAAGGAAAGGTGTGCCTAATGTCAAGTCATCCAACAGCCACCACTGAAGATGCCTTTGGCAGACTGAAGTAAGCTTTATAGGAACAGACAGAGGCTGGTCGTGTATAGACCACTGAGTAGCCAGAGTCCATTGAAGGACTCGCATAAAATACTTTGCAAGAGGAATTAATGGGATGGCAGGTGCCATAGATCCTAGAGCCTGGAGTATTAGCCTTGCTGGTGGAGAAGCTAGATTCAATACAGTTTGGACCTGATCTCTCAATGTGTGAATGTGATGATGGCTCAGAGCGGCAATCTGATTCACTGTGTCCAAGGTAGCTCTGATGAATTCTAAAGTCTGCACAGGAGATATGTTTGACTTTGTCAGATTTATAGTGATCACCAGATGATTGGCAAGGTTGAAGAAGTAATCCCTGCCCTGTAGCAGTTGATGGGTTGGGGCAGTAAAAAGCCAGTCATTTAGGTAAGGAAACACCCAGAATCCCTGCAGCCTCAGGTGAGCTGTGACTACTGCCATGCATTTGTTAAACACCCTGTGGGCTGTGGTGAGTCCAAATGTCAGAGCCCTGAATTGAAAATGACTGGCTCCCAGCCAGAAGCACAAATGACTCCTGGAGTGTCTGTCTATTTTGATGTGATAGTACACATCCTTTAATTCCACTGAGCACATTCAATCATCCTTCTTCAGCAGTGATAGAATGGACTGAACTGTCACCATTCGGAACTTTGCCTTCTTCATGAGCAAATTTAATTTGCTTAGATCCAAAATGGATCACAGGTCCCTGGCTTTCTTTGGCACTAAAAGAAGTGAGAGTAAGTTCCAAATCCTATTTTTCCAGTCTGGAACTCTTTTTTGCAGTAGATTTAGAATTTCTGCTACTGTGAATTTCCTCTGATTCAGTGGAACATTGGGGAGCCTCCCTGACCTGTCCAGAGGATGATGGAGAAAGGGAATAGCATAGCCTCTGGATATAATATTTAGCACCCACTTGTTTTGTGTTATATTAGTCCAGGTGGTAGGTGCAGAGAAAAGTGACCCACAAGTGCCTCCAGAAATGAGCAGTCAGGCAGTGCTTCAGGAGCGCAAGTAGGGCCTATCTGAGAAGGGTTCCTTGAAGCCCTGATTCTGCCTAACCCCTCTGCCTCTGGGGTGGCATCTCCCACTGAAACTTCCTACTCTGCCCTTAGAGGAAGAATCCCCATGTTGATCTTGGGAAGACCCCTGGGATTTATGGAATGAGGTTTTACTTCTACTACGCTGATTTCTAGAAAAGGTGTGCTGTGGAGTGGAGAACTTGACCCCGATGACAGACAAAGTCTTCCCTTCTTGTTTGCTGCAGGTTAGGGTCTCTTTGATTGATGGACCAAAGAGCAAGGATCCATCAAAGGGGCCATTAACAAAGGATGCCTTAAAGGGCTCAGCAAAATTACAAAGCCTCATCCAGGCATGTCTCTGAATAGCAATGCCTGAGCCAGCTGCCTGAAAGGCACCTTCCAAAGAATGGGAAATCAGTCTTATGCAAGAATTGGACAAAGATGAAAGAGTAGCCAGTTGGGTTGAAACTTTCTTGAAATCCTCCGGCGACATAATCTCTGCCAGAGAATCTGATAACTCTTTCACCAGGTCCCTCTGCAGGCAAATAAAATGTGTTAGGTAGTTTAATGTCCTCAGCAAGAAAGTGGCCAGAGCATAAACACACTTATTAAAACTGTCCATTGCTGTGGACTCCCTGTTCGGCAGATGGACAGTGAAGCTCTGTTCCGCTTCATCCTTTTTGGTAGCTGCTGCCAGAACCATGGCATCTACTGGAACACCCTTGGGTCAATAAGATCTAACCCTGGGGAAAGATAAAAATTAGTTTGGGCACTTGGGGATTGTTTTGATCAAGTCTGGCTCCTTCCACACCTGGCTGAACATTAAATCCACTAGCTTGTCCACCGGGGAACCAGCCAGGATGCAGATTAGTGTCCCCAAGTAACCCAAAAATGTGGAGTCCTCAAATGAGGGAGGTTGGTTGGACTAACCACCTCTCTGCCACAGGATCTCTAAAATGTCTCCAAAGGGGATGTCCTCCGGTGGTCACATTGGGGATTCTTCCTCTTTATCAAAGTCTGTATCCTCAGAGATGGACTCCAAAGGACAGTCAATGTACCTCCTTTTGCACATCCTCTTGTAAGGAATCTCCTCTGTAGGATGCTCAGGGGAGGTCTTGGAAGAGGAAGGAGTTCCCTCTGGCAGAAGTGTTTGGAAGCTAGTATGTATAGGCTGACTCAAGACAGGAATGACAGGCTCAGGTCTCTGATCCAAGGAAAGTCAGTGGGAATGGTCATGACTCAAAGGGACCAGAGCCCTTTGGCTAGAGAAAGCCCTTTCTACCTCTAGGAAAGCATAAGGACCCAGATAATTCCTCCTCCATTCTACCGGAGCCAAGGCTACAGAAGAAAAGAGGGCTAGGATCCCCGAGCCCTGAGTCACAGGTAGAATCAGACCTGAGCTGATTTGCACCGAAGCACAGAGAGGAAGAGATGGCTCTGACAAAGAAGGAGTCCAGCCCTTCCCCCCAGATCTGAGGGAGATGTCCCAGATCTGAAACCCACTATGATCCAAAGACAACAGAGTTGAGGAGGTCAAGGGAACGGTCAGAGTAGAGGAAGGCAGACTGCATACACTTGACCCCAGATCCCTCGGTTGGCTACAACCCTGAGACTCCAAAGCTGAGGGATGGATTGGAGAAGGAGACTGGACTTGGAGGGAGATACTCACAGAAACCACAGAGCATGGTGCCATGAAGACCCCCAGCTGGATCTGAGTCGAGAGAATCTTCCTAATCATCCTGCCCCATGTCGCCTTCCAAAATACTCCTAGAAGACCTGTAGGAAGCTACAGAGGGAGGTCTGAAGTGCTACGAGGGAGTCTGCTGTAGTCCAAGGAGAGGAGATGAATCAAACCCCAGCACTGGTGAAGGGCCCCTTGCTGCCAGATCCCTAGGCTTATGATTCAAGGTTGAGAGAACAGTAGCTTCAGGTGACCTTGAGATCAAGAAAGACCCTGACAGATCCAAGGACAGTTTTGGATCCAATGGAGCTGAAGTGGGTCTGTGTTCCATAGTGGTTGGATCTGATGGCCTTCTGACCTTAGCAGGCTGCTCCAAAGACACCCTTGAAGATTTACAGGGGAGCTTCTTGGAGTCAGAGGATCCTGAAAGACTCTTGGGAGGTGGGGGGTTGAGCCCCTGGAGAGGAAGTAGTCCAAAGACGCTTCAGAATCAGTTTGTTTCTGTGGTTAGCTATAGCTCTTGGGTTGAAACTCTCACAAACAGTGCAGGCCAACTGCAGATGTTCCAGAACCAGGCAGTAGACACAAAACAAATATGCACTGGCATGCGAGAACTTACGACTGCATTCCGAGCACCATTTGAATCCAGAAGGTTTGGCAGCCATAACAATGTACTACTGTACTCACGCAAACAGACAAGAAGGTAACAGGAGAACAACTCAACAAGCTAGTACACAATCTGTTAACTAGGAAAATATTTTTTTTTATTTTGTACTAAGAGAAGGGCCTAAGAAAAAAGGAAGTGAAACAAGAAAGGGGAGTCTAACACCCAATGGTTACACCACGTGCGGGAAAATATTTAAACAACAGCCAAAAGAGGTAAGAGACAGGAAACACCACTCACGCTCAGAAAATGGAAGGGAGGAAGTAAAAGTAAGAATATAATAGAAAATAAACTTATTTGTAAGAGGAAAACTCCGCTAACTGCTCGAGACTATTCACAACCACGTCTAACAAATCAGGCAGCAAACAAGATCTGAGGAGGTTGGTTGGAGTGCAGGGCATTGTGGGTAGTGTGAGGAACTCGAGACTTGAATCCTAGTCTGAAGAAATGCATCCAATTTGGATCCGAGGTCGGATTCATAACCCATACATGAGGAGGAATATAATAGAAAATAAACTTATTTGTAAGAGTAAAACTCCACTAACTGCTCAAGATTATTCACAACCACGTCTAACTCATCTGGCAACAAACAAGATCTGAGGAGGTTGGTTGGAGTGCAAGGAATGGTGTGTAGTGTGAGGAACTTGAGACTTGAATCCTAGTCGGAAGAAATGCATCCAATTTGGATCTGAGGTCGGATTCATAACCCATACATGAGGAGGAATGAAAGAGACAACATCAGATCTACCACACTGTCAATACTCCCCTAAGAGATGACCCAGTTGTTTGGGATTTGGGAACTTATGTGGACAGTGACCTAACTTTTGACCAAAATGTCTATTGCTGTAAGAAAGTCCTTCTATATTGCACAGCTTTTAAAAAAAGGGATTGTGTCTAGATCTAGGGTTGTCACTGTCCCCCTTTATTCAGCCTTCATTAAGCCAGTCATTGAATATAATGTGCCTTTTGGCATGCATCTGTCCAGACACATGCAACAACTGGAACAACCACAGAGATACTTTACTGAAAGGATACAAGGCCTAAACAACATGTCCTACATGGACCGACTCAAAGCCCTGTCACTTTAGTCATTATCCTACAGACTGCTAAGAGGTGACCTGTGCCTGCCATACAAGGAATCCTCTCACCCATTACTGATGCATTTACTACACATCAGTAAGTCAAATGGCATCAGAAATACTTGGTGTAGGGATCTAAACTTCTTCTGCAACATCAACATAATGGTTTGGAGGGACAGGCATATTTCACAACTGATACTACTGCTGTAGAGCAGACTCCTCATCCACATAAAACAAAGTTCATCCCTGTCCATTTCAAGTGCAACTTAGATCTATGGAATGGAAACAGAAAATATACCCCAGGACTGCCCCTTATGCTACTAAAGGACAGAGGCATCTCCTAAATGCTTTATCCCATGCACAGGTCCAATAAAATTATCTATGGCATGATCCCAGTTAGTCTTATTAGTGATAATATATAATTATCTGCTATGGGATAGGTAAGGCCAATCTATAACCAAATAGGATAGGTTATTTCAAGCACAAAAAGGGAAACTGGCTAGGCCTAAAATGACCCAGAAGTGCAGCTTGTCTAGTATTTACCAATGAACCTTATGAAAGTTAAAGCAATAAACATGAAGAATAAGAGACAGTTTACATGTCACATATCTATTCAACAGTATTTGGTTCACAGGTTCATAGATTAGTACTAAGCTAACTGCCCTTGCGAGCCATTTTAAGCCTAGCCAAGTATCCCTTGTGAGACTCAAACCCTACACCTTGTGTTTGTAAGGCAAACACCTTAACCATTAGGCCACCCTCCCAACCCTTACTGGTGATTTGTATTTATTTATTTATTTTTTATTTATTTATTTATTAGCATTTGTTTACTGGGATAATCCGATTGGGCACAAGGCTCCCTTTCAGAGGAGACATTGGAGAAAAGCTCCATACAAAATACATACATACATTAAACGTACAAAAGTTTACAGTAAAAAAGAGGTGTACAAGTCTAATAAAAACATTCCAAACAACAGCTATTTAATGGTTAGAAGACAAAAGGTGCATGTTGCAGCCATATGCATGTAATCTTAATTATTAAACCAAAATATTAAAGAAATAAAATATCTTGAACATTATGAAAGCACAGTTGCCTCTGTTGCACTTACCATAACTGTAGATGTTCAAATTCCTCTCTGCTGCAGAAGGCTTTTTTTTTTTCAAAACAAGTTTATTGTTTTAACATATAAGAGAAATATCATAACAATTTTATACAAATAATTAAAAATAGGTATTATTATAATATTCAACAAAACAACTAAAGTATTTACAAAGACATCCACTACAATCAGATCAATTAATTAAACTAAAATACTGTGCTATTGAAATTAGAATTTTTTTAACAAATTTTGTAAATTATCCCATACAATAAAGTGTGATGTTTTTCTAGTTGTTCTCATTCTAATTGTGCTTATTTCCATATGACACATTATATTCATAACATTTTTAAATTCATTGAACGAAGGAGGTGTATCTGAAATCCAATTTCTAGTTATTATTTTCCTAGCCACTGCTAGGATAGACCATAACAAGGGAAGCTTAATCTTTTAACACATTGAGGTACAGGTGTGTTGAATAATATAAGAGACTTAGAAATAATGAAATTATCTGTAAAAGAGCCTGCAAAATTCATTAATTGACTTCCAGTATTCTTTCAACTTCATACAGTCATAAAACATATGAGCCCAGTCAGCATTAATTTCTACATTACATCTCTTACATAGATTATCTTTATTATTAATTTTATTCATCATCAAAGGTGTATAAAAGATCTATGTAAAAATTTCCATGTATAAAGTCTCCAGACAATGGAAGATGTAGTTCTATAAGCAGATTCCAATATATATTGTTTATCTTGTTGAGTTGGTGGGTCCCCATTAATAGAGGTGAAATAATTCCAGTATGAATCTACATTGTAAAAAGTTTCTTGTCTGATAATTTTATGTATATATGAAAGTTTACCTTTATCAGAAACTTTATGCTGTAAATTTATTATCAAGTAATCAATCAGTTTTGGAATAGATTCTTTAACTGTTATAGACATTAGATCTATTCTATCAATGAGATGTTGTCTAAAGATCTGAACCTCTAACCAGCAAGTTTCTCTTAGATCAAATTCTTGTTTTAAGAAATCTAGATTTTTAACTTTATTATCAGATATCAGCTGATACCAGTACTTTAGATTATTATCTATAGCTAAATGAGCTCCTTCAGAAGTAGATGACATAAGCATACCCTGAGTATAAATTATAGGAATACAATAAAATTCCATTCCCTATACTTAGGGTGCATGAATATAAAGTTACGATAACTAATAATAATATTTAATGGGTAACAGACCATATGTTTAGGTGTAATAGGTGAAGTACAAAATTCCTTTAGCAACCACAACATGGAGTTATTTATAATCATATTTTTATGTGTTAAGGAGATTTTCATGAAGTGCATACTAATTAGCTCCCAATAATCTTTCCATTTTGCGACATATAACCGATCTATTAATAAAGTAATAACTTTTATAATAGAAGAGATAATATATAAATTAAAGTCTGGAAAAGAAATACCCCTTGAGACCAGCTATTAGTATGTTTCTTTAATGCAATCCTAGGTCTATTAGGTGCCCATAAGAAATTTAACATTAGTGTATTCAGTTTCTTGATAGTTATTTTTGTAGGTGAAAGTATTATTGATTGTATTAAGTATAAAATCTTGGGGAATATTATCATTTTAATAATTGTAAGTCTCTCCTCCATAGTAAAAACATATTATTCCAGGTATTAAAAAGATTTTGTATATTAAGAAAACAGGTATTATAGTTATTATATATAATAGATTTAATATCTTTAGATAGTATTATACCTAAATAAGTTATCTGACCTGAGTTGGGTACATATTTAGTAAAATCACTAATGAGAGTATTTTTTCGTGTATATATAGGTAGTATTTTAGTTTTTCTTCATTGAATATTAAACCAGAAATACTTTTAAAATTCATCATTTTATCAAATAAAGACTGCATAGAAGAATTAGATCCTGTTGATGTAATTAGAACATCATCTGCAAAAGTTGAATTTTTGATGTTGTATTTTCTTCTATTTCAAAACCCTCTATGTCAGTACTGTTTCTAATCAAATTAGCCCAAGGCTCCATTACTAAAGTGAATAATAGTGGAGAAAGTGGACATCCTTGCTTTGTACCTTTAAGAATGGGTATTTTTGTGAAACATATGTTCCTACCTTAATATAAGCCAGCGTTCCTTTGTATAAATGCTCAATTAAATTTACAAATGCATCAGAGAAATTTGTGCATTTCAGTAAGGTAAACAGATAGTCCCAACTTACTGAATCAAATGCTGAACCTATATCAAGACTAATAAGTGTTAAATCTTTCTTTTTCCTATTTGCAAAATCAATTAATGTTAAAGTTCTTCTTATATTATCAAAAGTATTTCTATTTACAATGAAGCCCGTCTGATCTATGTCTATAATGCCGGGATAATTGTCTTCAATCTATCAGCAAAAATACTCATAAACATTTTATAATCAACATTAAGTAATGAGATGGGTCGATATGAAGAACATCTAGTTGGATCTTTATTAGGTTTTAAAATTGGTGAAATAAATGTATATTGCCAAGATGGGGGGGGTTATTAACTCAGTTTGGGCCAGAATAAAAACTTATGTATTAATGAATATGTAGTTTTAGAAAGGATTTTATATATCTCTGGTATAATACCATCATTACCCGGTGCTTTGTTTGATTTAAGCTTATTTATTTGTGTAATAACTTCTGTATATGAAATACTCTTGTCCAATAGTTTAATCTGTTGTTTATTAAGCTTTTATTCATGTTTGTGGTTATAAACTCCTTTATTTTATCTTTAGGTTCCATGTTAATGTTGTTATGGTTAATCTTGTGAAAGTGATTTCTAAATTCGTCCAGTATTTCTGGTATACTAGAAACATTCTTCTTTTTCCTTAGAGAAAAGATTTCTTTGATATGGTTTTGTTTATTCAATCTTTTGTTTTATTTTTAAGTCTATGTAAGTATTTGGGGCTTATTGAATAAGACAAAAACTTGTATTCTCTAAAGTTATTTTAACTTTATGAGTTAAAATTTCTTTGTATTTCTCATTTAGTTTGTTTATTTCTTCAATAACTTTCTTGTCCATAATATTTTCTTTATTATTATGCTTATAAGAGTCCAGTTTACTTTGAATATCTAACAATTCCTTATCCCAAGATTTCCTTTTGTTATTATACCATCTGATACTTTGTCCATATAGATATGATTTTAAGGCATCCCAAACATAGACAATGGAGACTTCAGGAGTATTATTTATGTCTAGAAAATGTTGTACTTCTGAAAGTATATATTCTTTATAGTCTTTTAGCTGAGTTAAGTATGCTGGTATCCTTTTGATCTGAACATTATGAGTATTTTTATCATGAATTCAAAAACAATTGAGTTATGATCAGATATAGGACATGAAATGATTTTGGAATTAATTAAATCTGTTACCATCTGGTTAGAAATAAAGACCCTATCTATTTTTGAATAAGTTTTGTATCTGTTAGAAAAAAAGGTGTATGGTAATGATTTTGACTCTATCTGATTATTAATATCATTCAAATGATAAGAATTAGCAAAATCATTTAAATGTTTTGCATTAGATGTAATTCTTCTTTTCTTTATAGTGGTAGTATCACTTTCATGTAGTATACAATTAAAATCACCAGCTAAAATAATATCCCCTATAGAGAATGATATGATCTTATTAATATGATGTTTCACTGTATTAATACCAATTCCAGGTATCCAATATACATTAATTAAAGTGTAAGTCTTCCCATTAATTTGTATTGTAACCATACAAAACATTCCTTTGTCATCCTGATAAGACTTAATGGTTTTAGGAATGGGCATACTTTTATTCCATAAAATAGCCACTCCTCTTTTTTCTGAGTGTGCTCTGAACTAACCAATACTGTATACTTATTAGTGGCTAGTTTATCAATATCTTTTTCAAGAGATGGGTTTCTTGCAGGAAGACTAGATTGGCCTTGTGTAGATTAATGTATCTTATTAGGCTTGCCCTTTTACACGGATTATTCAATCCATTAATGTTTAAAGAAATTCCTTTTAAAGATGTCATTTGGCATTTTTAAAACTCAAGAATCTTATGATCGAAATAACAAATAACCAGATAAATAATGTTACATCTCCTCTTTTAGGTGTACCTTTAAATATAGCTGTATTTATTAAATCTCTTATGGGATTTTGTATAGGATTCAATTTTGTTTGTAGTGACAATGAGTGTACAAAATATATTGTGGATGTCAAAACTATATACATATAATAATGAACAAGTGAAAATAATGTAAGGATTAAACCTTGCATCCCACCTGGAGTTGAAAACTCCAACTTAGAGCAGTATTTACTACTCAAGTTAACCCCCTACCCTAAGCAGCAGTACCTCAGCTACCACCGTATCAATTTAATACTAGTTATATTTAACTGAGGTTAACAGTTTTCAATTCAATTATCTATCAAGACAAAACTACACATTTGGTAAAACAGCATCATATAAACTAAAATAAACTTTTTTTTTTTTTTTTTTCCCTTTTTTTTTTTTTAAAACTGTTCATACTATTATATAGATCTATGTAATATATAACACTTGTATTCTAATAGCATTCAAATAATCTTAATGTTAGAAATCAAGAGGAGAGAAAATTATGTTCTAACATTCATTTAAATCAAAAACTTTGGCTAATATGATTCAGACATTACATGCATTAAGATGCATCTATTTTCTGACGTGAATTCTATCAACAGCTTCCAAAAAAATCTTGAATTGTTTGTATATGAGCATTTACTTAAACTCATTATTGTCAATAGAGTAAAATATTGTATTCATAAAAATTATTATAAATCATATTGCATAGTTATGCAGATTCTCAGAAACACCTGCGTTATTACCTAAAAAAAAAAAAAAAAAAAAGCCATCACACACATAAACACAGACACATACACATACATATACACACACACATATACACACACACACACACACACACACACACACACACACACACACACACACACACACACACACACACATATACACATACACATATATACATACATACACACACATACACACACACACACACACACACATACACATATATATATATATATATATATATATATATATATATGATCTCACTGAGTTGTGTCTTTGTAGAGCACAATCTTACTTGCTGTCCCTAGAATAAATCTGTCTGCTTTATACAAAATAATGCACAGCAAACACATATTAGTAACCAGATTTTACAATCATGCTAACCTACTGCTTTAAAATATATCACATGACATTTCTTCTAGAATAGAGTTATAAGATTATTTATGCTTGTCAATCAGATGAATTAAATGAGTTATAGTAAAGTATATGTTTGGGACACAAGTTTTTAACACAATTATGCTACTGTTAAGTAGATTTTCAAAAACATTTAAATAAATGTTTCATTTTCTATGCCTTCTAAAATAAGATATTTACTTGCTACAAGAAATACATCATCTAAACTCATCATAACTGACATATTTTATGAATAGAGTATTTTTCCTGAATCTGTGGTGTGTCAGTGTGATAACCTTGTCAATGTTTATACTAAATGCTTTCAGTTTCTCTGTGAAAATTCTGTGAGTGAAGCTTCTGAGGAAACTCTTGGACTCTATGCATGAGACAGCCCACATCCCAGATTGTCTCCCTTAACATTTTGGCAGGAAACTTATTAAAACTTGTGGCAAACATTCATTTTGTCAATAGAGTAAAATATTGTATTCACAGAAATTATTATAAATCATATTAGATAGTTATGCAGATTCTTAGAAAAAAAAAGCCATCACACTCACACACACACACACACATACATACACACACACACACACACACATATATATATATATATATATATATATATATATATATATATATATATATATCTGATCTCACT
This sequence comes from Protopterus annectens, assembly GCF_019279795.1. Taxonomy (NCBI): domain Eukaryota; kingdom Metazoa; phylum Chordata; order Ceratodontiformes; family Protopteridae; genus Protopterus; species Protopterus annectens. The sequence continues at coordinate 1,376,018,270 of NC_056729.1, forward strand.
GAGTTGTGCCTTTGTAGAGCACTGTCCTACTTGCTGTCCCTAGAATAAATCTGTCTGCTTTATACAAAATAATGCACAGCAAACACATATTGGTAACCAGATTTTACAATCATGCTAACCTACTGCTTTAAAATATATCACATGACATTTCTTCCAGAATAGAGTTATAAGATTATTTATGTTTGTCAATCAGATGAATTAAATGAGTTATAGTAAAGTATATGTTTGGAACACAAATTTTTAACACAAATTATTATGCTGCTGTTAAGTAGATTTTCAAAAACATTTAAATAAATGTTTCATTTTTATGCCTTCTAAAATAAGGCATTTACTTACTACAAGAAACTACATCATTTAAACTCATTATAACTGACATATTTTATGAACAGAGTATTTTCCTGAATCTGTGGTGTGTCAGTGTGATAACCTTGTCAATGTTTATACTAACTGCTTTCAGTTTCTCTGTGAGAATTCTGTGATTTGAAGATTCTGAGGTAACTCAAGGACATTATGCATAAGACAGCCCACATCCCAGATTGTCACTCTTAACATTTTGGCGGGAAACTTATTAAAAACTAGTGACAAACATTCATTTAGCAGTGTAAATGCATCTAAACATGACAGAACCTCCACAATGTATTCCACAGATCATCACAGCCTCTATGCAAGTGAAATTAAACTCAAAATTACCAACAAGTAATAAAACTCAGCATTCTTCTCCCAACTCAATTTTCATACAAATCCTATTATTCACTGTGCCCACACAGTCAAAAGCATTTCTATATATTAATAAAGAAAAGAAAGAGAGTAGAAAATAAAAGGGAGTGGGGCAGAAATAAAAAAAATGTAAGAGAAAGCTGTAAGAAGTATATACAATGGAATGTTACTTACTGTTTATATTAATAGAGTTAAAATAAAACATATTATTTACTCTTATTTAGTTCTGATTATTATTAGTTAAAGCATGACAGATTATTTACAAACAAGCATAAGCAGTATAATCAAGAAAGCATAATTAGAAATAGCATTTGAAGAACTTATAAACTTTTACAAGAAATAAATATGTTATTATTCTGTTAATGATATTTTCATTACTGTTCTCTGCCTGCCCTCCGCCACCCTTCACCCACTACATAATCTAAATAGAATGTCATTGTTTAAACAAAGAAAATAGTAAAAGAAGAAGGAAAAAAAAAGGTAAAGATAAAAAAATGTATCAAATTACTAACCTTACTTTTTTCAGAAAGAAAACAAATCGAGTCACAGCCTGCCATTAAATCCTCAGGCATTTTGACTGGTTATGAAACAAAACATTTCTTTGCACATAGAGAATAACTTTGATTAAATCTTTTCCAAAATATTTGTGGCTTTCTGGAAATGCAGGAACTATATTCAAAAGATTAATAATGAACTAAAATGATGAGAGAGAAAAAAAACATATAACAAATCATTTGTTTTTAGTCTCTTCTTCTTCTCTGAAGTCTTCCAGGAAGCTTCAGTTGCCAATCACTTTAATGAAGAACTAGCCCATTCCATTTCTTCTATTTTATCCAAAATCCTTTTTCTTTGACAAACAGTAAAGCAGAGTCTAAATCATCGAAGACCTTAGGACCATCAGGAAGGAAGATTTTAAGCTTGGCAGGAAACAGAAGGTATGTTTTAAACTGTGCTTTTTAAGCTCCCTTATTAGTGGCAGAAAAACTTTTCTTTTAGCAATTACCATGGAAGAATAGTCATTGTCAAAACGCACAGTTGTCTCATTAAACTTAACAGGAGCTTTAGCCCAAGCAGATTTAAGAACCATCTCTTTATCAAAAGATGATAGAAATCTAACTATAACTGATCTAGGATAGTTTTTGTTAGAGTTAGTATTAGCTATAGATCTATGTGCTCTTTCGATACCAAAAGAGAATGCTTCTGGTAAATCTAAAGTTTTAGGGAGCCATGTTGTTAAAAAAGAAGTAATATTGTTACCTTCAATATTTTCTGGCAGTCCAAAAATCCTAATGTTATTGCGCCTAGATCTATTTTCCAGGTCATCCAGCTTTGTTTGTAAATAAGAAGTTATGTACCTACCATAACGTTCCATGTTAGTTGTCTTCTCTCGCCTTCTTTCTTGCTTGATGGGTTCGGAGCCGATCCCTCGGCTCCGACTCGGCACTTGCTTTAGCTCGAGAACTCCTTTTACCAGCTCGAGGCAGCCCCATATCCCATGATGCAAGGCAGGAAGTACCCAGATCTCGTTTGTTGACAAAAGGGCAATAACACCAAGCATAAAAATACTTCCCAAAGGAAGAAGAAACTTACAGATGGAAAAAGGACCAGGTTTGAATGGTCTTTAGCATAATAGTTTCTTATACAAGGTCTGTCCAGGCCAGGGGGAGGGAGGGCGGCAAGAAAGAAGGCGAGAGAAGACAACTAACATGGAACGTTATGGTAGGTACATAACTTCTTAATGTTAAGTTGTCAATCTCGCCTTCATTCTTGCTTGATGGGACGCGTCCTAGCACCTCTATCCTGGGTGGCTCAATGGAACAAACTCTTGAGGACTGTAGAGCCAAAACTGGCTCTGTCCCTGGAGGCCAAGTCCAATTTGTAATGGGAAACAAAAGTGTGAGGAGTGGCCCAAGTGGCCGCTGCACAAATAGTGTCCAAAGGCAGTCTAGCTTGAAAAGCTGTAGAAGTAGCTAAACTCCTAGTTGAATGTGCTTTAGGTTTTGAGCACAGCTGTTTTCCCCTGATCGTATAAATTTCAGTGATGACCGAAGAAAGCCATCTGGACAAAGTCACTTTAGAAACAGGAAGGCCTTTTTATTATCCGCATAGGAAACAAAAAGTTGATCAGATTTCCTAAATTTTTGTTCTGTCCAAATAATATCTAAGCTGACGGTGGACGTCAAGATAATGTAGCTTTTGTTCAGCTCTATCTGAATAGTTAGGAAAAAATACAGTGAGATCAATGGATTGATTCAGATTGTTTTTGAAGCGACCTTAGGTAAAAATGATGGATTAGTTCTCAAAGATACTCTGTCTTTGTGAAAAATCAAATAGGGGGGTCGAACCGAAAGAGCATGAAGTTCAGACACCCTCCTGGCAGATGTAATAGCCACTAGGAATAAAGTTTTCCAAGAAAGATATTTCAGGGAACAAGAAACAGCTGGCTCGAAGGGGAAGAATCAAGGATGTCAGCACTAAATTTAGATCCCACTGAGGAGGAGGATTCCTGATTGGAGGCTTTAGTAGGAAAATTCCTTTCAAGAAGGCCCTGCAGAGTTTATGGGACATAATATTATGATCTGCTATCCCAACATGAAAATTAGAAATAGCAGCCAACTGAACTCTGACTGTGGAAGAAGAGGAGCCTGCATGAAAAATCTCTGCTAAGAAGTCCAGAACTGCCTGAACAGGGCAGTAAAGGATCAATATTTTGGGCCTTAGCCCAATAAGAGAAACGCTTCCATTTGCTCGTGTAAATCCTCCTGGTAGAGGATTTTAGTGAAGTTACTATGATATCTCTAACTGGGTTAGAGATCAAAGGAAGCCTGGCTAGGGAAGGAAGTGGAGCAACCATGCTGTGAGGTTGAGAGAAGGGATTGACCGGTGCAGCTGACCGGATTGGTGAATCAGTAGATCTGGCACTGGGTCCAGATGCCACGGCTGCACCAAAAGGTGATGATGGAGGAACGGGAACCAAACTTGTCGAGGCCAGTAAGGGCAAATGAGAATCAATTTGGCTCTCAAAACGGTAGCTTTCTGGATCACCTGAGGGATCAGAGGAAATGGGGAAGGCATAAAGAAGTCCCTGGGGCCAATCCTGGGTCAGAGCGTCTCTGGGGGATGGCCTGATAGAGGAAGAGGCTGAAGAAGTCTGGACATTTGCTGTTTTGGGGAGTAGCAAAAGATCGCAACATGGACGACCCCATTCCAGAAAAATCTCTTCCGCTATGGATTGCTTGAGAGACCACTCGTGAGGCATGAGAATAGCTCTGCTCAATCTGTCCGCTATAATGTTGGTTTTCCCAGGGATATGCGTTGCTACCAGAAACCGATGAGAGGAGATCGCCCATTGCCATAGTCTGAGCGCTTCTACACAAGGGTAGGACTTGGTTCCGCCCTGTTTGTTGATATACCAAACTACAGACATGTTGTCTGTGTGGACTGCAATTGTCCCTACGGGAAGAAAGTCGTTGAGGGCTTGCAACGTTAAAAGCACTGCTCTCATCTCCAGGACATTTATGTGCAGATGGTACTCGAACGGTTGCCACGTCCCATGAACCATCCTGCCCTGATAATGACCCCCACCCGATCAGGGAGGCATCCGTGGTGACAGTGGCTATCGGGATGGAGGTACAAAGCACCTGCCTTGGTGAACCTGAGACGATGTGATCCACCAAGCAAGATGTTCTTTGCATGTTTGTGTCACCAGAATCTGGTGACGCATTGGGAGTTGCTGGTATGACCACTGTGTGAACAGCATCCACTGAAGGAGGCGCATGTAGAATCGAGCCAGGGGGAGAAGAGTAATGGCCGCAGCCATGAGACCTAATACCTTTAGAACCATTCTGGCCTGTACTTTCTTGCTGGCCAGAATGATCCTGACATGAGTCTGAATGTCTGAAACTCTTTGTTCTGTAAGGGTAGCTGACATCCGAACAGTGTTTAAGTTTGTGCCTATGAAGGTAATAGACTGGCAGGGCGAAAAGGATGACTTTTCGAAGTTGACTGAGATGCCCAAATGAGAACAAAGGTCTATTGTGTAATCCCTGGCTTGTATAAGCTGATGCCTGGTGGTGGCTGACAGGAGCCAGTCGTGCAGATACGGAAACACCTGGAATCCTTGACGTCTCAGGTGAGCCGTGACCACTGCCATGCATTTGGTGAACACTCTGGGGGCTGTAGTGAGACCAAAGGGCAGGGCTCTGAACTGGAAATGACTGGACCCCAGCCGAAAGCGGAGAAATCTCCTGGAGCGTCTGTGAATTTTGATGTGATAGTACGCATCCTGAAGATCTATTGAGCACATCCAGTTGTCCTTCTGTAAGAAGGGCAGAATTGACTGAAGAGTGACCATTCGGAATCTTGTCTTCCTGACAGACTTGTTGAGTCTGCCGAGATCCAATATTGGTCTCCAGTCTCCCGTCATTTTGGGGACCAAAAAGAACCTTGAGTAGATTCCGGGCTCTGAATGGTCTATTGTAACTGGCTGAATGGCTCTTTTGCAGTAGTTTTGCGATTTCTAACTCTGCAATGTCCCTTAGACCGGGTGGTACATCTGGAAGGGAACTTGAGGGGAAGGGACTTTCCTCGAAAGGAATTATGTACCCCTTGGATATGATCGACTGTACCCATCTGTCTTGAGTGAGGGAATGCCAGCGGTCTGGGTACAGTGATAATCTTCCCGACTGCCTCCAAGGAGGGACAGCCGGGCAACACCTCAGGGATGCTGAAAGGGCTTATCAGAGAGGCTCCCTGTTTCCCTGGTTCTTCGGACCCCTCTGCCTCTAGAGCGGCGTCTGTTGTTGTTACCCCTCTGCCTCTAGGGGTAAACTGACCACGTGAATCCGGCGTGACTCCTTGGGATTTACGGAACCACATCTTCCCACCCTTCTGTCCTTTGGGATAAGGCCTAGAAGGGGTGGAAAACGGACTCCAACAGCAGAAAGAGTCTTGCCGTCCTGCTCACACCTGGTCAAGGTCTCCTTCACCTGAGGGCCAAACAAAGCTGACCCATCAAAGGGAGAATTTGTGAAGGACGCCTTAAAGGGATCCGCAAAATCACATAGCCACATCCAGGCTTGGCGTCTAAGAGCCACACCTGTGCCTCGGCTCTACTCGCTCCATCCGCAGCATAAGATATTAGCCGCATGGAGGAGTTAGCAATGGAATTGAGGGTTCCTAGCTGCGAAGCAATCTTTTCTTGAGCCCCTGCAGCTGTAGGATCCTGAACTACTTCTCCCAGCTCCTTCAGGATATCTCTCTGGAGTCTGGTGAAGTGACAAAGATAATTCAGCGACGCATAGCAAAGGTCGCTGAGGAAAACATCCGCTTGCCGTACCTATCCATGGTCCTAGAGTCCTTATTAGGAGGATGGACGGGCACGGAAGGATCTGCAAGTTCTTTTGGTGGCCGCAGCCACCACCATGGCATCAGCGGGGACACCCTTGGTAAGGAATTGTTTGTCACTAGGGGCAGTGATAAATTTAGAAGGCCTCCTAGGGACTGGCTCTACAGAGTCAGGAGCTGTCCACGCCTTTGCAATAACCTGCATAAGGGGTCGAAGGCGGAGACACCCAGGAGGTGGAGGGCCGAGATCCAAACGCCACTAGGTATACTGACTCATCCTCAGAGGGATTGTTGGTGGGCCAGTTTCCGCTCTGTTTTAGAAGTTCTAGGATGTCTGAAAAGGAGACATCCTCAGAGGGGATCTAGGGATCCCTCTGACTCATCAAAGTCAGTATCCGGCGTGACAGACTCGGGGAGTCTACATGCTTCCTCTTACAAGTCCTCTTCCTAGGAGGATCTCCCGAAACATCAGGAGAATCCTCGGAAGAGGGGAAATTCCCAATGGGGAAACCTGAGGCGGAGGATCTCTGGGTCCTGTAGCAAGAGAAGTGGCAGAGATGTCAACAGGTACAATAGAGGGAGGAGCTACGGAAGAGACTGCTGACTGATACCAGTGGCCAGTACACTCTTCATCACCTCGAATGCTCCCCTCCCAGGCAGGTCCGAGAGAACCCGCTCAAGAGCTAGGAACTCCAGGGGCCACCGAAGGGAAGTCTCGAGGCAGATGTCGGAGCCGAGCTCACCAAGGCCGAGGCTCCAAGGGGAAGAGCGGGCTCGGACAAGGGTCCGATGCCACTCACCCCCTCGGAGGAGACCATGGAAGCCCGACCACCGAATCCCTCTAAGGAAGAGGAGATAAGAGTAGGGGCTGAAGGGACAGAAGGAGGTATCCGTCCTCCAGCCGAAGCAGTAACCATGCCCGAAGACTCCAACTCCAAACTCTGGGGTAGAGTCGAAGGAGGAACTGTAATGGGGTGTGGACCAACAGTCGTCTGCTGAGACGGACTGTGTAGCATTTGGGCCAGTACCTGTGACTTGAGCAATCTACTGACCACTCTCTCTAGGTCATGATCTGACAACCTGGATGACCTTGAAGATCGGCTCCGATGGCTCCGTTCGATAGAAGAGGCGGCCGAGCCGAAAGTATCGGCTCCAAGGAAGGAGACCTCGACCTCTTCCTGGAATGGGCCATCGGAGCCGATACTACTGATCCTGTCGGCACCGATTTCTCGGAGCCGGCAGAACGTCTCGATGTATCGGCTCCAGCCGGAGCCGATACAGCTACCAAGGTAACGGTGTCGGAGCCGATCGGGCCAACACCGATGCCTGTGCCACATGGGTGTCGGAGCCGACACCGATGCCCGTGCCACGTGGGTGTCGGAGCCGATCGGGCCGACACCACAGTGGTCAGCAGATTCGCACCGATAGCCATCGGCCGAAAGCTTTGTGGATCCAGAATCGGCTCCAGCCAGAGCCGATCTCGACTCTATGAGTCGGAGCCGAGGCCGGAGGCTTAGAAACAGAAGCCTGGGCCTTGGCAGTTTTGGTTGATTTTGTGGAGCCGACTTAGCCGGAGAGCCCTCCGGCTTAAGAAGACCCCTGAGAATCAACTTATTGCGTCTCTCCTGCAGGACTCTCTGGCTGAAGGAGTGACAAATAGCACAGGAGTCCTGCAGGTGAAGAGGGCCCAAACAGTACAGGCAAGAAGTGTGACCGTCTGTCAGAGACATCTTCTGACAGCACGAGTCACACTTCTTAAAACCTGAAACCCTCTCCTTAGACATGGTGCCTAAACACAACACACACACACACACCAGTCAAAATAAATTAAACTAATACCAAGAGGTATTTAGTAAAAAACACCAACACACACACCCTAACAGGGGGATGGGATAGGGAAAATTGACTGACTAAAAAATTAAAAGAGACAGGGATTTCTGTCAGAAAAGGTTAAAATTAAATTAAACTATCAAAAATATTAGTTTTAACTAAAAGAAGGGGCTTAAATATCACAAATGTGAACTACTTACCAGGAGCTGGTAAAGAGAAGACCTCCCAAGCGAAGCGGCAAATGAGATCTGGGTACTTCCTGCCTTGCATCATGGGATATGGGGCTGCCTCGAGCTGGTAAAAGGAGTTCTCGAGCTAAAGCAAGTGCCGAGTCGGAGCCGAGGGATCGGCTCCGAACCCATCAAGCAAGAATGAAGGCGAGATTGACAACTTAACATTGTGTATTTTGTTTCAGCAGAAACTCAATGTTGATTTCCTGTTCTTGTATTTTATTTTCCATGTCATTCACAGCTTCTTCTATGCCTGTCATCTGGATCTTCTGTTGTTGCAGGTCCATATGTAACAAGTCTATTTGTTTTGTAGTTTTTTCTATGAAAGTGTCTATTTTAGTATCCATTTTATCCATCTTAGCAGTAAGTTGCTGGACTATAATTATCAGAGACTGAAGTTCTTTCTTGATGCTGGAGTCTTGAGAATTTGTCTTACTGGAACTCATTTCAGACTGATAAACTGACAGGAAAATTTCCAAAGTAATTTCTGACAGGAATATTATTAAGATTTCCTTTCTTTTTTAGATATAGTTCAAGAACTATATAAGACAAACATATTTAGAAAGAAAATTACTTCAAGAATTATTTTTTTAAGTAATTAATTCCTGTCAATGTAATGAAATTGGTGGAGCTGAAGAAATCTGCTGCTATCCTGTGTTCATCCTTGGCCACGCCCCCCTGCTGCAGAAGGCTTTGGCTATAAGGGTTAAAACCTGACTATAAACAACAACTGGCCCACTTCATGAATATCTGGGTACCTCCCACGCCTACACTCTGACTGCCAATTGATTAGCCAATTACAGAAAAATAAGCAGTCAAAGTATAGACAATTTCTGGACTTTATTCATCTTACAAAGAGCAGAATTCACTCATACTGAACCTCAAAAAGATATAAACAGTAGCAAATAATTTTATATCCCCAAAACTAACTATATATATACAGAAATAGGGAGGTGGGGAGAGGGGATGCAGTTACTGCAGATTACCATAGCGTAGAAGAATTAGTAGGTGAAAGTGGAAGGGTCCAGGAGCCCCTGGAGAAGGGTCCTAACAAAGTTTAAGCTAGACATAGAGAAGGAATCTAGCTTTTAGTGCTTTTTAAAAGTATGTACAGAGTGCCAAGTTGCTCCTTCTGGAATACTTTTGAAGTCCAACCCGTCCCAAAAAAAACATAGATGAAACCAAGGCCATAGTACAGTGTGCTATGACCCTTCCTGGAATAGTTTTGCCGTGGTGAGATTAATAAAAAGGTAATGGCCTGAGGCAACCACTTGGAAATAATCTGCTTTGACATAGGATGGCCCTTCTTACTTTCACAAGAAATGAACAACTGATCATATGTTATGAAACATTTTGATCAGTCAAGATAGTATCAGAGTTCTCTGTGGACATCTAAGGCATTAAGTATCCTTTCTGCATCTGTTTTAGGTTCAGGGAAGAACACAGGTAGCTAGATAGTTTGGTTTAAAGTAAACTTGAATACCAGTTTAGGCATAAAAAAGTATTAGTTCTCAAAGAAATCTTGTCTCTGTGGTAAATGAGATAGGGTTGACCTACCATAAAAGCCTGGAACTCAGATACATTTCTTGCAGAGGTCAGATCAATCAATAAAACTGTTTTCCATGCTAAGAACCTCAAGCCAGCCAGATTAGCTGGTTCAAGTGGGGCAAATGTTAGCTTCTCTAACACAAAATTAAGATCCCAGAGATCAACCACCAGTTTTCTTGGAGGTCTCTCATGCAATATCCCTTTTTGGCATGAGAATGCCATGAAAGAGGGGGAATCCATGGGAAGACATGCTGAAATGGCTGACAAATGAACCTTTTAAGAGGATTAAAATAGGCCACAAGAAAGTAATTTGCACAAATGTTGTAAAACCAGAGAAACACTAGCCCGGAATGGGTGCTGGTTATGTTGTTGGTACCAGCTAGACAACATTTTCCATGTACTTATATATGATTTGATAGTGTCAGGCTTTTTTGCCTTCATTAGTACCTGCTGCACATCCTCTGTAAACAGATGCCAAATAGGTACTAAGCCTCTATCATCCAGGCAGTCAGTTGAAGTTGTTTGAGTTTGGGATACAAACTCCCCTGTTCTTCTGTTAGTAGATCCAGTCTGTGAGGAAGCTTGTGGTAATTGCCCCTAGCAAAAGAAGAGAGAAATAGAAGTTATGTCCTTACCATGACGTTCCATGTGGAGTGTTCATCTCGCCTTTGTTCTTACACATGGGTTCGGAGCCGATCCTCGGCTCCGTGTCGGCCGCTTGCAAGCTCTGAATCGAGAAGAAGCTCGAGACAACCTAATACCCACAATCCCCCTCTGCCTTTACCTCAGATCTAGTTTGCAAGCAAACCAGCAGTCAGAGAGAAAAACACTCATGCCAAAATCACATAGACACAAAAAATAATTATCTATATATATACATATATATATATATATATATATATATATATATATATATATATATATATATACATGTAATCCATATATACAACTACTGCAATGCAGAAGCAGAATACTCCAGACCAGACACCAAAGTGAACGTTCTTCCTAAGGGTGGGAGGGTGGGAATGTAAGAACAAAGGCGAGATGAACACTCCACATGGAACGTTATGGTAAGGACATAACTTCTATATGTGATAGTGTTCGATCTCGCCGTTTGTTCTTACACATGGGTAGCGTCCCTAGCTCCATGTTCCTGAGGAACTCACAGAAGGACGTTCTTGAGTACAGTGGAACCAAAGGTTGCCCTGTCCCTAGAAACCTTGTCTATCTTGTAATGAGAAATGAATGTATGTGGTTTAGACCAAGTAGCAGCCGCACAAATAGCGTCTAATGGTAGGCGAGCTACATGAGCCAGGGATGTAGAGACTGATCTTGTGGAATGTCCTTTGGGTTTGTCCAAAAGAGTTTGATTTGAAGAATCATAAACATAGATGATACAATCAGTTAACCATTTAGAAAGAGTTCTTTTAGTAACCGCTACTCCTTTTCTGCTATCAGCAAAGGCTACAAAAAGTTGATCAGATTTCCTGTGATCTTTTGTTCTATCCAAGTAAAACCTCAGTTGTCTGTGGACATCTAATTTGTGTAACATATACTCCATTTTATTGGAGTGATTCTTGAAGAAGGTGGGTAATTCAATGGACTGATTAATATTGTTAATAGAGCAGACTTTAGGAAGGAAGGATGAATTAGTGCGAAGAGAAACTCTGTCAGAGTGAAAGATCAAATAAGGGTGTTTAATGGAGAGAGCTTGAAGTTCAGATACTCGCCTAGCGGATGTAATGGCTACCAAAAAGAGGGTCTTCCATGACAAAAATTTCAATGGACAAGAGGAGGCTGGTTCAAAGGGGGGCAGCATCAACTTAGATAATAATAAGTTTAGACTCCAAGGTGACGTAGGAGATCTAATTGGTGGTCTTATATGAAAAGACCCTTTTAAAAAAGCTTTACAAAGTCTGTGGGCCATAACAGGAGCCCCACATTCTTCCACATGGAAATTAGAAATGGCAGCCAATTGAACTCTTAAAGTGGCAGGAGAAGCACCCTGGTGGAACAATTCTGTTAAAAACTCTAAAATTTTATTCAAAGGAGCTATGACAGGGTCCACTTGCTGTGCATTTGCCCAGAATACAAAGCGTTTCCATTTACTAGTATATGTTTTAGTAGTGGAAGCTTTATGAGAAGCCACTAATATATTCTGAACTGCAGGTGAAAGAAGATCAGACCTGGCTAGGTAGGGAATTGGAGCAGCCAAGCTGCTAGATGGAGGGACAAGAGCGAGGGGTGGGGAGCCCCTGACGAGTGAGTCAATAGATCTGGCTCTGGGTCCAGGATCCAAGGCCCCCGAATGCAGTGTGTCATGAGGAAGGGGAACCAAATTTGACGAGACCAGAATGGGGCAATGAGGATTATTGTCCTGTGTAGGTTGTTGGCTTTCTGGAGAAACTTTGTGATCAGGGGAAAAGGAGGAAATGCGTACAGGAGACCCGGGGGCCAATCATGAATCAGTGCGTCCCTGGGGACTTCCCCTGGAGGGGGGAATAGGGCAAAGTAGCTCCTGCATTTGGCATTCATTGGAGACGCAAACAGATCGCAGGAAGGCTGGCCCCACTTGCGAAAAATCTTTTTCGCAACTGACTGATTTAGGGACCACTCGTGCGGTAACAGGATTGCTCTGCTCAGCCTGTCGGCTATGACACTGGATGACCCTGGGATGTGCGTTGCTATCAGAAAGTGACCCGTGGACTCCGCCCATTGCCAGATTCTCATGGCCTCTCTGCATAGCTGATAGGACTTGGTTCCCCCCTGCTTGTTTATGTACCAGACAGACATGTTGTCCGTCTGAACTGCAATAGTCCCTAGAGGAAGAAGAGGAGCAAAGTGTTGCAATGCTAGAAACACTGCCCTCAACTCCAGAACATTGATGTGCAGATTGTACTCTAAATTGGTCCATTCGCCTTGGACTGTCTGTCCCTGAAAGATGCCCCCCCCACCCTATCAGGGAAGCGTCCGTGGTCACCGTAGCTGTCGGCGTTGGTAGCACAAATGGTCTTCCTCTGGAAAGGTTGCAAGTCTGAAGCCACCAGACTAGGTGTGATTTGCAGGTATTCGTTATAAGAATTTCGTGTGTCAGAGGTAGCTGTTGGAACGACCATTGTGCAAACAGTAGCCATTGCAGGACTCTCATGTGTAGTCTTCCCAAAGGTATCGCAATAAGAGAAGCTGCCACGAGTCCCAAAACCTTCAGTACCAGTTTTGCTGGGGATTTTCTGGACGACAGAAGAAGACGTATGTGAGTCTGAAGTGAAAGTATCCTTTCTGGAGGAAGCCTTAGAATTAACTGATGTGTATCTAATTCCGCTCCTATGAATAAGATACGCTGTGATGGCTGTAGTAAAGATTTTCCGAAGTTTACGGAAATTCCGAGGTGAACACACAGTTGAAGAGTGTAATCTCTGGCCTGTACTAGTTGACGCTGGGTGGTGGCAGAAAGGAGCCAGTCGTCCAGATACGGAAACACCTGGAATCCTAGGCGTCTCAAGTGAGACGCTACCACTGCCATGCATTTGGTGAAGACCCTGGGGGCTGAGGTCAGACCAAAGGGCAGGGCTCGAAACTGAAAGTGACTGGCTCCCAGCCGGAAGCGCAAATGATCTCTGGACGCCCTGGCCATCTTGATGTGGTAGTATGCGTCCTTCAGATCTATTGAGCACATCCAGTCGTCCTTCTGTAAGAATGGAAGGATCGATTGAAGCGTGACCATTCGAACTTTTCTTTCCTGGCGACTAAGGTATTGAGGTTGCTTAGGTCCAGAATGGGCCTCCAGTCCCCTGTCTTCTTTGGAACTAAAAGAACCTTGAGTAAGTTCCGAATCCTCTTTGGTCCGCTGGGACTGGTTGGATGACTCTTTTTCTAGCAGCTTTGAAATTTCTATAGCTGCTGGTTCTCGCAGATGGGGCGGCACATCTGGGAGTCTTTTCTTTGGAATGGGATTGGATAGAAATGGTATTCTGTAACCTCTGGTAACAACGCTTTTTACCCAGTTGTCTGTAGTAATGTTTTGCCAGGCCTGAGGGTATAAAGCTAAGCGACCCCCGACTGCCTCCAGAGCAGGACAGTCGGGCCTCCTCTCAGGAGTGCTGGAAAGGTTTACCAGGGAGTGTATCCCTGTCACCTTGATTCTGCGGACCCCTCTGCCGCCAGGGCGGCGTCTTCCACCTCTGCCCCCTCCTCTGCCTCTAGAAGGGGCATCACCCTGTGTGCCTGGGAAAGATCCTTGGGGTTTTCGAAACCACATTTTTCCACCACGTTGCCCTTTGGGGTACGGTCTGGATGGGGTGGAAAAACGGACTCCGACAGCAGACAGAGTCTTTCCCTCCTGCTCACACCGGGTAAGGGTCTCCTTTACTTTGGGGCCAAAGAGAGTGGCACCGTCAAATGGGGCGTTAGTAAAGGAAGACTTGAAGGCTTCCGCAAATGAACATAAGCGCATCCAGGATTGTCTACAAAGAGCAATCGCTGAAGCTGCTGCCCTACTCGAACCTTCGGCTGCATAAGAGATCAGCCTCATGGACGAGTTTACAATGGATGTAAGGGTATTAAGTTGCGCTGTCACTTTCTCTGAAACAGCAGCATCTGTAGTACCCTGGAGGGTATCTCCCAACTCTTTGACTAGATCCCTCTGTAGCCGTGTAAAGTGGGTCAAATAGTTCAGGGATCACATAGAAAAAAACGCTGAACTAAAAATGCGCTTCCCATACCTGTCCATAGTCCTAGAATCTTTATTAGGGGGATGGACAGATGAGGAAGATTCCGACATCTCCTTTTTCGTGGCCGCTGCCACCACCATAGCGTCCACTGGAACTCCTTTTGTCAAATAAGCCTTGTCCTGGGGTGCAGTGATGTATTTATTAGGCTTCCTAGGGACTGGTTCCACTGTATCAGGAGCCTCCCACGCCCTTCGAGCAATCAGCTCCATTAATTCATCGAAGGGCGGAGTGACCCAGGAGGAGGAAGGGCGAGCACCAAATGCCTTCAGCAAGACTGACTCATCCTCAGAAGGGGGAAGGGACTGCCAGTCACCTCTCTGTTTTAGGATCTCCAAGATGTCAGAAAAAGAGACATCTTCTGAAGGTGACTTAGGGGACCCTTCTGACTCATCCAAGTCAGTATCGGATGTCAAAGATTCTTGTGGAGAATCTAAGTGTCTCCTCTTACACAATCTTTTCCTAGGGACTTCTTCGTGGGGAGCATCCAAAGAAGCCTCCGAGGAAGAGGGGGCACCCTCCAGGGGTGGCTGAGACACCGGTGCTCGACGCTTAGATGTAGCCGTGGGTGCAGAGGAGGATAACGGTCCTTTATGGGGAGGAGAAGCTGTTTCTGCTGATGTGGTTGTCTGGGTAGACAACACCTTCCTCATGAGGTCGAAAGCCCCCGGGTCCCGAGTCGAGGTATCTCCCGGTTCCGAAGAAATGGGAAGAATCCCCGAAACAGGCACCGAAGGCATCGACCCCGAGGACGGAACCGAGTCGATCCACGCCGAGGCCCCGAGAGGGAGTGTCGGAACCAAAACATCGGTCCGACTCTCGGTCCCAGAACCAAGGATGGATCTTCGGCTCCGAGACTCCGGTACCGGATCGGACGGAGTCGAGGTGAACGGAGCCAACCGAGAAAAAGACGGTTCTGGCACCGAGGGCTCCACAATCAGCAGCTCAGTTTCTTCTGGCTCAGAAGACTGGACAGGTCTCGGAGGAGGAACAGATGGAGATAGTGGAAGGCCTTCAAGTCTCGACACCAACTGAGAGGAGACCGAGATGAGCTTGGATAAGGCCGTATTCTCCATTAACTTCTGCACCACACGGTCTACATCGGTGTCGGAGAGTGGTCTGGAAGAACGAGTCGAAGGTATCGAAGACGGAGCCGACCTCAACAGAGTCAGTGGAGGGAGCTCCATCACCGGTTCCAAGACTCGAGGCTCAGAAACTGCCAACAGTTGAACACTCGGCCCCGAAGTCTGTGGAACCGGTGATCTAACTTTACTCGAAGAGCTCGGAGCCGATGACCTGGGCTCCGACGTCTTCGATTCCTTCGAGGATTTGGATGCCTGGTCTGAAGCATCCAGAGCCTCCTGAAAGGTAGGTTTTAACAACCCCCTGTCCATGAGTTTCCTGCGCCTATCTGTCATGACCCTCCCACTGAAAGAGTGACAAATTGAACAGTCCTCTTGCAAGTGGAGAGGGCCAAGACAGTAGACGCAGGAACTATGGTTGTCAGTAACTGACATCTTTTGCCCACATTGGCAACGTTTAAAACCCGATTTAGCTTTCTCAGACATCTTAAAGTCAAATCAGATAAAGAGAAAAAAGTCAAGTCCAGTAAATAAGACAAGTCCAGTGAAAATGTCGAATCCGATAATAAAAGGTCAGTCCGGTTGTCAAATCCAAGTAAGGGGTGGTAGGCCCCGAAAAACTCTGATAAGTTTAAATAAACTTAACGGAACCGAGAAATTCTACCTTACCACACACACATACACTATGTCACTTAATACTACTTTTAGAATAATATTTTCCTGAAAAATATAACAATAAAAGTTAAATCTTATCTGAAGGTGCTCGAGCTCGACCCAGTGATGCGAACGCAGCAGCGGCAAACTAGATCTGAGGTAAAGGCAGAGGGGGATTGTGGGTATTAGGTTGTCTCGAGCTTCTTCTCGATGCAGAGCTTGCAAGCGGTCGACACGGAGCCGAGGATCGGCTCCGAACCCATGTGTAAGAACAAACGGCGAGATCGAACACTATCACATCCATTGTTACCTGTCCTGAAGGGAGTTACCACAATGATCTTGGGGATTTCTTTTTGAATCTTCAGAAATACCATGGATATAAATGGAAAGGGTACCAAAGCATGCAGGAACATTCCTGTCCAAGGAATAAAAAGGACAAGACATCCGTCTTCCAGGCCGTCTTGCATGGAGTTTTGGAGCAGAATTCTGACAACTGATTTTTCAGAGAGGAAGCAAAAAGGTCTACTTGAGGAACCTTCCACAGATAGATCAAATCTTGGAAGACCCCCTGATCTAATTTCCATTCAAGAGGGTCTACCTTTGTCCTACTCAGCTTGTCTGCCACACAATTTTGCTCTGGAGTGCCTGTACAGTGGGATTATACTTTAAAGCTATACCCTAACCAACCATTGCTAATCTGCACAGAGGGTAGGATCTGTGTCCCCCCTCATTTGTTTATGTACTGCATCACCATGGTTTTGTCTGTAAACACTTGTAATGAAAGGCAATAACGTGAAGCACTTTTCATCCAGTAGCTTCACCTGACTTCATCAGACAACTTTTCCAACTAAATTTACTGTTTAAAAAGACTGAATCCTAATTAATTAATTAATTAATTAATTAATTAATTAATTAATTAATTAATTAACTAATTAACTGCACCCAATTAAAGAATACTAACATTACTAGATGCTAAGTATCATGAAAATACACACTATAAACTAAAATACTAAACAATCCTACTCAAATTGTTTTTCATTTTACTTTAAATTATGTTAAAATGAGTTAAATATTGTAAATAGAACTATACTTATACAAGTCCTTTTCTACATATGAATTAATTAATTATACTGTAAAAATATAATAATGTATTTGAAAATAAGGTGTAATATGTTAAATTACTTAAGTGTGGTACTTGGTGATGTTTTGTGACCACACTAAACACTGCTGAAGTTTTTTACATATTGTATTAATATTTTGTATAACATTATTATATTTTTTACAGTATAATTAATATGTAGAAAAGGACTTATATAAGTATAGTTTTATTTGCAATATTTAACTCATTTTAACATAAAGTAAAATGAAAAACAATTAGAGTAGGATTGCTTACTATTTTAGTTTATAGTGTGTATTTTCATGATAATTGGCATCTAGTGATGTTAGTATTCTTTGATTGGGTGCAGCTAATTAGTTAATGAATTAATTAATTAGGAATGAGTGTTTTTAAACAGTAAATTTGGTTGGAAAATTTGTCTGATGAAGTCCGATGAAGCTACTGGATGAAAAGCGCTTCATGTTATTGTCTTTCATTAAAGGTTTTAGTCCCGAGATATTTCGAGCCTTTGTGGTGTTTTATTGTGAACTAAACTAATTTTTTTGCAATTTTTTTTGCTGAAATATTGCAAAATCTATGCTGCAAAAATTCTCTTTCCTGATCTTGATAAATGCACACCATCCTGTCTGAACACGTGTGTCCAAAACTAGGCTTGGATGCGCTACACATTTCCATTTTTTAAAACCGGACATTTTTTCCATGTAGGTATTTACCCAATAATCTTTTCATTCACAGTGACCCGACTATCCTTTCTATAGGTTATTTGTGTAAAATATGTCCTAACAACAGTACAAGCTATACTGTCTAAGAGGGCTGTCAGTTCCCTACTAATAGTCAGAAAATTCTTGCGGATGACATAATTTGTACCAACATGAATAAAAATGGATCCGTACTTCCTTACATTAAGGCATTCCAAGGCTTGTTTCACATCTTCGATTTTTGCTCCTGGCAAGCATAACAATATTCAATGTTCATTATCTTCTCTGCAAATGTAAGTATCAGTTCCTGTAATAACTGACTCTCCAATTACAAGAATATCTTTGCTGCCCAGCTCTGAAGAATCTTCAGCTTTGAAAAGTAATAACTGCTCTGTCAATTGTTATGAAGGATAGATCTTCATCACCATTAGTCTTATTAATCCCACTGTGTTCATTGTGTATTAAATTCTCATCCAGCTGATATTGTAAATCCACAGCTTGAGCCATGCAGTCAACATCTCTCTTTCTCTTCTTTTTTTAACAGTAATGTTTTTCAATCCTTCCATGTTCAGTTTTGATTTCTTCCTTTTCACCTGCCCCTTGTCTCTTTTTTCTACCTTACCTGTTGAAAAATGATGCCTTCTTCTGTAAACTGAAGGTTTTCTGATACAAAAATATCATCATTCCCTGTAACCTGTGCATTGCATAAGAAAGCTGTGTCATTTTTACTGAGTATTCTCTTTCCTTTACAGTCATTAATCAGTTTCTTTTTCTTCCTTGATATTTCTTGTGAACTTTTTCCTTTCTTTCTTTTTTTGTTTCCTTCTAAACAAACTGGATCCTCAGATTGCAATACTTGCATCCAGAATTCCAAAGTTGTCAAGGGCATCATCTTGTTTCACAGGGGTTGAATGATTTTTGCAGACAACAGATGCAGCATTTCCTAAATCTCTTCTATTCATTCTATGCCTAACAATATTTATTTCAACAGTCCAGTCATTAATATATGAAACAAATCTCCAAGCCACGTCAAGTGCAGAAGTGCAATCATCATCATTAAGTTTAGATTTACTTCTAGCAATGGAAAGCAAATCATCCAACGTTTGACAAGAGTAACACAGATCACCAGTGTTATCAGCTGTTACCTTTAAATATGCATAGCATTTATTACACTGTACAAGATATTTGTACATTCGTAAATCGTTAATTGCATACTCATTTATGAAATCCATAGTCAGCTTCAAATTAATAAAACAGTGTAAAAGAAAAGAATAATGAAAAACAGTAACCACAGAATTCAAAGAGAATTTAAATCAACTTCTATGACAAAAAAATCACACCAGCAATACACAACTAGATAATAAATTAAGAGCAGTAAAGTTGTTCTGAATATACAAGTTCAGCAAGACAGACAAAAGTTGTAATTCATTTATGCCGCATGTGAACAGTGATAACAAATACAATATAAATTCAAATAAAACTTCTCTTACCAGTCAACGCCACAGTAAATCACAAACCAAGGTAGGATTGTTTAGATATGCTCAGGATTTTCCTCTCTGCAGTCTGTGTGAATTTATACCTGCCTAAGCCCCTTGGGTGGCTAGAGCTTTATCGTTTAAAACCTCTCCCTTTCTAACAACCAACAGTGAAATTAAAGGTAAAACAACAAAATATTAATCAAAGTAAGTCTTGTTAACAAGCTATCCCTTCCTACCTGCAAGCAGTTAAAACAGTGATAACAAATACAATATAAATTCAAATAAAACTTCTCTAACCAGTCAATGCCACAGTAAATCACAAACCAAGGTAGGATTGTTTAGATACACTCAGGATTTTCCACTCTGCAGTCTGTGTGAATTTATAGCTGTCTTACCCCCTTGAGGTGGCTACAGCTTGCCTGTCTAAAACCTCTCCCTTTCTAACAACCAACAGTCAAATTAAAGGTAAAACAACAAAATATGAATCAAAGTAAGTCTTGTTAACAAGCTATCCCATCCTACCTACAAACAATTAAAAACAGTGATAACAAATACAATAAAAATTCAAATAAAGATTGTGAATTGATGTATCTAGGGATAATTTGAGGGAAATCATGGGAATATATGCGAAGTAGAAATGATGGCCCAATTTTAGATGAAATAAGTAAACTAGTTTCAACATGGGGTAAGCAAATATATTCTTTTGAAGAAAGAGACCAACTCAGTAAAATGCTTTTACTCCCTAAGATTCTTTGTGTTTTTCAGACTAATGTGCCATCCCCTACTAAATCTCAGATCAGAAGATTCAACAATATACTGTTAAAATTCGTATGGTAATGGAAAAAAAACTAAAATTGCTATTAAACTTCATATAAGATATTGGAGTACAGGCAGTCTTAAACTACCTGACTTGGAAATGTATATTATTGCTGCACAAAAGAGAAGTAATAATGCATTGGTTACATAACTCTTATGATGAAAATTGGAAAGATCTGCACACATCTTTAGTTAATTTTAAAAAACATTAAATTGCCAGAAGAAATATTGTAATCAAATGATAATTATTTACCATTTAAAATTAATCTATCAATAAATATAAGCCTTATTAATAAATTATTGAGAACATTTCTTTATTTTTTCATCTAACAATGATCTCAAGTTTTGGTTGTATTCATTAACACCACTTATTATTACAAAGGACTTAATTGTAGATCCTACTAATCAAAAAGTAATTGAATAGCATAGATGAAGCTTTATTGTTTGGAATAATTGTTTAAAAAATATGATACAAAATCTTTTCACAAGATTATAAATGAATATACTTCATTAAATGATGATCAACAATTCATTTCTATTATTTTGTCTCGTTCTCATAATCTTTTCAACTATACCACTCAATGGAATTTAAATAGTATTCCTAAGTTATTAATGTATTTTTCTAAAATTATTTATGAAAATAAATATCAAATTTCATTTAAGCTAACATTTATAAACTTATAAAGAAGGAATACATAAAAAATTTTGAAAATTGTTATTACAGGATGAAAATAATTTTGACGATACTTCCAAAAATGTAATGTTAGAATCAATTGGAGTCCTGCACAATGCTTTTTACAAACAGCTGTGTAGATCAGTATTTGTGTATATACCTTTAAGAAGCTATCTAAGGGCTTGCACAAGTGTATATATACTGAGCTTGTGCAAGCCTGACTGCCGTTTTGTAGTTAGCTGTTGAGATGTAAGCATGTATGTATGTAAGCTTTGTTTATTAACTAGTTCATTCATATTTAATAATGCTGTTATTCATCCTGATGTGTTTGTTTGTATTAAAGCATCTGAAAGAAATCCTAAGCCTTCTTGTTATATGTATTGGAGACGAACGAGTGACATGGTGTCAGAAGAGGCATGTCTAAAGGTCACAGTACCAGAACTGGCATATCTAAAAGGATATGAAGCTAGAAGAGGACTACTGAAGGGGCATGAGGTCAGAAACAGCTTGGCTAAAATGATGTAAGGCACTTGTTTAGATGTTGAAGGAGTATGCAAGTGTGGATTGCCCTAAATGTGCATACTTCGCAAAACTGGTCAGAAATGAATTTCATGTATTAAAACTTGCTCAGCACTATTTCTTTTTGCATAATATGAAACAGGACATACAGAATACTCTAAATAATGTTGCATACATAAATATGTACAATATTTATAAAAAGTATTCAAATTACTACAGAACATGTTTGAAATAAAGTCTGAATTGCATAAAACAAATAAAATAAGGGGAAACAACCACATTTTTGCAAAGCACATGCATTTTTCATATTAAGCAAATATATTTGAGTTATCAGAAGCATATAAAGTGTTTGCATGTTTGTGCAGTGTTACAGTAAAGTTGTTTCACAAAGTGCAGCCATTACAAGGCATATCTCATAGAGTACAGCCTTTACAGAGCATATTTTGCAAAGTAACGTATTTTGAAAAGTTTACTGTGCATTTGAATGTTGTTACAAGCTCACAGCACTGTTTGTGCATATTTTCTGTGTGTGTGTGCATGTGTGTGTGTGCGTGTGTGTGTGTGTGTGTGTGTGTGTGTGTGTGTGTGTGTGTGTGTGTGTGTGTGTGTGTGTATATACTTTGTGGGTATGGTAGATGGATTTTGAAAACCCAGTGCACTTGTGTTTGGCAGTAATATTGCTGAGAATTGGAGAGTGTTTGAGCAAGAGTATGACATTTTCATACAGGCTGCATTTTCTGGTAAAGATGAGGCATTTATTCTGCTTAATTTAGCTGGGGCAGCAGCCATAGAAAGGGAATATTCATTTGTGCATGCACTTGCTATCTATACTGGAGAGGGGGAACATCATCATACTGCTGTACCAATTGAGTCAAGGAAAGACCCAGACTGCTTAAATTGTAAATTTAGAGAAATGTGTAACCCCCAGAAAAATGTTACCATGGAAAGGCATTTATTTTACACAAGGGATCAAAAGCCTGGTGAAACATTTGCAGCATATATAACTGACCTGAGAAATAAGGCTAAAACGTGCAGATTTGGTGACTTACGGGATGATTTGATAAAGGACAGACTTGTTTGTGGTTAAAAGATGATGCTGTGAGAAAGATTTTGTTTTGTGACAGTGATTTAACTTTGAATAAGGCCATTGAGATTTGTCAGATATAAGAGATCACAGAAAAGAGCACAGATATGCTTACAAGTGAGAGCAGCTCTAGAAGGCGCAGTGATAAAGCTCATAAAGCTCATGTCGATAGTATGCAGCACGTTATTAAAAAAAATAAGCCCAAGCATGTGGCAGAAACTGTAACCTCTGCAGCATTCACTAGTAAACCCGAGAACTTTCTAACACATTCCAGACTTTGCGCAGTCTCAGTGAAGCATAAAAGTAAGTTGCAAACAACCATAAGGATGGGGGTGAACAGGTGCCACCAACATTCATTTCCAACTGTCATAATTGTGGTGAAAGCCATGAATCTAAAAGGGAGAAATGTTTAGCTTTTGGTCAACAATGCCACAAATGCAATAAATGGAATAATTTCAAAAGATTTTGAAAATCATAAGGCCCACCTTCTTTTATTAAAAGGGAACATTTTAAGAAACAAGTTGATCAGTTAGACTGTGGCAGTCCTGTTCTTTATGTTGATGGTGTGTCAGTGCTTCATGAAACATTCAATGCAGTAGATTTAAGGGCAAAGAATGAAGTATTTTTTACTGTTCTGATAAACGGCAAACCTGTAGAACTCAAAGTTGACACAGGCTCCAAGTGCAATGTTATGCCAGCAGAAACATTTACCAGAGTATGTAAAGGTGAAAGGCTTGATTTGGCAAGGTGTGCAAAGCTTGTTGATTATGGAGGTGAAGAAACTCAAACTGAAGGCTCAGTAGTACTTTCATGTTACTTCCAGCAGAGTGGAAGAAGCTATGACTTATTATTTTATGTGGTCAAGAGGCATGTCCAGTCATTATTAGAGCTCAGAGACAGTTAAAAATGAGACTGCTTTTATTTAATAAGGAAGTCCACCAAGTTAGCTTAACAGACCACTACTCTAATTTTAGCCAGCACATTTTTCTATCTATGCAGCTCTTTTCCAAGACAAACTAGCAAACTTCAAGTTGTGTACTCCATGAAGTTAGACCCAGAGGCCAGTCCAGTTATCAGGCCAGTGTGTAAAGTTCCAGTAGCCATGCAGTAGTCAAAGCCAAGTAAGATAAAATGGTGCAACAAGGTGTGATTTGTCCAGCTGAAACTCCAACGGGTGGTAGCTCATAAGAACAGCTCAGATGACATCAGAATATGAATTGACCCACAATATTTGAACAAAGCTCTAAAAATACCTCATCATCCAATGTGTCAAAGAAGTTCCAGCCTTGATGACAAATGGTACTATTTTTTCCTGTCTTAGATGCAAAGAGTTCATTTTGGCAAATTCAGCTTCATAAAAAATCTTTATTGTTCACTACATTCAATACTCTGGTAGGTACATATTTTTGAGAATGGCATTTGGCATAAATTCTGCAAGTGTAGTCTTTCAAAGAGCAATAAGCAAATTTCTTCTGGGTATCCTTGTGCTATTATAGTAGACGACATACTGGTAAGATGTCATGATAAAGTACAACATGACAGAAACCTCAGAAAAGTTCTGGAAAGGGCACATCAAGTGAATCTTAACCTCAGTTCACACAAATACAAGTTCAGGCTACATGAAGTTATCTATGTTGGTCAGTTATTTACGAGAACAGACTTACGATCAGAACCTTCAAAACAAACAGCCATTCTCGAGATGCCAGCTCCAAACAGTGCTCAAGCCCTGCAACATTTTCTTGGCATGGTCAACTACCTAGGCAAGTTCATTCCAGATTTGAGCCAACTTTTAGCACCACTCAGAGAGCTGACATGTAAAGATGTATCCTGGTCTTGGTTAGAGCAACACCAAAGAGCATTTGTTGCCTTGAAACACAGAATTGCTAGTCCAACAACTCTTAGATATTATGATGTTCACAAACCAGTTACACTTTCCTGTGATGCTTCAGAATTTGGTCTTGGTGCAGTCATTCTAAAAGCAGGTGAACCTGTTGCCTACACATTGAGAAATTTAACCCAAACTGAAATGCAATATGCCCAGATTGGGAAAGAGCTTTTGGCAATTGCGTTTGCATGTTCAAAGATCAATGATTATGTTTGTGGTAGACCTATCCAGATCAAAACAGACCACCAACCATTAGTCACTACCCTAAGAAAGCCTATGCATTCAGCTGCAGCCCAACTGCAACATATGATGCTGAGATTGCAAAAGTACAATTTCAATCTTGTCTACAAGAAAGGCATACTTCTTTATCTTGCTGATACATTATTCAGTTCACCCCAAAACACCACAGGACAGCACAAGAATGAGAACCTTGATTTTGAAGTCATGGAAGTGAGAATTTTTTTTTCCACACGTCTTGATGAGCTGAGAGATCATACAGCTACAGATCCAGTTTTACAGAAGCTTAACCAATTTATCAATCATGGATGGCCATCAAAGCAATATAGTTTACCTCAAGAAGTGCAACCTTATTCTCCATACAGAGATGAGATTTTTTTCTGACAAAGGTATCATAATTAAAGGTCTGAAAGTAATTGTTCCAAAGTCCTTGCAACCAGAGTACATTACTATCTTGCAGTGTGGTCATCCAGGAGCCAAATCTACCCAAAGAAGGGTGAGACAACTAGTATTTTGGCCTTCTATGTCACAAGACATTGAGAGAGCACTTTTATCTTGTTCAGTGTGTAATAGTACAAAGCCACATCAACAGAAGGAACCACTTCAGCTTAACCAGATTCCGGAACTACTTTGGTCAACAGTAGCCACTGATATCTCTGAGTGGAATGGTCAACATTATTTGGTGTTATTAGACTCTTACTCCAATTGTTTCGATATCGACTTACTTACTAACCTCACATCCAGTACAGTCATTACTAAGATGAAGTGTCATTTTGCTGTTCATGTTAGTCTTCACAAAGTTATTTCTGACAATGGCAAGCAGCTTACAAGCCAATAGTTCAAAAGATTTGCTGAAGAATGAGACATTACTCATGTCACAAGTGGTCCAGAGTACCCGCAGTCAAATGGTTTGGCAGAACACTCAGTGTGAAGTGCAAAACAGTTACTAGAGAAGTCTAAATGAGATAATAAGGATGTTTACCTGAATCTCTTGAATCCCAGAATTGTTCCAAGTGATAAGCAACTTGGTTCACCTACTCAGAGACTTCTGTTGGGACAAACCAGAACCACACTATCAATCAGTAGTCAATTGTTGGTTCCACATGTCAAGAACAACAAATCAGTTTCAGCCAATCTGCTGAGGAAATGCCTATCCCAGAAGATCTACTATGATAAGACCAGCAAACTGCTCAACCCATTACAAGAGGAAGAAGTGGTAAGGATGCAAACGTCCAAAGTTTAGGATCGGATTGGTGTCGTGAAGAATATTGGTCCAGAGCAGAGACTGTACATTATAGAATCAGAAGGAGCAACTTTTAGGTGGAATCGGAAGCATTTGAAACCGGTGTCTGAGCCTATACCACAGCAGATAGCCTATGAGAAAGACTCTTTAACTCAGAGTGAGCTGCCCAGGGTTACAATTCCAGAGGAAGTTCCAGAGGACATTCTTGTTTCTATGACGAATCTAGAAGTTCCTGATATGAGTTGTGTACCACAGACTGTCCCTGTTGCTAAATTTGGTCCCAATTGTTATGTTACGAGATATGGTAGAATCTCAAAACTCTGTAGCAGATATGAAGCAACTTGGGCATGAACATTGTGTTTTGTTTCCAATGTACATAGTAATGCATGCCTAACTCTGATATTGTTTTGTATAAAGGCCAAGATTTCTAAGAGAGAGGATGTAGATAAATATGTGTGTGTATATACATTTAAGAAGCTATCCAATGGCTTGCACAAGTGTATAAATACTGAGCAAGCGTGAGCCTGACTGCCATTTTGTAGTTAACTGTTGAGATGTAAGCATGTATGTATGTAGCTCTGTTTGTTAACTAGTTCATTCATGTTTAATGATGCTGCTATCCACCCTGATGCATTTGTATGGATTAAAGCATCTGAACAAAATACCAAGCCTTCTTGTTATATGCATTAGAGACAAACAACCTGTATAACTGCATTGATTTTGCCGTACCTGATAGGACCAAAACAAGCTTGTCAATGAAGAGAAAGCCTGCTTGGTGGACAAATAGAAGTTATGTTCTTACCATAACGTTCCATGTTAGTTGTCTTCTTCTCGCCTTCTTCTTGCTGGATGGGTTCGGAGCCGACCTCGGCTCCGACTCGGCCACTCTAAAAGTTCGAGAGTTGGTTCCACCGGCCCGAGGCTCCCCTTATATCCCACAATGCTAGGCGAGAGTTACCTCAGATCTCGTTTGTAAGCTAACCCCAGCTTATAACAGTAACAGTATAACTGTAAAACAGAATCCACCTCTAACAACAGGAAGAAAGAAGGGTGACCTACATCCTGAACCAAGAAATATGCATAATAGCATATGACTAAGAAAGAGGTGGTAGAAAGAGAGGTCACGATCACAACTCCTCTAGGTCTGTCCAGGCCAGGGGGAAGGAGGGTGGGGCCGAAGAAGAAGGCGAAGAAGACAACTAACATGGAACGTTATGGTAAGAACATAACTTCTATATGTTAAGTTGTCTATCTCGCCTTCATTCTTGCTGGATGGGACCGCGTCCCTAGCACCTTGTCCCGGGTGGCCTAACGGAACAGACTCCTGAGAACAGTGGAACCAAAGTTAGCTCTATGCCTAGAAGCTAAATCCAACTTATAATGAGAAATAAAAGTGTGAGGAGTAGCCCAAGTAGCCGCTGCACAAATGGTGTCAATAGGCAGTCTGTCTTGGAAGGCTAAAGAAGTAGCCAAAGCTCTGGTGGAATGGGCTTTAGGTTTATTAGGCAATTTCTGTTGCCTAATTTCATATACCAGGGAAATCAAAGATGTTAGCCATCTGGATAATGATACCTTTGAAACTGAAAGTCCCTTTCTGCTTTCCGCATAGGAGACAAACAGCTGATCAGATTTTCTGAATTGTTTTGTTCTATCCAAGTAGTACCTTAATTGACGATGAACATCCAGGCAGTGTAACTTTTGTTCAGACCTATTGGAATACTCTGGAAAAAGACAGGGAGGTCAATGCTTTGGTTTAGATTTGATGTTGAAACCACCTTAGGCAAAAAGGACGGGTTAGTTCGTAAGGATACTCTGTCCTTATGGAACAAAAAGATAAGGAGGACGACAACTGAGTGCTTGAAGTTCTGAAACTCTTCTGGCTGATGTAATAGCCACCAGAAAGAGAGTTTTCCATGATAATAATTTCAAGGAACATGAAGCTGCAGGTTCGAAAGGGGAAAGAATCAAAGAAGCAAGAACTAAATTTAGGTCCCAAGGAGAAGGAGGATTTCTTATAGGAGGTCTGAGAAGAAAAACTCCTTTCAAAAAGGCTTTGCAAAGTTTGTGGGACATTAGGGCATATTCAGAAATACCCACATGGAAGTTAGAAATAGCTGCCAATTGAACCTTAAGAGTAGATGGAGATGAACCTGCATGGAAGAGTTCAGCTAAAAAATCAAGGACTAGTTGGATGGAAGCGGTGAAAGGATCTATGTCCTTTCCTTGTGCCCAATATGAGAAGCGTTTCCACTTACTCAAATAAATCTTTCGAGTGGAAGATTTATGGGAAGCTATCAATATATCTCTAACAGAGTGAGATAATTGAGGAAGCCTGGCTACAGTTGGAATTGGAGGAACCAAGCAGTGAGGTTCAGAGAGGGGAGTGAGCGATGAAACTGACCCGACTGGTGGATCAAAAGATCTGGAACTAGGTCCAGATTCCACGGTCGCTCCAAAAGAAATTGATGTAGAAAGGGGAACCACACTTGTCGAGGCCAGTAAGGAGCAATGAGGATCAATGAGGCCTTCTGAGCGATAGCTTTCTGTATTACTTGAGAGATCAGTGGGAAAGGAGGAAATGCATACAGAAGTCCCCGGGGCCAAACTTGGACTAGAGCGTCCCTGCTGGGTTGGCCTGGTAAAGGGAATAGAGTGAAATATTTTCTGCACTTGCTGTTTTGGGGAGTAGCAAAAAGATCGCAGCAAGGCTGACCCCACTTGAGAAAGATTTCTCTCACTACAGAGTCTTTCAGAGACCACTCGTGAGGCATGAGTATAGCTCTGCTCAACTTGTCCGCAATGTGATTGGACTTCCGGGATGTGCGTTGCTATCAGAAAACGCTGAGAAGAAATCGCCCATTGCCACAGTCTGAGTGCTTCTCGACACAGGGGTATGATCTGGTTCCGCCTTGTTTGTTGATGTACCACACTACAGACATATTGTCTGTCTGGATTGCAATCGTTCCCAAGGGAAGAGAGTCTTGAAGGGCTTGCAACGCTAAAAGCACTGCTCTCATCTCCAGAACATTTATGTGCAAGTGGCATTCGTTTGGTTGCCATGTGCCCTGGACTGTCCTGCCCTGATAATGCCCCCACCCGATCAGGGAGGCATCCGTTGTCAGAGTAGCAACCGGAGGAGGTGGAACAAATGGTCTTCCCGACAGGAGCTGGGGGGAAGACATCCACCACATGAGATGCTTTTTGCACGCTTGCGTGATCATAATGGTGTGAGACATTGGAAGTTCCTGGTATGACCATTGAGTAAAAAGCATCCACTGAAGGATCCGCATGTGGTATCTGGCCAATGGAAGGAGAGGTATGGCCGCTGCCATGATTCCCAACACCTTTAGAACTAACCTGGCTTTGACTCTGTTGTTATTGAGAAGAAGTGACACCAATTTGTGAATGTCTGATATCCTTTGGTTCGTTAGCCTTGCAGACATGTTTATAGTATCTAAATTTGCGCCTATGTAGGTAATAGTACGACAAGGCGACAAAACAGACTTTTCGCAATTTATTGAAATACCCAGTTTTTGACAAAGCGAAAAGTATAATCTCTGGCCATCAGAAGGAGATGCTTGGTGGGAGCTGTGAGAAGCCAGTCGTCCAAATATGGAAACACCTGGAATCCTTGTCGTCTCAGGTGAGAAGCTACCACTGCCATGCATTTGGTAAACACCGGGGCAGTGGTGAGACCAAAGGGCAGGGCCCTGAACTGAAAATCACTGGTTCCCAGCCTGAAGCGGAGGGATCTTCTGGTGCGTTTGTTCACTTTTATGTGATAGTACGCATCCCGACGCTCTATAGAGCACATCCAGTTTCCTTTGCCCAAAAGGGAAGAATGGATTGCAGCGTGACCATCCGAAATCTTGTTTTCTTGACTGATTTGTTCAAGACACTGAGATCCAAAATCGGTCTCCAGTCCCCTGTTTTCTTTGGAACTAAAAATAACCTTGAGTAGATTCCGGATCCTTGTTGGTCTGCTGGCACTGGCTGAATTGCTCTTTTGCAAGCAGTTTTGAAATTTCCAAAGCTGCTATATCCCTTTGAGCGGGTGGAACATCTGGAAGGGATTTTTGACTGATTTGGAAAAGCGAAGAAAGGGGATAGAATAGCCTTCGAAATGATGGACTGTACCCATTTGTCTTGAGTCAGGGATAGCCAGGCTTCTGGGTACAGTGACAATCTTCCCCGACTGCCTCGAAGATGGGCAGTCGGGCAACACCTCAGGGATGCTGAAAGGGCTTGTCAGGAAAAGCTTCCCGATTGCCCTGGTTCTGCGGACCCCCCCTGCCCCTAGGGCGACGTCTACCATTGTTATTCCCACCTCTGCCTTTGGTAGGAAAACAACTCTGTGCGTCAGGCGAAGTCCCTTGAGATTGTTTACGGAACCACATCTTCCCACCCTTCTGGCCTTTGGGGTAAGGCCTAGAGGGAGTCGAAAAACGGACTCCGACGGCAGAAAGGGTCTTGCCATCAGTCTCGCACCTAGTCAGGGTTTCTTTCACTTGAGGACCAAAGAGAGATGATCCATCAAAAGGGGAGTTCGTGAAAGACGTCTTGAAAGGGTCCGCAAAATTGCATAGCCGCATCCAGGCGTGCCTACGTAAGGCTACACCTGTCCCTGCGGCTCTGCTCGCTCCATCGGCCGCATAAGAGAGGAGGCGCATGGAGGAGTTGGATATGGAATTAAGGGTAGCCAGCTGCGTGTTCATCTTTTCTTGAAAACCCGCAGCTGTAGGATCCTTTAACATTTCACTCGCTTCCTTGATCAAGTCCCTTTGAAGACAAGTGAAATGGCACAGGTAGTTCAGCGAACGCATGGTAAATGTCGCTGAGGAGAACATCCGCTTCCCGTACCTATCCATGGACCTAGATTCCTTGTTAGGTGGATGGACAGGCACTGAAGGATCAGCCAGTTCCTTCTTTGTGGCAGCAGCTACCACCATAGCATCCACAGAAACTCCTTTTGATAAAAATTGCTTGTCTGATGGAGCTGTGATGAACTTAGAGGGTCTCCTGGGAGTGGGGTCCACTGAATCAGGAGCCGTCCATGCCTTCTTAGCAACCACCTGCATGAGGGGGTCGAAGGGAGGGACACCCAGGAGGTGGAAGGACGAGAGCCAAACGCCTCAAGATACACAGATTCGTCCTCCGAAGGGTTGAGGGCTGGCCAATTTCCCCTCTGTTTCAGGATCTCCAGAATGTCTGCAAATGAGACATCTTCAGAAGGGGAACGGGGGGAACCCTCAGAATCATCCAAATCTGTGTCTGACGTGATAGATTCAGGTGAGTCAATGTGTTTCCTCTTGCACTTCCTCTTCCGAGGGGGCTCTTCTGCCAAATCAGGAGAGGCATCCCCACAGGGGGCTCCTGAGGAGCTGGCTCTCTGCGGTCCGGGATGAGGGAGTGAGTCGACTTACCCTGAGGCAGCATAGAGGGAGGGGCGGACGGAGCCGACTGTGGAGTAGAGCCAGGCTCTAACACACTCCGCATGACCTCGAATGCACCCCTGTCAGGCAGAGCCAGAGGTCCCCGCTCCGAGGAGCTAAGAACCCCCCTCGGCACCGACAGTGATGGCTCCGAGGCCGATGTCGGAGCCGAACTCACCAGCCGAAGCCCGAGAGGAGGGGGGTCGGACAAGGGTCTAATGCCACTCACCCCCTCGGAGCCGACGAGGGAAGTCCGGCGCCGAGATTCTTCCAAAGAAGAAAACGGAGCCGGCAGCGGGCCGAAGACACTTGTCTCGGCTCGGCAATCACAGTCTCGGTTCCGACGACCCGGCTCCGAACTCAAGAGAGTCGAAGGAGGAAAAGTTGATGGACGGGGCAGGCACCGACTGATGAGTCGGGCTCTGAAGCATCTGGGCTAGTGCCTCGGACTTAAGTAGTCGACTCACTACCCTCTGAAGGTCATGATCGGACAGCCTCGATGACCTAGAGGAATGAGACCTTTGGCTCCGTTCAGACAGCAGGGGAGATCCTGGAGCCGAATGAACGGAGCCAAGAGATGGTGACCTAGACCTCTTCCTAGTTGTCGGCTCCGAAGGTCTGGTCGGAGCCGACACGGGAACCTCAATAACCTCGGCTCCGGCCGGAGCCGAGGGAGCCACAGAAACTGTGGACTGAGACTTATCGGCTCCAGCCGGAGCCGATAAAGGCAAAGGTTGAGCAACCTGAGGTCTCGGCTCAGAAGCCGGAGCCGAAGACCTCGATGCCTTAGAGGGCTTCACTGTTGAAACTGACAGGGAATCCTCTGGCTTCAGTAAGCCTCTAAGAATTAATTTGTTCTTTCTTTCCTGCAGGACCCTGGGGCTGAAGCCATGGCACACAGCACAGGAGTCCTGCAGGTGCAAAGGCCCCAGACAATAGACACAAGAAGTGTGAGCGTCTGTCAGAGACATTTTCTGACAGCACGCATCACACTTCTTGAATCCGGAGACCTTTGCTTCTTTAGACATTTCCCTGACTAACAGGTGTACACAAACACACACCCAAACACACAAGTTATACCCTGTCAGGAAAAAATAATAATTTTAGTAGTAATACTAGAATTTAAAGTACACTAAACTAAAGTAAACTACAAGAAACACAAACACTCCACTAGGGAAGGGAAGGCCTAAGGGCCCAAAGGAAGAACCAAAGGTTCTTTGGTAAAGAAACGGAAAATTTAGGGTCGGGGATAAAGTTTTGTAATCTACACTAACTAAGAAAGAAATTTAACTTAAAAGGGGTTTAAAAGAGTAACTTTTACAAGAAAAATTAACACTCACCAGGAACCGGTAGAAGCAACCAACCTCGAAGCTGTAGCGGCAAACGAGATCTGAGGTAACTCTCGCCTAGCATTGTGGGATATAAGGGGAGCCTCGAGCCGGTGGAACCAACTCTCGAGCTTTTAGAGTGGCCGAGTCGGAGCCGAGGTCGGCTCCGAACCCATCCAGCAAGAATGAAGGCGAGATAGACAACTTAACATCTATTGTTACAATAATGTGCCATATTTGTAAAATGTATGATATGAACTATCACATCTATAATAAAACAACATATATAAAAACCATATTTATATACAAGATTTCAACCCATGTGCAGTCTCCTAGCCTTGAGGAAGAGCTTCAATGAGGCTCTTTCATTCAGTCCGTTGCCTTTGTCAGCCCTTAACCTCAAAATCCATTTCACTTCCCTTCCCTCAGTGCAGTTCCTAATATCTCCTCCCCGAGCATGTGGCCTTACTGTGTCAATGACCATGAATCTAAAGGCATGATTTTCTCCTGTCACAAGAATATGTTTTGCAAGTACATTAGTGGGTAATCCCACTTTTATACCATAAAGGTGTTCTATTATTCTATGCCTAAACAGCTTGTTTGTCTTCCCAACATAGAAAGACTGACAGGTGTCACAGACAGCAAGATAAACCACATGTTGACTGGCACAATCTGCTGCAACAGAGAATCTATAACACTTTCCTGTATTGGGGTGGATGAACCTTCCACTAGGGTCTATATATTCACAAAAGTTACACTGTCCACATGAAACAGTGCCTGCACACACTTCGTGTTCTTTCCTGTCAAATGGTTAACAGAGGACAGTAGGTGCAGACACTATTTCATGTGGACAGTGTAACTTTTGTGAATATATAGATCCTAGTGGAAGGTTCATCCACCCTGATACAGGAAAGTGTTATAGATTCTCTGTTGTAGCAGATTGTGTCACTCAACATATTGTTTATCTTCCTGTCTGTGACACCTGTCGGTCTTGCTATGTTGGGAAGACCGACAGGATGTTTAGACAGAGAATAAGAGAACACCTTTATGGTATAAGAAGGGGAATACCCACTAATACACTTGCAAAACATATTCTTATGACAGGAGAAAATCATGCCTTTAGATTCATGGTCATTGACACAGTAAGGCCACATGCTTGGGAAGGAGATACTAGGAACTGCACTGAGGGAAGTGAAGTGAAATGAATTTTGAGGTTAAGGGCTGACAGAGGCAAAGGATTGAATGAAAGAACCTCATTGAAGCCCTTCCTCAAGGTTAGGAGACTGCACATGGGTTGAAATCTTGTATATAAATATATGTTTTTTATATATGTTGTTTTATTATAGATGTGATAGTTCATATAACATATTTTACAAATAAATACATTATTGTATCAATAGGTTTATCCATATTGGCGTTTTCGCTATGTTATTTATTCACATTTTTATGCATGCTTTTCACTTATATATTTATATTTGAAAGGATTGTACATGAGTGCAACAACAGTGAATTTATGCAAGCATGTATTTTAACTTTGATAGATGCTTATGCGTTGTATATATTCTTGGTATGCATATTTTTTGAATGTAACTTTTGACTTATTAACATCAGCCAATATTTTAGTATTTTTATTGCAGCTAATAATTCTTCACTCTCATTTTAATGAGGTATATGACACTTAGAGTTTTATGTAGGGCTTTATTATTCATTTTTGAGTAAGTGATGTTGTCCCTTTATATTTTTGAAAGTTGAGATGATTAGTCTAATGCTCTGACTGGCTGGAGAATAGTATAATAGAAAAGAGGGAAATGTAATGTGGTATCTTGATTTTGGTCTGTGCGAAAGCGCTTACCAGTGTGCAGTGTGCATAATAAAGAATGGTTTTACTTCAAAGACTGCTTCTGTGGATTTATATATACTTTTTTGTGAGCTGCATGGTCGCTACCACTCTTTGGATTATTCCTGCTGTTTTTATTTGTTTATTTTATTACAGTGGTGGGTTTACCCCGGAGAGTGCTTTGTGGTATTGTTTTTTATTTGCTATTCTTGTAAAACTTTTTGGGGACATGGCAGAAGGATCAGAGTTAAACATCAAATTAGATTATAGACCAGTCGGGTCTATGCGAAATAAAGAAAGCCCATTGGACAGGTTTCATGCCTTTATGAGGAAAGGAAGTAATCCCCTTCTTCTGTACGAGGTTAGTTCTGGAGAGTCGGCTGCCTGCAGATGTTGTGGAAGCTGAGAGATTGAAGAGGGTGATTGATACACTGGAGATGGATTTTTTAAAACTTAAATGTTTGCAAACACAAAGGTAACACTTCAAAGTTTATTTAAAAAGAAAGATAATACAGAGAGGACTCTGTGTCTTAAAAATTCCAACATACGGCACCCAATATCCAGTCCTCTTAACCAAGTGACAATAACTCAACCTAGAGGTGAGTGCCCAATATCTAACTTTGTTAACTGACTTCTTCAAACCAGAAGAAAAGAGCCTGAGGGTTTTGATTATGGAACAGCAGGCAGCTTTGAATGTGCAGTTTCCTAAGGGCACCGCAGATCGTTTGTTGGATGGTCTATTAGATGGTGTCATAGCATATGAGAGGAGACTTCTTCAACAAAAGAGGGGTAAAATAGACAGAGACATGAAAGATTTCCAGCTGGGCAACATTTTTACCTGGCCTAGGATAAGGGATATGGGTAGACGTCAAAGCCAGGTTAATGATGGCAACACTCTACCCTGAGTTACTGAACTAAGATTGAACAATGCCAACTCAGGGGATAATGGGAATGTGATTGGTTCAGAGGAAATACAAACTGTGATTAATGATGTGAATACAGCTTGTATGGTAGAGACTGTAACAACTAATGTCAGAGATATCGAGAACACAGGTCCTCAGTTGTTAATTATGGGGAATGAGGGCCTAACTCAACCAGATGCTCGACCAAGGACTAATCAGGTTGTAATGGCCAGTGCAAGTGTGGAGAATAGAAATTGTGGCATTAGGGGTTTTCCTCAGTTCCCTTTGCCTACTTCTGCAGAGAGGGGGATGAGGAGAACACGATCAATCAGTTGACAGAGACAGAAACATAAATAGTTGGCTGAGAGGCAATCCAATCACTCCCTGAAAAAGATATGTAACCAGACTGGAATTGTTTAGTTTGGAACATTTCAAAACATGTTTTGGACAATGATAAATGCTCTGTCTTGAATAAAGGATTGAACTTTATTCTCACATGTTATGGCAATGTTACTGATGTTCTAATTGATGTTAAAATGTTTAGCAGGTGTGTGATGTTGAAATTAGAATTTGGTGGAAATGTGCATGATCATGGTAGAAGTTTCAAGAGACCAAGTTTGTACACATCTAATTACCACCCACTGGTAGAAGCCTTTTATAAATTAGTGGAGGATGGCCTATACAAATGTTTTGATAACAAGCACAATAATAAGAGTAAGTATAGGAACAAGTATAATTTGAATTTTAAGGAGTGAAAAGCTTTGAAAAGATTGCAAGAAGACAATACCATAATTATCAGGCCGGCCGACAAAGGTGGGCGGTGGTAATTATGGATAGGGTAAATATCAACATTGTATGGAAGTTATACTGAGTGATGTCAGGTATTATACTGCCATTAGTATGAATGAAGTGGATGTTCTTAGATATAGGATTAGTTCGATGTTAGATGACATGGTTAAGAGTAACCAGTTAACTATAGATCTATGTAAGTTCCTTGATGTCGAATAACCCACATTACCAGTTAGACAAGGATTAACAAAAATCCACAAAGATGAAAACGACCCCTCAATGAGACTGATTGTGTCCGGTAAGGGGGTAGTGCACCAAGCCTTTCTCACTATATGTGGAAAGGTTTTTACATCTGGTGCTTGACACTAATATAGTGGTTTTGAAGGACACCAAACAATTCTTGTTGGATTTATACAGCTTTACCAGTGGATTGCCAGTAGATACAGATTTTGTTTTTGTAACCCTAGACGTGCAGTCTTTATTCACTATCATCCCCAATATGGCAGGCATTGATTCAGTGATACAATATTTGAGCAGACACAGTGAATATGGGGAAAGACATATAGATCTTATCTGTCTATTCCTTGAGGTCATCCTTGATATCAATGTATTCCTCTTTGACTAGGTGATATATTTACAACAGGATGGCATAGCTATGGGCACCTCATCTGCCAATAGCTACCCCAATATGTTCCTGGCATTGTGGGAAGAGGATGCATTGTTCCCTATGGATGCCTTTAAGAAATGCATTCCCTTTTATCGTTGTTTTGTGGACGACGTTTCTTTTATCTGGACAGGGGGCGTTGCACAGCTGGATCATTTTGTCATGAATATGAATGGAATGACTGATTTTTTTAAATTTACTATGGCCTCATCCCCTAGCAGGATTGAGTATTTGGATGTCTATATTGAGAGGTTAGATAACGGACTCATTAATACTGGTGTCTATAGGAAGAAATGTCATTGAAATACTCTGCTTCATAGGTACAGTATGCACCCACAATATATCTTTAAAAATGTTGTAAAAGGACAAGGGATGCATGGATCTCATCTTAATGCCTCTGATGGGGGTTATCGATCTGAGCTTAGTGCTCTGCAACAAAGGTTTATAAAGAGGGGATATAGTCAAGATGAAGTGCAGGAAGGACTGCAACATATAGATTCTCTCAGTGTAGGGAGAGTGAGCCCTTTTTTCTCTGATAGGATAGAACATGAGAAAATAGACCATGACTGGACACATGATTCTGAGATTAGGATACCAATGTTTTACACCAAGGATAACAGGAAGATCTATGAGGTTACTGATAGACATTGGTGGGTTCTTACCACTGATTCTGATATTAGGGACATTCTGGGTGATTGACCCAAGTTTAGGTTCAAAAAT
This sequence comes from Protopterus annectens, assembly GCF_019279795.1. NCBI lineage: Eukaryota > Metazoa > Chordata > Ceratodontiformes > Protopteridae > Protopterus > Protopterus annectens. The sequence continues at coordinate 1,376,055,826 of NC_056729.1, forward strand.
AAATTGAACCTTGGGATCCTCTGTCAACCATTTGAGAGGAAAGAACATGAAGTGGGTGCAGGCACTGTATCATGTGGACAGTGTATCTTTTGTGAATATATAGATCCTAGTGGAAGTTTCATCTGCCGTGATACAGGAAAGTGTTATAGATTCTCTGTTGTAGCAGATTGTGCCACTCAGCATGTGGTTTATCTTGCTGTCTGTAACACCTGTCAGTCTTTCTATGTTGGGAAGACAAACAAGCTGTTTAGGCATAGAATAATAGAACACCTTTATGGTATAAAAGTGGGATTACCCACTAATGCCCTTGCAAAACACTCATGACAGGAGAAAATCATGCCTTTAGATTCATGGTCATTGACACAGTAAGGCCACATGCTCGGGGAGGAGATATTAGGAACTGGACTGAGAGAAGGGAAGTGAAATGGATTTTGAGGTTAAGGGCTGACAGAGGCAAAGGATTGAATATAAAGAGCCTCATTGAAGCCCTTCCTCAAGGCTAGGAGACTGCACGTGGGTTGAAATCTTGTATATAAATATATGTTTTTTTTATATATGTTGTTTTATTATATATGTGATAGTTCATGTCACACATTTTACAAATATGGCACATTATTGTAACAATAGGTTTATCCATATTGGCATTTTCGCTATGTTATTTATTCACATTTTTATGCATGCTTTTCACTTATATATTTATATTTGAAAGGATTATATATGGGTGCAACAACAGTGAATTTATGCAAGCCTGTGTTTTAACTTTGATAGATGCTTATGAGTTGTATATATTTTTGGTATGCATATTTTTTGAATGTAACTTTTGACTTATTAACATCAGCTGATATTTTAGTATTTTTATTGCTGCTAATAACTCTTCACTCTCATTTGGATAGTTATATAACACTTGGAGTTTTATATAGGGCTTTATTATTCATTTTTGGGTAAGTGATGTTGTCACTTTATATTTTTGAAAGTTGAGATGATTAGTCTAATACTATGATTGGCTGGAGAATACTATAATAGAAACGAGGGAAATGTAATGTGGTATCTTGATTTTGGTCTGAAGAAGCTTTATGCGAAAGCGCTTACCAGTGTGCAGTGTGCATAATAAAGAATGGTTTTACTTCAAAGACTGCTTCTGTGGATTTATATATACTTTTTTGTGAGCTGCATGGTCGCTACCACTGTTTGGATTATTCCTGCTGTTTTTATTTGTTTATTTTATTACAGTGGTGGGTTTACCCCGGAGAGTGCTTTGTGGTATTGTTTTTTATTTGCTATTCTTGTAAAACTTTTTGGGGACATGGCAGAAGGATCAGAGTTAAACATCAAATTAGATTATAGACCAGTCGGGTCTATGCGAAATAAAGAAAGCCCATTGGACAGGTTTCATGCCTTTATGAGGAAAGGAAGTAATCCCCTTCTTCTGTACGAGGTTAGTTCTGGAGAGTCGGCGTCGTCTGCAGATGTTGTGGAAGCTGAGAGTTTGAAGAGGGTGATTGATACACTGGAGATGGATTTTTTAAAACTTAAATGTTTGCAAACACAAAGGCAACACTTCAAAGTTTATTTAAAAAGAAAGATAATACAGAGAGGACTCTGTGTCTTAAAAATTCCAACATACGGCACCCAATATCCAGTCCTCTTAACCAAGTGACAATAACTCAACCTAGAGGTGAGTGCCCAATATCTAACTTTGTTAACTGACTTCTTCAAACCAGAAGAAAAGAGCCTGAGGGCTTTGATTATGGAACAGCAGGCAGCTTTGAATGTGCAGTTTCCTAAGGGCACCGCAGATCGTTTGTTGGATGGTCTATTAGATGGTGTCATAGCATATGAGAGGAGACTTCTTCAACAAAAGAGGGGTAAAATAGACAGAGACATGAAAGATTTCCAGCTGGGCAACATTTTTACCTGGCCTAGGATAAGGGATATGGGTAGACGTCAAAGCCAGGTTAATGATGGCAACACTCTACCCTGAGTTACTGAACTAAGATTGAACAATGCCAACTCAGGGGATAATGGGAATGTGATTGGTTCAGAGGAAATACAAACTGTGATTAATGATGTGAATACAGCTTGTATGGTAGAGACTGTAACAATCGAGAACACAGGTCCTCAGTTGTTAATTATGGGGAATGAGGGCCTAACTCAACCAGATGCTCGACCAAGGACTAATCAGGTTGTAATGGCCAGTGCAAGTGTGGAGAATAGAAATTGTGGCATTAGGGGTTTTCCTCAGTTCCCTTTGCCTACTTCTGCAGAGAGGGGGATGAGGAGAACATGATCAATCAGTTGACAGAGACAGAAACATAAATAGTTGGCTGAGAGGCAATCCAATCACTCCCTGAAAAAGATATGTAACCAGACTGGAATTGTTTAGTTTGGAACATTTCAAAACATGTTTTGGACAATGATAAATGCTCTGTCTTGAATAAAGGATTGAACTTTATTCCCACATGTTATGGCAATGTTACTGATGTTCTAATTGATGTTAAAATGTTTAGCAGGTGTGTGATGTTGAAATTAGAATTTGGTGGAAATGTGCATGATCATGGTAGAAGTTTCAAGAGACCAAGTTTGTACACATCTAATTACCACCCACTGGTAGAAGCCTTTTATAAATTAGTGGAGGATGGCCTATACAAATGTTTTGATAACAAGCACAATAATAAGAGTAAGTATAGGAACAAGTATAATTTGAATTTTAAGGAGTGAAAAGCTTTGAAAAGATTGCAAGAAGACAATACCATAATTATCAGGCCGGCCGACAAAGGTGGGCCAGTGGTAATTATGGATAGGGGTAAATATCAACATTGTATGGAAGTTATACTGAGTGATGTCAGGTATTATACTGCCATTAGTATGAATGAAGTGGATGTTCTTAGATATAGGATTAGTTCGATGTTAGATGACATGGTTAAGAGTAACCAGTTAACTATAGATCTATGTAAGTTCCTTGATGTCGAATAACCCACATTACCAGTTAGACAAGGATTAACAAAAATCCACAAAGATGAAAACGACCCCTCAATGAGACTGATTGTGTCCGGTAAGGGGGTAGTGCACCAAGCCTTTCTCACTATATGTGGAAAGGTTTTTACATCTGGTGCTTGACACTAATATAGTGGTTTTGAAGGACACAAAACAATTCTTGTTGGATTTATACAGCTTTATCAGTGGATTGCCAGTAGATACAGATATTGTTTTTGTAACCCTAGACGTGCAGTCTTTATTCACTATCATCCCCAATATGGCAGGCATTGATTCAGTGATACAATATTTGAGCAGACACAGTGAATATGGGGAAAGACATATAGATCTTATCTGTCTATTCCTTGAGGTCATCCTTGATATCAATGTATTCCTCTTTGACTAGGTGATATATTTACAACAGGATGGCATAGCTATGGGCACCTCATCTGCCAATAGCTACCCCAATATGTTCCTGGCATTGTGGGAAGAGGATGCATTGTTCCCTATGGATGCCTTTAAGAAATGCATTCCCTTTTATCGTTGTTTTGTGGACGACGTTTCTTTTATCTGGACAGGGGGCGTTGCACAGCTGGATCATTTTGTCATGAATATGAATGGAATGACTGATTTTTTTAAATTTACTATGGCCTCATCCCCTAGCAGGATTGAGTATTTGGATGTCTATATTGAGAGGTTAGATAACGGACTCATTAATACTGGTGTCTATAGGAAGAAATGTCATTGAAATACTCTGCTTCATAGGTACAGTATGCACCCACAATATATCTTTAAAAATGTTGAAAAAGGACAAGGGATGCATGGATCTCATCTTAATGCCTCTGATGGGGGTTATCGATCTGAGCTTAGTGCTCTGCAACAAAGGTTTATAAAGAGGGGATATAGTCAAGATGAAGTGCAGGAAGGACTGCAACATATAGATTCTCTCAGTGTAGGGAGAGTGAGCCCTTTTTTCTCTGATAGGATAGAACATGAGGAAATAGACCATGACTGGACACATGATTCTGAGATTAGGATACCAATGTTTTACACCAAGGATAACAGGAAGATCTATGAGGTTACTGATAGACATTGGTGGGTTCTTACCACTGATTCTGATATTAGGGACATTCTGGGTGATTGACCCAAGTTTAGGTTCAAAAATAAATTGAACCTTGGGATCCTCTGTCAACCATTTGAGAGGAAAGAACATGAAGTGGGTGCAGGCACTGTATCATGTGGACAGTGTATCTTTTGTGAATATATAGATCCTAGTGGAAGTTTCATCCGCCGTGATACAGGAAAGTGTTATAGATTCTCTGTTGTAGCAGATTGTGCCACTCAGCATGTGGTTTATATTGCTGTCTGTAACACCTGTCAGTCTTTCTATGTTGGGAAGACAAACAATCTGTTTAGGCATAGAATAATAGAACACCTTTATGGTATAAAAGTGGGATTACCCACTAATGCCCTTGCAAAACACTCATGACAGGAGAAAATCATGCCTTTAGATTCATGGTCATTGACACAGTAAGGCCACATGCTCGGGGAGGAGATATTAGGAACTGGACTGAGAGAAGGGAAGTGAAATAGATTTTGAGGTTAAGGGCTGACAGAGGCAAAGGATTGAATATAAAGAGCCTCATTGAAGCCCTTCCTCAAGGCTAGGAGACTGCACGTGGGTTGAAATCTTGTATATAAATATATGTTTTTTTTATATATGTTGTTTTATTATATATGTGATAGTTCATGTCACACATTTTACAAATATGGCACATTATTGTAACAATAGGTTTATCCATATTGGCATTTTCGCTATGTTATTTATTCACATTTTTATGCATGCTTTTCACTTATATATTTATATTTGAAAGGATTATATATGGGTGCAACAACAGTGAATTTATGCAAGCCTGTGTTTTAACTTTGATAGATGCTTATGAGTTGTATATATTTTTGGTATGCATATTTTTTGAATGTAACTTTTGACTTATTAACATCAGCTGATATTTTAGTATTTTTATTGCTGCTAATAACTCTTCACTCTCATTTGGATAGTTATATGACACTTTGGGTTTTATATAGGGCTTTATTATTCATTTTTGGGTAAGTGATGTTGACACTTTATATTTTTGAAAGTTGAGATGATTAGTCTAATGCTATGATTGGCTGGATAATACTATAATAGAAACGAGGGAAATGTAATGTGGTATCTTGATTTTGGTCTGCAGAAGCTTTATGCGAAAGCGCTTACCAGTGTGCGCAATAAAGAACGATTTTGCTTCAAGGACTGCTTCTGTGGATTTATATATACTTTTTTGTCAGCTGCATGGTTGCTACCACTGTTTGGATTATTCCTGCTGTATTTAATTATTTATGCTTAGTGGATTTATATTCCGCATTTTGTTTCAGATCCCCCACCATGCCCCAGGATTCCCACTCTTCATTTCTTAAGATACTGAAAAATATTAAGGTACAACCAAATTCCTTAATTATGGGCAATTTCAACTACCCCACTACCAGTTGGGAAAACTACTCATGTACCAACTCATTCGCTCAACGTTTTCTGGAATTCATATATTCCAATGCCTTCCACACCCCCACCAGGTGTAGCAATATCCTGGATCTGGTCATTTTCAATATGGGTAACCAGTGTTCCATACCAGAGGTCAACCACAAGTGAATCACCCTAAACATCCATATCCCATCCCCACTCCCCATTAATGAAACCACTGTCAAAAACTATTCCAAAGCCAACTTCATGCTTCTTAAGACAGAAGTGGCAAACTTCTTGAAACCCATGCAGATGGAAAATAGAGGTATGACTGCTGAATCTTACACAAATGCACTGTATAGGCACATACACGAGTGCATGGATCGTGCTATCTCCAACAGAACCAAGACACTATCCTCAAAAAAAAGGAAGCCAATCTGGTGGTCCACTGCCATAAACAAGCTCTACAACAGAAGGAAGAAGCTGTTGCAAAAAAGAGTAAAATCCCAAGATTGGAGGAACACCCTGGTCAGCCTCAGCAAGAAGCTGAGATCCCTCATAAAATCCTCCAAAGCCAGTTATGAAAATAAAATCTGCACTGATTCCAAAGACAACCACAATGCATTCTACAGGGATGTCAAGAATCTCAATGGCAACACTCAGATCTGCTCTGAGCTACAGCACAATGGCACTAAATATACAGAACCAACCGATATTGCCAACATCCTAGCAGATAGGTTCAGTGCTAACATTACCAGCCCTCTCACCCTCCAAAAGGTCCATCTTAATACCGGAAGAATGTAAAGCCCCAGTAATCATGGATGACTGCAAACTGGGAGCCATAATAGAATCACCTAATGATGTAGACATTCTACAAAAGGGCCTCACAGAGACAGATGCTTGGTGTCAAAGTCATGGCCTCAAGCTCAATGCCAAGAAGTGCATAGTCATCCCCTTTGGGAAAAACTCAGTACCCATGAACTACCACATAGGCGGTAGCTCACTAAACATTGAAAGTGTGATAAGAGACCATGGGAAACAAGTGGACATTAGTCTCTCCTTTGATAACCACATCACCACAGTAGTCAGGAAATCCTTCTACGTGGCACACCTCATCACAAAAGGGTTCTCCTCTAGAAAAAAGGAGGTCATTGTTCCCCTCTACTCATCCCTCATCAGACCCATTAAAGAGTACAATACCCTGTTTGGCCTGTATCTCACAAGATACCTACAACAATTGGAAAGGACACAGAAATACCTCACTAAGATGATTACCGGCCTCAAACAAATGCCATATGCAGACCGTCTCAAAAATCTCCAGCTCTACTCCATCACATATCGCCTACTCAGAGGCAATCTCTGCCTAACATACAAAGCTATGTCAAACCCAGAGCTGTTGGACATGCTACACTTAAAGAAGTCCCAATCTCTCCGAACCACATGCTCCAGGGTCCTAAACCTTGTCACCATAATAAAGTGAACATGCTGGAGGACAGAATCCTGTCCCAGAGACTTCCCATACTCTGGAACAAACTACCCATTCATGTCAAACAAAGCTCCACATTGGCCCTCTTTAAGAAAAATCTTGATGACTGGATGGGAAATAGGAAATTCACCCTGTGGGTCACTTCTGCAGCACTGACTGACAGGGGCACAGCAAAATAATTTTCTTGGATGGTGAAAGCCAGGGAATCTTTTTGGCTAGGCTTATTTAGGCCCCAGGGCCGATAGCCTAGTACCTACCCATGAACCTATGAACCTATTTATATATGTAAAGGATGGGCTGAATGAAAAATTATCATTGGCCATATGACTGTCAGCGCTTTAATTGTCAACTTTGACATCCTTGTTTTGTAGCAATGTACTCTGGTAACTCTCATTCTATGAAGTGGAAAAGTAGCAGAGAACTTATCAGATTACCTGCAAATTTTCTTAAAAATAATAGGATGGTAAATTAGAAGGATTAACTCAGGGACTTTTAGCTTTTGTTTTGCTGCAAATTTTCATACAGCTACAATATCATAACTCACAGCCTTAATTTTTTACACTGAATTGACAGGATGTCAGAATATTATTATTATTATATATACATTAAAGAAGTGACAAACTTCACGACACCCATGCAGACGGAAGAAAGTTCAACTGCTGAATCCTACACTAAGGCACTGTACAAGCACATCCACTCCTGCATGAATAGTGCCATCCCAAATAGAACCAACATGCTCTCCTCCAAAAAAACAAAGCCAATTTGGTGGTCCCCTGCCATAAACAAACTATACAACAGAAGGAAGAAACTGTTGTAGAAAAGAGGAAAATCCCAGGATGCAAAAAACTCCCTTACCAGCCTCAGTAAGAAGCTGAGATCCCTCTTAAAATCCTCCAAAGCTAATTACGAAAATAAAACTGCTAAAGATTCCAAAGACAACCAGAAGGCATTCTATAGTTATGTCAAGAATCTAAATGGCAATGCTCAGATCTGCTCTGAGCTACAACAGAATGGCAATTAAATATACTGATCCCAAGAATATTGCCAATATCCTGGCAGATCGATTTAGTGCCAACTTCACCCCCCTCTCACCCCCTAAAGGGCCCATCTCAATACCAAAAGATTGCCAAATTCTGGTAATCATGGCCACACAGGTAGAAACTGCACTCTCCAAAGCTAAGAATACAGCATCCATGGGACCAGATGACATCCCAGGATGTGTACTACATGAACTACAAAATGAACTGGCACCTCATCTAAGTGTCATGTTTAATCATAGCCTCACCTCAGGCTTCATGCCCATTGAGTGGCGCACAGCTACAGTTATCCCACTCCACAAGGGGGGATCCACCTTGGATCCCAAGAACTTCCGTCCCATCAGTCTGATGAGCCTGATATGTAAGGGCATGGAATGCATTATCATGGAACTTATAAACAAAGACATTGGCAACCTTCAAACACTGAACCCTACCCAGTTTGGGTTCATGAAGGGCCAATCTTGTCTCCTGAACCTGACTGACTTCTTTGAATCAGTCTCCAGAGCTGTGGATGAGGGTAAGGCAGTCCACACAGCCTATCTGGACCTCGTCAAGGCCTTCAACACCATCCCCCACTCTGGAATCATAGATAAACTTACTAAGCTGGGCATAAATCCCTACATCACTTGATGGGTTGCCAACTGGCTTACTGACAGAACTCAAACTGTAAAAGTAGCCAACTCCAAATCCAGCTCCAGAAAATTGACAATTGGAGTACCAAAAGATTCAGTCCTGGGACCGCTCTTGTTTGGCATCTACTTCTCTGAAGTTCAGGCCAACACTAAGGGACTCTGGTTAACAAAGTTTGCAGATGACTGCAAACTGGGAGCCATTACTGAATCCCCAAATAATGTGGATATTCTACAAAATGGCCTTACAGAAACAGATGCTTGGTACCAGAGCCATTGGCTCAAGCTTAATGCCAAGAAATGTATAGTTATCCCCTTTGGGAAAAAACATGTACCCATAAATTACCACATAGGTGGCAGTACACTAAACACCAAAAGTGTGATAAGAGACTTAGGGCACAGGTGGACAGTGGTCTCACCTTCGATAACCACATCACCACAACGGTCAGGAAATCCTTCTATGTGGCACACCTTATCACTAAGGGCTTTTCATCCAGAAGAAAGGAGGTCATTGCCCCACTGTATTCATCCCTCATTAGAGACATTATAGAGTACAATGCCCCGTTTGGTATGTACCTCACAAGACTTCTGCAACAGCTGGAAAGGCTGCAGAAATACCTCACTAAAAGAATCACAGGCCTAAAGAAGATGCCTTATGCTGACCGCCTAAAAAAACTCCAGCTATACTCTGTGGCATATTGTCTACTCAGAGGCGATCTCTGCTTAACATACAGGGCTATGTCAAACCTTGAGCTGTTGGATATGCTCCACTTAAAAAAATCCCAATCCCTTAGAGCCACATGCTCCAGGGATCTAAATCTTGTCATCACAAGGAACAGAACATGCTGGAGTGATAGGTTCCTGACCCAGAGACTCCCCATACTCTGGAATAGACTGCCCATACATGTCAAGCAGAGCGCATCCTTGGCACTCTTTAAAAAGAACCTTGATGATTGGATGGGAGATAGGAAATTCACCCCGGGGATCACATCATTCGCCCTGCTAGACAGGAATCCAGGGAAGTAAATATTGTGGGAAGAAATATCCAGGGAATTGTTATGGATAGCCTTGTATAGGCCCTAGTGCCGATAGCCTAGTACCAACCTATGAAGCTATGAACAATGATAATAAAGTGTGTATGTGTATACAACTGAACAATATTGGACAACAGCAAAAAAAAAAATTGCTAACTTCAACTTTGTGATTCCCTAATCTCCTTGTATTTTGTACTTATAATAAATATAAGTCTCCATAATATGAAAGCCAAACCTTAGCCTTGCTGATTGTTTGCTTGCTTATTGTTTTTAATATTTTTTTCCAAAAAGTAGTAGATTGACAGGCACTTTACTAGTTAACGAACAGTGCACATAGGCAATCCAATCCAAAACAAATGGAAAGAAAATGTACCAGGCATCACAGAGAATTACTCTTTACTTGTGAATTAAACCTGAGCAGATACATCAAAGAAACACTTTCACCTAAGCATTCTCAGATAACCTGAGGAAGCTTACATGAAGGTGCTTGTTTATCTGTCAGTGATATTGGCTCAAATATAATTTGCAAGTAAAGTGTACATTCACAGACAGATGACTATTAAGCCTGCTGCCAAATGATAATTGTGATCATAATGAACTGCAATGACTTTAGACAGAGCATGATCTACAACTGCATTGACAGCTTGTATGCAGCAATCATGCATACTTTTATGCAAAAAAAAAAAAATACATTGAAAAGCAATTTTTTTTGTTTAATTTCATCCATTTCTTGCAACTGATCAGCTGTAGCTGGGCAGCAAGCAAAAGGAGTGTAGGTCTAATATGTGCCACTCAACTCATGGGTTGACTTATACGGACAGAGAAGGATTGGGACAGGGTAGGGTTATAATGCAAAACAAGAAAGCTAAAAGTGACGAAGTGGGAGTAATTCAACACACTTTCCTAAGGAAAATATTGCTGCAATAAAAGTAATAAAAGAAAATGAAAAATACTGCCTATGGACTACTTTCCCCAGTGCAGAAAAAACAAAAGTTATGTTCTCACCATAATGTTTCATCTGTGTTATACATTTTCATTCTTCCTCACCTGTTGGATTTGACTTGGCCTCTTTCTATAGCTCATGCAACACTGAGACTCTCCAGCTCTTCTCTTACCCACAATGCACTAGTCCCAACCATACCTCAGATCTTGTTTGTCTGACATTTTAGTCAATATAGTAAATAAGAAATGCCAGCATCTGGAGCTCAAATAAAGGAACACTGGTTCCTCTAGCACCTTCTAATCCTTCCAGAAGTCAAATTGGTAGGGAATTGGAGGGAGGAATGAAAATGGACAACACAGATGCAATGTTATGGTGAGTACTTATCTTTTTTTATCTGATGCTGTCATTTTCATTTTCATTCATTGCTCAGCTGTTAGGACAGAGTCCCCAGCTACCTAAATCCTGGAGGTGGACTCTAAGGAAGAATATTCCTGAGCACTGCTGAGCTAAAGGCTGCTCTTCCCTTAGACACTAGATCCAACTTGTAACGACCAATAGAAGTATAAGAGTTAGTCCAAGTTGCAACTGCACAAATATCATCCAAGGAAAATCTGGATGAAAATATTGAAGATGTTGCCATAGACCTGGTAGAATGAGCTTTTAGAAATTTTAGCAAAGGCAAATCTATTTTTTTTGTAAACAAATGAAATACAATCAGTTAACTATTTGGCTAAGGTTGCTATAGTAATTGGTTTGCCCAGTTTTTAATCCAAAAATGAGACAAATAATTGATCTGATTTCCTGAAAAATGTTGTACTATGCAGGTAAAAATGTAATTGCATGTGAACATCCAACAGATGCAACATATACTCTCCTTTGTTTGAAAATTTTGGAAAGAAAACTGGAAGGTTAATAGTTTGATTAATATTGGATTCTGTCACCTCCTTAAGAAGGGAGAATGGGTTCGTTTGTAAAGATACCGTATCCTTATGAAAAATCAAATAAGGAGGTTTAGAAGATAAGGCCTGAAGTTCTGATAATCTTCTAGCAGATGTATTGGCCACTAAAAAGACAATCTTCCAGCTTAAATATTTTAGTTCACATTTGGCTGACAGTGCAAAGGAAGATTGGGTCAAAGATTTTAAAACGAAATTCACATCCCATGGAGGTGTGGGATCTTTAAAAGGGGGTCTGAAAATAATGGTTCACCTTATAAAGTCCTTGCAAAGTTTGGAAGAAGCTAAAAACAAATTGTTTACTTCAATGTGAGAATTAGAAATGGCAGCTAGTTGTACTTTTATAGTTGAAGAACTAGCACCTTCATTAAAAATTGTATGTAAAACACAAGAACTATAGGTACTGGCACTGAAAAAGGGTCAGTGTTATAGATCAAAGTGTGTGTTGTACCTTTAAGAGCCATTCATGTCTATGGGCATGTGCGTATAAGTACTGAGTACATGCAAGCAAGAGTGCCATTTTGAGTGAGCAGCCGAAGTGAAAGCATGTATGTGTGTAGCAGTCAGTTAGTTTGTTTAGGTTTTACATTTCAGTCATCCATCCTGATGTGTTTGTGTGTAATAAACAACTTAAATGAACACCCAAGCCTCATTGTCTTATTCGAAATACAAGACGAGTGACATGGTATCAGAATGGGATCCAAACTGGAACTTCTTCAAGACCATGAGGCACACAGTTAAAATTGGAGAATATACACAAGTGAATCAACTGAAGCTCAAATGACTCACAAACATGTCAGAAAGGTAATTCCAGCTACTAAAACTCATTGAAATGATTTTTTCTCAACAGATATAAAATGAAGCATTCACAACATTCAAAACAAAATTCTAATTAAATGAAATTTCAAAACTATGACATTTTGATAAAAGTATTCACAAATCTTATGATAATGCTTAAAATAACTTCTGAATTGCATAAAATGTATAAAAAAGGGAAAATGACCATATTTTTTTCACAATGTGTTCCTTTTTCACATTAACTAAAGCTATTCAAAATATCCGAAGTGTGCAAAGTGTTGGCAGTGTGTGCAATATTACAGCACAGTCTTTTCAGAGACAAGTACACTTATTTCACATCTGATGTGCAGTTAAATATTTTTCAAGTACCTGGTGTATATGGTTGAACATAATTACAAGTACCAAGTCCATACTGTGTTAAGGGCAATTTGTAGGCATGGCCGAAGGATTTTGCAAACCTGGTCCACTTGTGTTTGATAATAATGTTGCAGAACATTGGAGAGTGTTTGAGCAAGAGTAAGATATTTTCATACAGGCTGCTTTTTCTGATAAAGATATACATACAAAAGCAAGTATTCTGTTTAATCTAGCTGGTTCAGAAGCCATTTGTGTATGCACCTGCTGTATATATAGGGGAGGGGGAGAACTGCCATATTGTGGTACTGGCTGAAATGCGGGAAGACCCTGAGTGCTTAAAATGTAAATTTAGAGAAATGTGTAACCCCCAAATGAATATTACAATGGAAAGGCACATATTTTACACAAGGGATCAAATGTCTGGTGAAACTTTTGCAGCATATATAACCAGGTTGAGAAATAAGGCTAAAATGTGCAGATTTGTTGATCTGAGAGATGAGCTGAAAAAAGACAGGCTTGGGTGTGGCATTAAAAATCATGCAGAGAGAAAGATTTTGCTTTGAGACACTGATTTAACTTTGAACAAGGCCATAGAGATTTGCTAGATATATGAGCTTACAGAAAAGCACATAATTATGCTTACAAATGAGAAAAGCATGCTTGCAGTGCCTTCCAGTGCTAATGTTGATAGTATGCAGCACAAGCTTAACAGGTATAGGCCAAAGGGTGCAGCTCCCACAATGAAACCTAGAGCAACTACAATGAAACCCACAGCACAATCAGTAAAGCAGAAGTTTGATTCAGCAAAACCTATGACAAGCCTCATAGTCAACAGTCATAATTATGGAGGTAGCCATGAGCCCAAGTGAGAGAAGTGCTTAGCTTTTGGTCAGCAGTGCCACACATGTAAAAAGTGAAATAATTTCAAAGGCTCTGTAAATCTAAAGCTGTACATTCTTTTATTTGAAAAGAGCATTCAAAGAGGCAAGCTGATCAATTAGAAAGCTGCAACCCTACTTTTTATGTTGATGGTGTGACTGTGCTTGTTGAAACAGTCAATGCAGAAGACTTGTGACTTGTGATGAAGCATTTTGTGCTATTTAGATTAATGGGAGATGTGTAGAGCTTGTTCTGATGAAGCTCGGGAGATTCCTGGGTGAAAGTGCTTAACCTGACTCTGTTTCAACTTGATACTGTTTTTATCTGCATTTTGGCACCTTACTTGTGGAATAAATTGAAGAAGGATTTGTGACTTGGAAGTGGTGTTTTTGCCTATTACAGTATATTATGATGTTCACAAACCAGTAACTCTTTCTTGTGATGCTTCGAAGTGATGCAGTCATTCTTTAAGAGGGCAGACCAGTAGGCTATGCATCCATAACTTTAACCCAAACCGAGATGCAGTATGCACAAACAGAAAAATAGCTTTTGACAATTGTGATTGCATGTTCAAAGTTCCATGATTATATTTCTGGCTGACCTATTCAAATCGGGACTGATTACCAATCTTTGGTCACTATTCTGAAAAAGCCAATGCATACAGCTCCTGCAAGATTGCAACTTATGATGTTAAAGTTGCAAAAGTACAATTTTCACTCAGTTTACAAAAAACACAATATTTTTTATCTCGTTGATACTTTGTCCAGATTGCCCAGAAAAAAAAAACACTGAACAGCATGGAAATGAGCAGTCTGATTTTGAAGTCATGGAAGAGAAAAATTTTTCTTCCACATGTCTTGATGAATGAATCAGAATCAGAATGAACTGAGTCTTGACCATCTGAAACTTCATGTACTGAATTGACTTGTTCAGATTGCTGAGATCAAAAACTGGTCTCCAGTCCCGTTTTCTCTGGCACTAAAAACAATCTTGAGTAAGTTCAGGACTCTTTCTGATCTGAGGAGACCTCTTGGATGACTCTTTTGTAGCACCTTTTTATTTCTAGTGCTGCTGCTTTCCTCCAATTGAGTGGAACATTGGGAATTTTGTTTACTGTTAAGGGAGGGGGCAAGGCTAAGGGTATTATATAATCTCTGCACCCATGAATCTTTTGTAATCTCTAACCAGGCTCTCTGATGCAGGGATAACCAACCTCTGACTGCCTCCAGAGTTGGACAATTAGGCCTCCTTTCAGGAGCACTAGTAGGAGCTGTCAGGGAAAGTGTCTCTGGACCCCTGGTTTTGTGGGCCTCCTCTGCCTCGCAGCTGGTGTCTTCCGTTAGAGTTTCCCCCTCTGCCCCTGAGAGAAATATCTCCACGTGGATCTTGGAAGGACCCTGAGATTTTCTGAAACACATTTTCAGCTAGCTCACTGATTCCAAGAAAAGGTCCTTTGAGGAGTCGAAAACATATGCCCATAGCAGATAGGGGCTTACCATCCTGCTCATACCTGAATAATGTGTCTTCAACCTTGGGGCCAAATAAAGAACTTCCATCAAAGGAAGCATTGACAAAGGAATACTTAAAGGGCTCCACGAAATCACACAAGTGCATCCAAGCATGCCTCCTGATGGAAATGCCTGAACCCACCACCCATGATGTACCTTCAGCTGCATGGCAAATAAGTCTCATAGATGAGTTTGAAATGGATTGGAGGGTAGTCAACTGCGAGGCAATAGTGCTCTCTGCCATGGAAGTAATGGTCCCAGAGAGGGATTTGGTGAGTTCTTAAATCAAATCCCTCTGGAGGCAGGTGAAATGTGCCAAATAATGGAGCAACCAAAATGCAAAGGTCACTGAAGAGAACACATGATTCCCAAATCTGACCAGCACTCTAGACTCCTTATTAGGGGAATGAACAGAGGAACTTTTTTTGCAAGTTCTTTTTTTTTGTGACTGCCACTATGACCATGTCATCAACTGGTACTCCTTTGCTCCAAATTTCCCTATCCTTAGGCGGTGCCAGTATCCTGTATGATCTCTTAGGGATCGGCTCAACAGAATCAGGTTCCTTCTATCCCTGTTGACAGACCAAATGAATGAGATCATTGGTGGGTGGAGTCATCCAGGAGGTAGATGGGCCAGCCCCAAAGGCTTCCAGGAACACTGATTCCTCTTGGGGAGGGTTGTCAGCTGACCAACCACCCCTTTGCTTGAGGATCTCAAATATGTCTCCACATGAGACATCAGGTGGTGATCTTGGGGACCATTCCCCCTCATTGAAATCAGTATCCTTCATGACAGACTGTTGAGGATAGTCTAAGTGTCTTCTTTTGCACTTTCTCTTCCTAGGGACTTCTTCGGTGGGATGTTCTGGAAGAGTATTGGAAGATATCAATACGGGTATCTTGGAGAATTTGAGCTGGCTGTCCCTGTGGAGTAGGAAGTTGAGGTTCAGGATGCAAAGAAAGGGTGTATGCATCCTTTCTCTTGGAGCAGAGGAAAGTCTCTCCACTACCTTGAAAGCAGAATGCATCAGAGAGAAAGAAACTGATGGCTCTAAGAAGACATGCTTCCGAACCATCTGTTCCTTCCAACCCAAAGGCAAACCACTTGAAGCAGGGGTCAGAGCTGAGCTGTCAAAGGCCTAGACTCCAAAGGGCAAAGATGGCTCTGATAATCTTGTAGTTGATTCCAACATCTCAGATCCAGCACTGATGCTACAGTTCTGAGAGTTATCCAAATGCAACATGCTCATAGCTAGTCCACTCAGAGATGGTATCAGCATAAAAAATACAAGGCTCTTCAGATCTGATACAGACAAATCCAGGATTCTCATATTCATCTGCTCTGAAACCAAAGGTCAGATCAGAGAAGGAGACAAAATAGGTGGGGTAGTACTAATGAAGGTCTCCGGGCACAATGTGGTAGGAACTGGGAGAACCCCTATTTGAATTTGGCTTGAGACACTTTTGCTCATCATCTTAACCACATCTATTTCAGTCAGACTTCTGGAGGACCGAGAAGAATAAGCAATGGATGAAGTCCCGGAGTGGTAATGTCTTTCCAGGAAAGGAGATGGAAGACAGGAAGATATCAGATCCAGAGTCGGAGGAGCCCAGATCCAAGAAGACCTATCCTTATGTTTCTTCAGATCTGAGGGTCAGATCTGATTTTGTCAATTTTGGAAAAAAAGAAGTCAGACTGGAGGGTTTGGTCTTTGGATCGAATAAATTGGATCTGGCAATTTATGAGGTGGTTCCAAGCTCAGAGGAGAAGAACCTGAAGGGTTCAATGGATGCTTTTGGCCTCTTTTTTATCACCTTTCTTGTAGGTTTGGGCCCCATATGCTGTATGAGAGGATGCAGAAAGCATAAATCCTCTTAAGCTTAATTTAATGTTGTGGTCAATAAGGCCCTTAAATTAAAGGCCATACATTTATCGCATGCAAATGGGCCAGGACTAAGCAATAAATGCAAAACTTGTGTGCATCTGACAAGAGGGTCTTATGGCCACAGCCTTACATTTTTTAAAACCCGAAGATTTTTTGACATAGCCACGTAAATAGTAGTAGACAAGATATAGAAAAGAAAGAAGTTTTTTTTTTTACTTTAAACCAGCTATAATAAAGATGAAAGGAAATATTACCAGGTATGGTAATTTAAAGAAACTACCTCAAAAGGTAAAGAAAAAGGAAAAGAAAGGAGAAAAAAATACCAACAATGGTAGTCGGAAAAATCCACTAAATAGTGTAATAAGGGCAAGACAGGATTAAATGAAAAATGGTAAGAAGGTTATATAAATATAAATCCTAGTATTACTCAAGAAACACAAGTTACAACTCAAGAGCTAACAGCGACCATGTCCAAGCATAAAGGCAGCAAATGAGATCTGAGGTATGGTAGGGGACTAGTGCATTATGGCTAAGAAAGGAGCTCAAGAGCATCAGTGTTCCATGAGCTGTAAAATGCATCTGAGTAGAATCTGAGGGTTGGATCAGAACCCAACAGTTGAGGAATAAATGAAAATGAAAACATTAGATGAAAAAAGTTAAAGTACAAAGCACGTGACTAATAGAGAAAAGTGACAGTCAACCATACAGTGGTAATTTGTCGGGGATAGAGATCAAGGCAACCGGGGGAGGAAATTTTCATTCATTTTCTCTTATTTTACGCTTCCATAATCATGTTGAAACTCAGAAGTAAATCACAGAACTTAATGACCAGAATGATTGTTTATCAGTCACTTTAATACAGAAAAAAAATTTATCATGAACTTTTCTGAAAGATGGGGCTTGTAGTATGAATAGGGTCCTCCAGGCTCTAGGCAGCAGCCTAGGCAGTCTTGTGCTAGATCGTGCTTTACTCATAATTATAGGTAAGAAGTAGCTTTTGCAAGAAAACAGATCATATCCACGTGTTTGCTCCCATGAGGGAATTAAAGGTGGGGAAAAAATTAAAATTAGCAATAAATTGTTATTGTGTTGCTGACAGAGTTATCAAGGCAAGATAAAACCACCTCACCCATTAATGGCCTTTAAGGCTTGTTACAAGACCCTGCCACATGCCTATTTACATTGTTAGAGAATGACCTTATTTACTAACTACTGTTTTCATGACTTATTGACTAGGATGCTTTTAGGCAGTACTTAGTCTACAACATTTTGCCCACTGAGTATCTGTTTTAGTCCCAGTTACTAACCCCTGCAAAATGTGTATGTATGTATGCATATGTATACATGTGTGTATATATATCTATATATATATATATACATATATATATATATATATATATATATATATACATATATATATATACATATATATATACATATTACCATGAAATAACTGAGTTGTTTGGCTTCTGCTACATACCTACAATCAACTGCATTACTAGCTGAGTTAAGTACAATTAGCAGTGTTAAAGATTGTACTGCATTTCATTTTTCTGTCTATTTAATTGTTTCATTAAATATTGCGTTTGTGTCTCTCTGCAGTTATTTATTTTTCTATTTAATTGTTTCATAGAATACTGTGGTCTCTGCAATTAGTGGGGGATATTGTTTTTCACTTCATTGATATTCAGTGTTAAACTCTTAGCCTAGAGGGTTTCTCTGTATTTATAAGTGAGTCACATATCTTTGAATTTATTACTGCTGTATAACAGAGTTGTTTGGATTATGCTATATACCTACAATCAACTGCATTACTAGCTGAGTTAAGTACAAACTTGCAGTGTTAAAGATTGTACTACATTTCATTTTTCTGTCTATTTAATTGTTTCATTGAATATTCTGCCTGTGTCTCTTTGTAGTTATTTATTTTTCTATGTAATTGTTTCACAGAATACTGTGGTCTCTGCAATTAGTGAGGGCTATTGTGTTTCACTTCATTGATTTTCAGTGTTAAACTCTTAGCTTAGAGGGTTTCTCTGTATTTATAAGTGAGTCGCATATCTTTGAATTTATAACTGCTGAATCCCTGAGTTGTTTGGCTTCTGCTTTCTAGCTACTATCAACTGCATTACTAGAACAGTTAAGTACAAACTTGCAGTCTTAAAGATTGTACTACATTTCACTTTTCTGTCTATTAAAATGTTTCATTGAATAGTGTGTCTATGTCTCTCTGTAGTTATTTATTTTTCTATTTAATTCTTTCATAGAATACTGTGGTCTCTCTCTGTCTCTGCAATCGGTGGGGGCTATTGTGTTTCACTTCATTGATATTCAGTGTTAAACTCTTAGCATAAGGGTTTATCTGTATTTATAAGTAAGGCACATATCTTTGAATTTATTACTGATGAATATCTGAGTTGTTTGGGTTCTGCTACATGCATACAATCAACTGCATTACTAGCTGAGTTAAGTACAATCTTGCAGTGTTAAAGATTGTACTTAATTTCTTTTTTCTGTCTATTTAATTGTTTCATTGAATATTGTGTCTGTGTCTCTCTGTAGTTATTTATTTTTCTATTTAATTGTTTCATAGAATACTGTGGTCTCTCTCTCTGTCTCTGCAATTAGTGGGGGCTATTGTGTTTCACTTCATTGATATTCAGTGTAAAACATTTAGCCTAGAGTGTTTCTCTGTATTTATTACTGCTGAATACCTGGGTTGTTTGGCTTCTGCTACATACCTAAAATCAACTGCATTACTAGCTGAGTTAAGTACAAACTTGCAGTTTTAAAGATTGTACTGGATTTCATTTCTCTGTTTATTTAATTGTTGCATTGACTATTGTGTCTATGGCTCTCTGTAGTTATTGACTTTTCTATTTAATTGTTTCATAGAATATTGTGGTCTCTATTTGTCTCTGCAATTAGTGGGGGCTATTGTGTTTCACTTCAATGATATTCAGTGTTATACTCGCAGCCTAGCAGGTTTCTCAGTATTTATAAGTGAGTCACATATGTTTGAATTTATTACTGCTGAATACGTGAGTAGTTTGGCTTCTGCTACATACCTACAAGCAACTGCATTACTAGCTTAGTTAGGTACAAATTTGCAGTATTAAAGATTGTACTGCATTTCATTTTTCTGTCATTTTTAATTGTTTCATTGAATAATGTGTCTATGGCTCTCTGTAGTTATTTATTTTTCTATTTAATTTTTTCATAGAATACTGTGGTCTCTCTCTGTCTCTCCAGTTAGTGTGGGCTATTGTATTTCACTTCATTGATATTCATTGTTAAACTCTTAGCCTAGAGGGTTTCTCTGTATTTATAAGTGAGTCACATATCTTTGAATGTTTTACTGCTGAATACCTGAGTTATTTGGCTTTTGCTACACAGCTACAATCAACTGCATTACTAGCTGAGTTAAGTACAAACTGACAGTGTTAATGACTGTACTGCATTTCATTTTCTATCTAATTTTTTCACTGAATATTGTGTCTGTGTCTCTCTGTAGTTATTTATTTTTCTATTTAATTGTTTCATAGAATACTGTGGTCTTTCTCTGTCTTGGCAATTAGTGGGGATATTGTGTTTCAGTTCATTGATATTCAGTGTTAAACTCTTAGCGTAGAGGGTTTCTCTGTATTTATAAGTGAGTCACATATCTTTGAATTTATTACTGCTGCATACCTGAGTTGTTTGTCTTCTGCTATATACCTACAATCAACTGCATTACTAGCTGAATTAAGTACAAACTTGCAGTGTTAAAGATTGTGCTACATTTCATTTTTCTGTCTATTTAATTGTTTCATTGAATATTCTGTCTGTGTCTCTTGGTAGTTATTTCTTTTTATATTTATTTGTTTCATAGAATACTGTGGTCTCTGCAATTAGTGAGGGCTATTGTGTTTCACTTCATTGATTTTCAATGTTAAACTCTTAGCTTATAGGGTTTCTCGGTATTTATAAGTGAGTCGCATATTTTTGAATTTATAACTGCTGAATACCTAAGTTGTTTGGCTTCATCTACATACCTACAGTCAACTGCATTACTAGGTGATTAAAGTAAAACTTGCAGTGTTATCAATTGATCAGCATTTCATTTTTTCATCTATTTAATTGCTTCATTGAATATTGTGTCTGTCTCTCTGTAGTTATTTATTTTTCTATTAAATTGTTTCATAGAATACAGTGGTCTTTCTCTGTCTCTGCAATTAGTGCGGGCTGTTGTGTTTAACTTGATTGATATTTGGTGTTAAACTCTTTGCCTAAAGGGTTTATCTGTATTAATAAGTGAGTCACATATCTTTGAATTTATTTCTGCTGAATACCTGAGTTGTTTGGCTTCTACTGCATACCTACAATCAACTGCACTACTAGCTGGGTTAAGTGCAAACTTGCAGTGTTAAAGATTGAACTGGATTTCATTTTTCTTTTTAATTGTTTCATTGAATATTGTGTCTATGGCTCTCTGTAGTTATTTAATTTTCAATGTAATTGTTTCATAGAATACTGTGGTCTCTCTCTGTCTCTGCAATTAGTAGGGGCTATTGTGTTTCACTTCATTGATATTCAGGGTTAATCTCTTAGCCTAGAGGGTTTCTATGTATTTATAAGTGAGTTACATATCTTTGAATTTTTTACTGCTGAATACTTGACTTGTTTCGCTTCTGTTACATACCTACAATCAACTGCATTACTAGCTAAGTATAAACTTGCAGTGTTAATGCCTGTACTGCATTTAATTTTTCTGTCTAATTGTTTCATTGAATATTCTGTCTGTGTCTCTTTGTAATTATTTATTTTTCTATTTAATTGTTTCATTCAGAATACTGTGGTCTTTCTCTGTCTCGGCAATTAGTGGAGGTATTGTGTTTCAGTTCATTGATATTCAGTTTTAAACTCTTAGCCTAGCGGGTTTCTCTGTATTTATAAGTGAGTCACATATCTTTGAATGTATTACTGCTGCATACCTGAGTTGTTCGGTTTCTGCTATATACCTACAATAAACTGCATTACAAACTGAGTTAAGTACAGATTTACAGTGTTAAAGATTGTATTACATTTCATTTTTCTGTATATTTGTTTCATTGAATATTCTGTCTGTGTTTCTCTGTAGTTATTTATTTTTCTATTTAATTGTTTCATCAAATACTATGGCCACTCTATATGTCTCTGCAATTAGTGGGGGCTGTTGTGTTTCACTTCAATGGTATTCAGTGTTAAACTCTTAGCCTCTAGGGTTTCTCTGTATTTATAAGTGAGTCACATATCTTTGAATTTATTACTGTTGTATACCTGAGTTGTTTGGCTTCTGCTACATACATACAATCAACGGCACTACTTGCTATGTTAAGTACAAACATGCTGTGTTAAAGATTTACTGCATTTCGTTTTTCTGTCTATTTAATTGTTTCATTGAATATTGTGTTTCTGTCTCTCTGTAGTTATTTATTTTTCTATTTAATTGTTTCACAGAATACAGATGTCTATCTCTCTGTCTCTGCAATTAGTTGGGGCTATTGTGATTCACATCACTGATATTCAGTATTAAACTCTTAGCCTAGAGGGTTTCTCTGTATTTATAAGTGATTCACATATCTTCAAATTGATTACTGCTGAATACTTGAGTTGTTTGTCTTCTGTTATATACTTGCAATAGACTGCATTACTAGCTGAGTTACATACAAACTTGCAGTGTAAACAACTGTACATTTAATTTTTCTGTCTATTTAATTGTTTCATTAAATATTCTGTCTCTTTGTAGTTATTTATTTTTCTATTTAATTGTTTACAAGAATACTGTAGTCTCTCTCTCACTTTCTCTGCAATTAATGGGGGCTATTATGTTTCACTTCATTGATATTCAGTGTTAAATGCTTTGCCTAGAGGGTTTTTCTGTTTTTATAAGTGAGTCACATATCTTTGAATTTTTAACTACTGAATACCTGAGTTGCTTGGTTTCTACTACATACCACAATCAACTGCATTACTAGCTGAGTTAAGTAGAAATTTGCAGTGTCAATGATTGTACTGCATTTTGTTTTTCTGTCTATTTAATTGTTTCATTAAATATTGTGGCTCTCTGTAGTTATTTTTCAATTTAATGGTTTCATAGAATACTGTGGTCTCTCTCTGTCTCTACAATTAGTGGGGACTGTTGTGCTTCCCTTCATTGATATTCTGTGTTAAACTCTTTGCCTAGAGGGTTTCTCAGTATTTATAAGTGAGTCACATATCTTTGAATGTATTACTGCTGAACACTTGAGTAGTTTGGCTTCTGCTACATACCTACAAGCAAATGCATTACTAGCTGAGTTAATTACAAGCTTGCAATATTAAAGATTGTACTGCATTTCATTTTTCTGTCATTTTTAATTGTTTCACTGAATAATGTGTTTATGGCTCTCTGTAGTTATTTATTTTTCTATTTAATTGTTTCATAGAATACTGTGGTCTCTTTTGTCTCTCCAATTAGTGGGGGCTTTTGTGTTTCACTTCATTAATATTCAGTGTTAAACTCTTAGCCTAGAGGGTCTCTCTGTATTTATAAATGAGTCACATATCTTTGAATTTCTTTAACCCTGGATACTTGAGTTGTTTGGCTTCTGCTACATACCTATAATCAACTGCATTACTAGCTGAGTTAAGTACAAACTTGCAGTGTTAATATCTGTACTGCATTTCATTTTTCTGTCTATTTAATTGTTTCATTGAATATTTTGTGTGTGTCTCCTTGTAGTTATTTAATTTTTTATTTAATTGTTTCATAGAATACTGTAGTCTTTCTCTGTCTCAGCAATTAGTGGGAGTATTGTGCTTCAGTTCATTGATATTCAGTTTTAAACTCTTAGCCTAGCGGGTATCTCTGTATTTATAAGTGAGTCACGTATCTTTGAATTTATTACTGCTGCATACCTGAGTTGTTTGTCTTCTGTTATATACCTACAATCAACTGCATTACTAGCTGAATTAAGTACAAATTTGCAGTGTTAAAGATTTGATACATTTCATTTTTCTGTCTATTTGTTTCATTGAATATTCTGTATCTGTCTCTTTGTAGTTATTTATTTTTCTATTTATTTGTTTCATAGAATACTGTGGACTCTGCAATTAGAGGGGGCTATTGTGTTTCACTTCATTGATTTTCAGTGTTAAACTCTTAGATTAGAGGGTTTCTCTGTATTTATAAGTGAGTCACAAATCATTGAATTTATAACTGCTGAATACCTGAGTTGTTTGGCTTCTGCTACATACCTACAATCAACTGCATTACTAGCTGAGTAAAGTAAAACTTGCAGTGTTATCGATTGTACACCATTTCATTTTTTGTCTATTTAATTGTTTCATTGAATATTGTGTCTGTGACTCTCTGTACTTATTTATTTTTCTATTAAATTGTTTCTTAGAATACTGTGGTCTTTCTCTGTCTCTGCAATTAGTGCGGGCTACTATGTTTCACTTCACTGATATTCGGAGTTAAACTCTTAGTGTAAAGGATTTCTCTGTATTAATAAGTGAGTCACATATCTTTGAATTTATTACTGCTGAATACCTGAGTTGTTTGACTTCTGCTACATAGCTAAATCCAACTGCATTGCTAGCTGAGTTAAGTGCAAACTTGCAGTGATAAAGATTGTACTGGATTTCATTTTAATGTCTATTTAATTGTTTCATTGAATATTGTGTCTATGGCTCTCTGTAGTTATTTATTTTTCAATTTAATTGTTTCATAGAATACTGTCATTTCTCTCGGTCTCTGGAATTAGTGGGGGCTATTGTGTTTCAATTCATTTTATTCAGTGTTAAAATCTTAGCCTAGAGGGTTTCTCTGTATTTATAAGTGAGTCACATATCTTTGAATTTATTACTGTTGAATACCTGAGTTTTTTGGCTTCTGCTACATACCTACAATCAACTGCATTACTAGCTGAGTTAAGCATAAACTTGCAGTGTTAAAGATTGTACTGCATTTCATTTTTATTTCTATTGAACTGTTTCATTGACTATTGTGTCTGTGTCTCTTAATAGAATTTTTTTTCTATTTAATTGTTTCATAGAGTATTGTCGTCTCTCCCTGTCTCTGCAATTAGTGAGGGCTACTGTATTTCACTTCTTTGATATTCAGTGTTAAACTCTTAGCCTATAGGGTTTCTATGTATTTATAAGTGATTCACATATCTTCAGATTAATTACTGCTGAATACCTGAGTTGTTTGGCTTCTGCTATATACTTGCAATCATCTGCATTACTAGCTGAGTGAAGTACAAACTTGCAGTGTTAACAACTGTACATTTAATTTTTCTGTCTATTTAATTGTTTCATTGAATATTCTGCCTCTGTCTCTTTGAAGTTATTTCTTTTTCTATTTAATTGTTTACTGGAATATTGTAGTCTATCTCTCTTTCTCTGCAGTTAGGGGGGGTCTATTCTGTTTCACTTCATTGATATTCAGTGTTAACCTCTTAGCCTAGAGGGTTTTTTTGTGTTTATAACTGAGTCACATATCTTTGAATTTTTTTACTACTGAATACCTGAGTTGCTTGGCTTCTGCTACATACCTACAATCAACTGCATTACTAGCTGAATTAAGTACAAACTTGCAGTGTCAATGATTGT
Source organism: Protopterus annectens (assembly GCF_019279795.1). Lineage (NCBI taxonomy): Eukaryota > Metazoa > Chordata > Ceratodontiformes > Protopteridae > Protopterus > Protopterus annectens. The sequence continues at coordinate 1,376,081,425 of NC_056729.1, forward strand.
ACTGCATTTCATTTTACTGTCTATGTAATTGTTTCATTGAATATTGTGTCTGTGTCTCTCTGTAGTTATTTTTCAATTTAATGGTTTCATAGAATACTGTGGTCTATCTCTGTCTCTGCAATTAGTGGGGGCTGTTGTGTTTCACTTCATTGATATTCAGTGTTAAACTCTTAGCCTAAAAGGTTTCTCTGTATTAATAATTGAGTCCCATATATTTGAATTTATTACTGCTGAATACCTGAGTTGTTTGGCTTCTGCTGCATACCTACAATGAACTGCATTACTAGCTGAGTTAAGAGCAAACTTGCAGTGTTAAGGATTTTACTGGATTTTATTTTTTGTCTATTTAACTGTTTCACTGAATATTATGTCTATGACTCTCTGTAGTTATTTATTTTCCAATGTAACTGTTTCATAGAATACTGTGGTCTCTCTCTCTGTCTCTGCAATTAGTGGGGGCTATTGTGTTTCACTTCATTGATATTCAGTGTTAAACTCTTAGCCTAGAGGGTTTCTCTGTATTTATAAGTGAGTCACATATTTTTGAATTTATTACTGCTGTATACCTGAGTTGTTTGGCTTCCACTATATACCTACAATGAACTTCAATACTAACTGAGTTAAGTACAAATTTGAAGTGTTAAAGATTGTACTACATTTCATTTTTCTGTATATTTGCTTCATTGAATATTCTGTCTGTGTTTCTCTGTAGTTATTTAATTTTCTATTTAATTGTTTCACAGAATACAGTGGCACTTTCTCTGTCTCTGCAATTAGTGGGGGCTGTTGTGTTTCACTTCATTGTTATTCAGTGTTAAATTCTTAGCCTAGTGGGTTTCTCTGTATTTATAAGTGAGTCGAATATCTTTGAATTTATTACTGCTGAATACCTGAGTTGTTTGGCTTCTGATACATATCTACAATCAACTGTATCACTAGCTGAGTTAAGTATAAACTTGCAGTGTTAAAGATTGTACTGCATTTCATTTTTCTGTCTGTTTAATTGTTTCATTGAATATTGTGTATTTGTCTCTCTGTAGTTATTTATTTTTCTATTTAATTGTTTCACAGAATACTGATGTCTCCCTCTCTGTCTCTGCAATTAGTGGGGGCTATTGTGTTTCACATCATTGATATTCAGTGTTAAACTCTTAGCCTAGTGGGTTTCTCTGTATTTATAAGTGATTCACATATATTCGAATTGATTACTGCTGAATACCTGAGTTGTTTGACTTCTGCTATATAATTACAATCAACTGCATTACTAGCTGAGTTAAGTATAAACTTGCAGTTTTATCGACTGTGTATTTAATTTTTCTGTCTATTTAACTGTTTCATATAATATTATGTGTCTCTTTGTAGTTATTTATTTTTCTATTTAATTGTTTAATAGAATACTGTGGTATCTCCCTGTCTCTAGAATTAGTGGGGGCTATTGTGTTTCATTTCATTGATATTCAGTTTAAACTCTTAGCCTAGAGGGTTTCTCTGTATTTATAAGCAAGTCACATATCTTTGAATTTATTACTACTGAATACCTGAGTTGCTTGGCTTCTGATACATACCTACAATCAACTGCATTACTAGCTGAGTTAGGTCCAAACTTGCAGTGTCAATGATTGTACTGCATTTCATTTTCCTATCTATTTAATTGTTTCATTGAATATTGTGTCAGTCTTTCTCTGTAGTTATTTACTTTTCTTTTTAATTGTTTCATAGAATACTGTAGTCTCTCTCTCTCTCTCTGTCTCTGCAATTAGTGGGTGCTGTTCTGTTTCATTTCATTGATATTCAGTGTTAAACTCTTAGGCTATAGAGTTTCTCTGTAATTATAAGTGAGTCACATATTTTTGAATTTATTACTGCTGAATACCTGAGTTGTTTGGCTTCTGTTACATACCTACAATCAACTGCATTACTAGCTGAGTTAAGTAGAAACTTGCAGTGTTAAAGATTGTACCGCATTTCATTTTTCTGTGTTTTTGTTTCTGTGAATATTGTGTCTGCGTCTCTCTGTAGATATTTATTTTTCTATTTAATTGTTTCATAGAATACTGAGGTCTCTGTCACTGCAATTACTGGGGGCTATTGTGTTTCACTTTATTGATATTCACTGTTAAACTCTTAGCCTAGAAAGTTTCTCTGCATTTATAAGTGTGTCACATATGTTTGAATTTATTACTGCTGAATACCTGAGATGTTTGTCTTCTGCTACATACCTACAATCAAATGCATTACTAGCTGAGTAAGTACAAACTTGCAGTGTTAATGATTTTACTGCATTTCATTTTTATGTCTTTTTAATTGTTTGATTAAATATTGTGTCTCTGTCTCTCTGTAGTTATTTATATTTTTATGTGTTTCATATAATAGTGTGGACTTTTTCTGTCTCTGCAATTAGTGGTGGCTATTGTGTTTCACTTCATTGATATTCAGTGTTAAACATTTAATCTAGAGGGTTTCTCTGTATTTTATTTTTTGTCTATTTAACTGTTTCACTGAATATTATATCTATGACTCTCTGTAGTTATTTATTTTCCAATGTAATTGTTTCATAGAATACTGTGGTCTCTCTCTCTGTCTCTGCAATTAGTGGGGGCTATTGTGTTTCACTTCATTGTTATTCAGTGTTAAACTCTTAGCCTAGAGGGTTTCTCTGTATTTATAATTGAGTCACATAATTTTGAATTTATTACTGCTGTATAACTGAGTTGTTTGGCTTCCACTATATACCTACAATGAACTGCATTACTAGCTGAGTTAAGTACAAACTTGCAGTGTTAAAGATTGTACTGCATTTCATTTTTACATTTTACAATTGTTTCATTGAATATTGTGTTTGTGTCTCTCTGTAGTTATGTATTTTTCTATTGAATTGTTTTTTAGAATACGGTGGTCTCTTTCTTCTGTCTCTGCAATTAGTGGGGGCAATTGTGTTTCACTTCATTGATATTCAGTGTTAAACTCTTAGTTTTGATGGTTTCTCTGTATTTATAAGTGAGTCACATATCTCTGAATTTATTACTGCTGAATACCAGAGTTGTTCAGCTTCTGCTTTATACCTACAATCAACTGCATTACTAGCTGAGTTAAGTATAAACTTGCAGTGTTAAAGATTGTACTACATTTAATTTTTCTGTCTATTTGTTTCATTGAATATTCTGTCTGTGGCTATTTGTTGTTATTTATTTTTCTATTTAATTGTTTCATAGACTACTGTAGTCTCTCTCTGTTTCTGCAATTAGTAGGGGCTGTTCTGTTTCATTTCATTGACATTCCGTGTTAAACTCTTAGCCTAGAGGTTTTCTCTGTATTTATAAGTGAGTCGCATATCTTTGAATTTATTATTGCTGAATACCTGAGTTATTTGGCTTCTGTTACATACCTACAATCAACTGCATTACTAGCTGAGTTAAGTACAAACTTGCAGTGTTAAAGATTGTACTGCATTTCATTGTTCTGTGTATTTATTTATTTTTTGAATATTATGTCTATGTCTCTCTGAAGATATTTATTTTTCTATTTAATTGTTTCATAGAATAGTGAGGTCTCTGTCACTGCAATTAGTCAGGGCTATTGTATTTCACTTCATTGATATTCAGAGTAAAACTCTTAGCCAAGAAAGTTTATTTGTATTTATATTTGTCACATATGTTTGAATTTATTATTGCTGAATATCTGACTTGTTTATCTTCTGCTACATACGTACAATCATTTGCATTACTAGCGGAATTCAGTACAAACTTGCATTATTAATGACTTGACTGCATTTGTTTCTTCTGCCTATTTAATTGTTTGATTGAATATTGTGTCTGTGTCTCTCTGTAGTTATTTATTTTTCTATTTGTTTCCTAGAATATTGTGGTCTGTCTCTCTCTCTCTCTCTCTCTCTCTGTCTCTGCAATTAGTGGGGGCTGTTGTGTTTTAGTTCATTGATATTCAATGTTAAACTCTTAGCCTAGAGGATTTCTCTGTAGTTATAAGTGGTTCACATATCTTCGAATTTATTACCGCTGAATACCTGAGTTGTTTGGCTTCTGCTATATACCTACAATCAACTGCATTACTAGCTCAGTTAAGTACCAACTTGCAGTGTTAAAGATTGTACATTTGATTTTTCTGTCTAATTGTTTCATTGAATATTGTGTCTGTGTTTCTCTGTACTTGTTTATTTTTCTATTTAATTATTCCATAGAATACTGTGGTCTCTCACTATCTCTGCAGTAAGTGGGAGCTATTGTGTTTCACTTCTTTGATACTCAGTGTTAAACTCTTAGCCTAGAGGGTTTCACTGTTTTTATAAGTGAGTCACATACCTTTGAATTTATTACTATTTAATACAGATGTTTTTGGCTTCTGCTATATACTTACAATCTACTGCATTACTAGCTGAGTTAAGTACAAACTTGCAGTGTTAAAGATTGTACTGCATTGCATTTGTCTGTCTGTTTATTGTTTCATTGAATATTCTGTCTGTGTCTCTTTGTAGATATTTATTTTTCTATTTAATTATTTCAAAGAATACTGTGGTCTCTCATTGTCCCTGCAATAAGTGGGGACTATTATGTTTCACTTCATTGATATTCAGTGTTAAACTCTTAGCATAATGGGTTTCACTGTATTTATAAGTGAGTCACATATCTTTGAATTTATTACTGTTTAATACCTTAGTTGTTTGGCTTCTGCTACATACCTACAATCAACTTCATTACTAGCTGAGTTAAGTGCAAACTTGCAGTCTTAAAGATTTGTACTGCATTTCATTTTTCTGTCTATTTAATTGTTTCATTGATTATTGTGTCTGTGTTTCTCTGTAGTTATTTATTTTTCTATTTAATTGTTTCAAAGAATACTGTAGTCTCTCTCTCTGTCTCTGCAATTAGTGGGGGCTGTTGTGTTTCACTTCATTGATATTCAAATTTAAACTCTTAGCCTAGAGGGTTTCTCTATATATATAAGTGAGTCACATATCTTTGAATTTATTATTCCTGAATACCTGTGTTGTTTGGCTTCTGTTACATACCTACAATAAACTGAATTACTAGCTGAGTTAACTACAAACTTGCAGTGTTAAATATTGTACTGCATTTTATTTTTCTAATTGTTTCTTTGAATATTATATCCGTGTCTCTTTGTAGTTACTTATTTTTCTATTGAACTGTTTAATAGAATACTGTGGTCTCTCTCTGTCTCTACAATTAGTGGGGGCTATTGTGTTTCACTTCATTGATATTCAGTTTTAAACTCTTAGCCTATAGGGTTTCTCTGTATTTATAAGTAAGTTGCATACCTTTGGATTTATTACTGCTGAATAGCTGAGTTGTTTGGCCTTTGCTAAATACCTACAATCAACTGCATTACTAGCTGTGTTAAGTACAGACTTGCAGTGTTAAAGATTATTCTGCATTTCATTTTTCTGTATATTGGTTTCGTTGAATATTGTGTCAGTCTTTCTCTGTAGTTATTTACCTTTCTTTTTAATTGTTTCATAGAATACTGTAGTCTCTCTCTCTCTCTGTCCCTGCAATTACTGGGGGCTGTTCTGTTTCATTTCATTGATACTCAGTGTTAAACTCTTAGCCTAGATGTTTTTTCTGCAATTATAAGTGAGTCACATATCATTGAATTTATTATTGCTGACTGCCTGAGTTGTTTGGCTTCTGCTACATACTTACAACCAACTGCATTACTTGAAGTGTTAAAGATTGTACTACATTTCATTTTTCTCTCTATTTATTTGTTTCATTGAATATTATATCTGTGTCTCTCTGTAGTTACTTATTTTTCTATTTAATTGTTTCATAGAATAATGTGGTCTCTCTCTGTCTTTACAATTAGTGGGGGCAATTGTGTTTCACTTCATTGATATTCAGTGTTAAACTCTTAGCATAGAGGGTTTCTCTGTATTTATAAGTGAGACACATATCTTTGAATGTATTACTGCTGAATACCTGAGTTGTCTTGCTCTGCTATATACCTATAATCAACTGCAATACTAGCTGACTTAATTAAAACTTGCTGTGTTAATGATTGTACTACATTTCATTTTTCTCTCTATTTAATTGTTTCATTGAATATTCTGTCTGTGGCTTTTTGTAGTTATTTATTTTTCTATTTAATTGTTTCACAGAATACTGTGGTCTCTGTCTGTCTCTGTGATTAGTGAGGGCTATTGTGTTTCACTTCTTTGATATTCAGTGGTAAACTCTTAGCCTAGAGGGTTTCTCTGTATTTATAAGTGAGTAACATATCTTTAAATGCATTATTACTGAATCCCAATGCTGTTTGGCTTCTGCTACATGCATACAATTAACTGCATTACTAGATGAGTTAAGTACAAACTTGCAGTGTTTAAGATTATACTGCATTTCATTTTTCTGTCTATTTAATTGTTTCATTGAATATTGTGTCAGTCTTTCTCTTTAGTTATTTACCTTTCTATTTAATTGTTTCACAGAATACTGTATTCTTCCTCTATCTCTGCAATTAGTGGGGGCTGCGCTGTTTCATTTCATTGATATTCAGTGCTAAACTTTTAGGCTATAGGGTTTCTTTGTAATTATAAGTGGGTCACATATCTTTGAATTTATTATTGCTGAATACCTGAGTTGTTTGGCTTCTGTCACATACCTACAATCAACTGCATTACTAGCTGAGTTAAGTACAAACTTGCAGTGTTCAAGATTGTACCGCATTTCATTTTTCTGTCTATTTAATTGTTTCTTTGAATATTATGTCTGTGTCTATCTGTAGATATTGATTTTTCTTTTTAATTTTTTCATAGAATACTGAGGTCTCTGTCACTGCAATTAGTCGAGGCAATTGTGTTTCACTTCATTGATATCCAGTGTTAATCTCTTAGCCTAGAATGTTTCTCTGTATTTATAAGTGCGTCATATATGTTTGAAATTTTTACTGCTGAATATCTGAGTTGTCTGTCTTCTGCTACATACCTATAATCAACAGCATTACTAGCTGAGTTAAGTACAAACTTACAGTGTTAATGCTTTCACTCATTTATTTTTTTCTATTTAATTGTTTGATTGAATATTGTGTCTGTGTCTCTCTGTAGTTATTTTTGTTTTTGTTTCCTAGAATATTGTGGTCTGTCTCTCTCTGTTTCTGCAATTGGTGGTGGCTATTGTGTTGCACTTCATTGATATTCACTGTTAAACTCTCAGCCTAGACGGTTTCTCTGTATTTATAAGTGAGTCACATATCTTTGAATTTATTCCTACTGAACACCTGAGTTGTTTGGCTTCTGCTACATACCTGCAATCAACTACATTACTAGCTGAGTTAAGTACAAACTTGCAGTGTTAAAGATTGTACTGGATTTCATTTGTTTGTCTATTTCATTGTTTCATTGAAGTATGTGTCTGTGTTTCTCTGTAGTTATTTATTCTTCTATTTAGTTGTTTCATAGACTACTGTAGTCCCTCTCTGTCTCTGCAATTAGTGGGGGCTGTTGTGTTTCACTTCATTGATATTCAGTGTTAAACTCTTAGCCTACAGGGTTCCTCTATATTTATAAGTGAGTCATATATCTTTGAATTTATTACTGCTGAATACTTGAACTTTTTGGCTTCTGCTACATACCTACAATCAAGTGCATTACTAGCTGAATTAAGTACAAACTTGAAGTGTTAAAAATTGTACTGGATTTCATTTGTTTGTCTATTTGTTTCATTGAATCCTGTGTCTATGGCTCTCTGTAGTTATTTATTTTTCTATGTAATTGTTTCTCAAAATACTGTGGTCTCTCTCTGTCTCTACAATTAGTGGGGGCTATTGTCTTTCACTTCATTGATATTCGGTGTTAAAATCTTAGCCTAAATTATTTTTCTGTATTTATAAGTGAGTCACATATCTTTGAATTTATTATTGCTGTATACCCGAGTTGTTTGGCTTCTGCTACATACATACAATCAACTGCACTACTAGTTGAGTTAAGTACAGACTTGCAGAGTTAAAGATTGTACTGCATTTCATTTTTCTGTCTATTTAATTGTTTCATTGACTATTGTGTCTGTGTCTCTCTGTAGTTATTTATTTTTCTATTTAATTGTTTCACAGAGTACTGTTTTCTTTCTCTATTGTCTCTGCAATTAGTGGGGGCTATTGTGTTTCACTTCATGGATATTCAGTGTTAAACTCTTAGCCTAGAGGGTTTCTCTGTATTTATAACTGATTCACATATCTTTGAATTTATTACTACTGAATGCCTGAGTTGTTTGGCTTCTGCTACATACCTACAATCAACTGCATTAATAGCTGAGTTAAGTAAAAACTTGCAGTGTTAATGATTGGACTGCATTTCATTTTTTACATTTTCAATTGTTTCATTGAAAATTGTGTCTGTGACCCTCTGTAGTTATATATTTTTCTATTTAATTGTTTCCTAGAATACTGTGGTCTCTCTCTCTGTCTCTGCAATTAGTGGGTGCTATTGTGTATCACTTCATTGATATTCAGTGTTAAACTCTTAGCCTAGAGGGTTTTTCTGTATTTATAACTGAGATACATATCTTTGAATTTATTACTGCTGAATACCTGAGTTGTTTGGCTTCTGCTATATACCTACAATCAATTGCATTTCTAGCTGAGTTAAGTACAAACTTGCAGTGATAAAGATTGTACTACATTTCTTTTTTCTGTCTATTTAATCATTTCATTGAATATTCTGTATGTGTCTCTTTGTAGTTATTTATTTTTTTCTATTTAATTGTTTCATAGAATACTGTGGTCTCTCTCTGTCAAAGCGATTTGTGGGGGCTATTGTGTTTCACTTCATTGATATTCAATGTTAAACTGTTAGCCTAGAGGGCTTCTCTGTATTTATATGTGAGTCACATATCTTTGAATTTATTACTACTGAACACCTGAGTTGTTTGGTTTCTTCTACATACCTACAATTAACTGCTTTACTAGCTGAGCTAATTACAAACTTGCAGTTTTAAAGATTATACTGCACTTCATTTTTCTGTCTATATAATTGTTTCATTGAATATTATGTCAGTGTTTCTCTGTAATTATTTACTTTTCTATTTAATTGTTTCATAGAATAATGAAGTCTCTCTCTGTTTCTGCAATTACTGGGGGCTGTTCTGCTTCATTTCATTTCATTAACATTCGGTGATAAACTCTTAGCCTAGAGGGTATCTCTGTATTTATAAGTGAGTCACATATCTTTGAATTTATTATTGCTGAACACCTGAGATGTTTCGCTTCTGTTACATACCTGAAATCAACTGCATTACTAGCTGAGTTAAGTACAAACTTGCAGTGTTAAAGATTACACTGCATTTCATTTTTGCATTTTACAGTTGTTTCATTGAATATTGTGTTTGTGTCTCTCTGTAGTTATAGATTTTTCTATTGAATTGTTTCTTATAATAAGGTGGTCTCTTTCTTCTGTCTCTGCAATTAAGGGGGGGCTATTGGGTTTCACTTCATTGATATTCAGTGTTAAACTCTTAGCCTTGAGGGTTTCTCTGTATTTGTAAGTGAGTCACATATCATTGAATTTATTTCTGCTGAATACCAGAGTTGTTCGGCTTCTACTTTATACCTACAATCAACTGCATTACTAGCTGAATTAAGTACAAACTTGCAGTGTTAAAGATTGTACTACATTTCATTTATTTAATAGTTTCATTGGATATTCTGCCTGTGTCTCTTTGTAGTTATTTCTTTTTCTATTTAATTGTTTCATAGAATACTGTGGTCTCTCACTGTCTCTGCAATAAGTGGGGGATATTGTGTTTCACTTCATTGATATTCAGTGTTAAACTCTTAGCCTAGAGGGTTTATCTGTATGTATAAGTGATTCACATATCTTTGAATTTATTACTGTTTAATACCTTAGTTGTTTGGCTTCTGCTACATACTTACAATCAACTGCATTACTAGCTGAGTTAAGGACAAACTTGCAGTCTTAAAGATTTGGACTGCATTTCATTTTTCTGTCTATTTGTTTCATTGTATATTGTGTCTGTGTTTCTCTGTAGTTATTTATTTTTCTGTTTAATTGTTTCAAAGAATACTGTAGTCTCTGTCTCTGCCTCTGCAATTAGTGGGGGCTGTTGTGTTTCACTTCATTGATATTCAATGTTAAACTCTTAGCCTAGAGTTTTTTTTCTATATTTATAAATGAGTCGCATATCTTTGAATTTATTATTCCTGAATACCTGAGTTGTTTGGCTTCTGTTACATACCTACAATAAACTGCGTTACTAGCTGAGTTACGTAAAACTTGCAGTGTTAAGGATTGTACTACATTTCATTTTTCTGTCTATTTAATTGTTTCTTTGAATATTATGTCTGTGTCTCTTTGTAATTGCTTATTTTTCTATTTAATTGTTTAATAGAATACTGTGGTCTTTCTCTGTCTTTGCAATTAGTGGGGACTGCTGTGTTTCACTTCATTGATATTCATTGTTAAACTCATTGCCTAGAGAGTTTCTCAGTATTTATAAGTGACTCACATATCTTTGAATTTATTACTACCGAACACCTAGTTGTTTGGCTTCTGCTACATACCTACAATCAACTGTATTACTACCTGAGTTAAGTAAAAACTTGCAGTGTTCAAGATTGTACTGCATTTCATTTTTCTGTCTATTTAATTGTTTTATTGAATATTGTGTCTGCGTTTCTCTGTAGTTATCTATTTAATTGTTTCATGGAATACTGTAGTCACTCCCTTTCTCTGTAGTTAGTGGGGGCAGTTGTGTTTCACTTCATTGATATTCTGTGTTAAACTCTTAGCCTAAAGGGCTTCTCTGTATTTATAAGTGAGTCACATATCTTTGAATTTATTACTACTGGATACCTGAGTTGCTTGGCTTCTGCTACATACCTACAATCAACTGCATTACTAGCTAAGTTAAGTACAAACTTGCAGTATTAACGATTGTACTGCATTTAATTTTTATGTCTATTTAATTGTTTCATTGAATATTGTGTATGTGTCTCTCTATAGTTATTTACTTTTCTATTTAATTGTTTCATAAAATACTGAGGTCTTTTTCTGTCTCTGCAATTAGTAGGGGCTATTGTGTTTCACTTCCTTTATTTTCAGTGTTAAACTCAGAGCCTAGAGGGTTTCTCTGTATTTATAAGTGATTCTCATATCTTCAAATTGATTATGGTGAAATACCTGAGTTGTCTGACTTCTGCTATATGCCTACAGTCAACTACATTACTAGCTGAGTTACATAGAAACTTGCAGTGTTAAAGATTGTACTGCATTTCATTGTTCTGTCTATTTATTTTTTTCATTGAATATTCTGTCTGTGTCTCTTTGTAGTTATTTATTGTTTCTATTTAATTGTTTTATAGAATACTGTGGTCTCTCTCTGTCTCTGCAATTAGTGGGGGCTATTGTGTTTCACTTCATTGATGTTCAGTGTTAAACTCTTAGCCTAAAGGGCTTCTCTGTATTTATAAGTGAGTCACATATCTTTGAATTTATTACTACTGGATACCTGAGTTGCTTGGCTTCTGCTACATACCTACAATCAACTGCATTACTAGCTAAGTTAAGTACAAACTTGCAGTATTAACGATTGTACTGCATTTAATTTTTATGTCTATTTAATTGTTTTATTGAATATTGTGTATGTGTCTCTCTATAGTTATTTACTTTTCTATTCAATTGTTTCATAGAATACTGATGTCTCTCTCTGTCTCTGCAATAAGTGGGGGTTATTGTGTTTCACTTCACTGATATTCAGTGTTAAACTCTTAGCCTTTAGGGTTTCTCTGTATTTATAAGTGAGTCACATATCTTTGAATTTATTACTGCTGTAAACCTAAGTTGTTTGGCTTCTGCTACATTCATACAGTCAACTGCACTACTTGTTGAGTTAAGTACAGACTTGCAGAGTTAAAGATTGTACTGCATTTCATTTCTTTGTCATTTTAATTGTTTCATTGGATATTGTGTCTGTGTCTCTCTGTAATTATTTATTTTTCTATTTAACTGTTCGACACAATACTGATGTCTTTCTTTGTTGTCTCTGGAATTATTGGGGGCGACTGTGTTTCACTTCATGGATATTCAGTGTTAAACTCTTAGCCTAGAGAGTTTCTCTGTATTTATAACTGATTCACATATCTTTGAATTTCTTACTGAATACCTGAGTTGCTTGGCTTCTGCTAAATACCTACAATCAACTGGATTACTAGCTGAGTTAAGTGCAAACTTGCAGTGTTAATGATTGGACTGCATTTTATTTTTTACATTTTACAATTGTTTCTTTGAGAATTGTATCTGTGACTCTCTGTAGTTATATATTTTTCTATTTAATTGTTTCTTAGAATACTGTGGTCTCTCTCTCTCTCTCTCTGTCTCTGCAATTAGTGGGGGCTCTTCCATTTCACTTCATTGATATTCAGTGTTAAACTCTTGGCCTAGAGGGGTTTCTCTGAATTTATAACTAAGTTACATATCTTTGAAATTATTACTGCTGAATACCTGAGTTGTTTCACTTCTGCTATATACCTACAATCAACTGCATTACTAGCTGAGTTAAGTACAAACTTGCAGTGTTAAAGATTGTACTACATTTCTTTTTTCTGTCTATTTGTTTCATTGAATAGTCTATCTGTGTCTCTTTGTAGTTATTTATTTTTCTGTTTAATTGTTTCACAGAATACTGTGGTCTCTCTCTCTGTCTCTGTGATTAGTGGGGGCTATTGTATTTTACTTCAATGATATTCAGTGTTAAACTGTTAGCCTAGAGGGTTTCTCTGTATTTATAAGTGAGTCACATATCTTTGAATTTCTTACTACTGAATACCTGAGTTATTTGGCTTTAGCTACATACCTACAATCAACTGCATTACTAGCTGAGTTAATAACAAACTTGCAGTTTTAAAGATTATACTGCATTTCATTGTTCTGTCTATATAATTGTTTCATTGAATATTATGTCAGTGTTTCTCTGTAGTTATTTACTTTTCTATTTAATTGTTTCATAGAATAGTATAGCCTCTCTCTGTCTCCGCAATTAGTGGGAGCTGTTCTGTTTCATTTCATTGACATTCAGTGATAAACTCTTAGCCTAGAGGGTATCTCTGTATTTATAAGTGAGTCACATATCTTTGAATTTATCATTGCTGAATACCTGAGTTGTTTGGCTTCTGTTACATACCTACAATCAAATGCATTACTAGCTGAGTTAAGTACAAACTTTCAGTGTTAAAGATTGTACTGCATTTCATTGTTCTGTCTATTTAATTGTTTCTTTGAATATTATGTCTGTGTCTCTCTGTAGTTATGTATTTTTCTATTTAATTGTTTCATAGAATACTCAGGTCTCTGTCTCTGCAATTAGTCGGGGCTATTGTATTTCACTTCACTGATATTCAGTGTAAAATTCTTAGCCTACAAAGTTTCTTGGTATTTATATTTGTCACATATGTTTGAATTTATTGCTGCTGAATATCTGACTGGTTTGTCTTCTGCTACATACGTACAATCAACTGCATTACTAGCGAAGTTCAGTAAAAACTTGCAGTGTTAATGATTTTACTGCATTTATTTTTTCTGTCTATTCAATTGTTTGATTGAATATTATGTCAGTGTCTCTCTGTAGTTATTTATTTTTCTACTTGTTTCCTAGAATACTGTGGTCTCTCTTTCTCTGTCTCTGCAACTTGTGGGGGCTGTTGTGTTTCAGTTCATTGATATAGAGTGTTAAACTCATAACCTAGTGGGTTTCTCTGTATTTTTAAGTGATTCACATATCTTCAAATTTATTACCGCTGAATACCTGAGTTGTTTGGCTTCTGCTACATACCTACAATCAACTGCATTACTAACAGAGTTACGTACAAACTTGCAGTGTTAAAGATTGTACTGCATCTTTTTTCTGTTTAATTGTTTAATCGAATATTGTGTCTTTGTTTCTCTGTATTTATTTATTTTTCTTTTTAGTTGTTTCATAGATTACTGTAGTCTCTCTCTGTCTCTGCAATTAGTGGGAGCTATTGTGTTTTACTTCATTGATATTCAGTGTTAAACTCTTAGCCTAGAGGGTTTCACCTTATTTATAAAGGGAGTCACATATCTTTGAATTTATTACTGCTGAATACCTGAGTTAATTGGCATCTGCTATATATCTACAATCAACTGCATTACTAGCTGAGTTAAGTACAATCTTGCAGTGTTAAATATTGTACTACATTTCATTTGTCTGTCTATTTAATTGTTTCATTGAATATTTTATCTGTGTCTCTTTGTAGTTATTTATTTTTCTATTTAATTGTTTCATAGAATACTGTGGTCTCTCACTGTCTGCAATAAGTGGGGGCTGTTGTCTTTCACTTCATTGATATTCGTTGTTAAACTCTTAGCCTTGACGTTTCTCTGTATTTATAAGTGAGTCACATAACTTTGAATTTATTATTGCTGAATACCTGAGTTGCTTGGCTTCTATTACATACCTACAATAAACTGCGTTACTTGCTGAGTTACGTACAAACCTGCAGTGTTAAAAATTGTACTGCATTTCATTTTTCTGTCTATTTAATTGCTTCTTTGAATATTATCTCTGGGTCTCTGTAGTTACTTATTTTTCTATTTAATTGTTTAATAGAATACTGTGGTCTCTCTCTGTCTTTGCAATTAGTGGGGGCTATTGTGTTTCACTTTATTGATACTCAGTGTTAAACTCTTAGCCTAGAGAGTTTCCCTGTATTTATATGTGAGTCACATATCTTTGAATTTATTACTGCTGAATACCTGATTTGTTTGGCTTCTGCTATATACCTACAATCAACTGCATTACTAACTGAGTTAAGTACAAATTTGCAGTGTTAAAGATTGCACTACATTTCATTTTTCTATTAAATTGTTTCATTGATTATTCTGTGTGTGTTTCTCTGTAGTTAATTATTTTTCTATTTAGTTGTTTCATAGAATACTGTGGTCGCTCTCTCTGTCTCTGAAATTAATGGCAGCTGTTGTGTTTCACTTCGTTGATATTCAGTGTTAAACTCTTAGCCTAGAGGGTTTCCCTGTATTTATAAGTGATTCACATATCTTCAAATTTATTATTGCTGAATACCTGAGTTGTTTGGCTTCTGCTATATATCTACAATCAACTGCATTACTAGCTGAGTTAATTACAAACTTGCAGTGTTAATGCTTGTACATTTCATTTTTCTGTCTATTTAATTGTTTCATTGAATATTTTGTCTGTGTCTCTTTGTAGTTATTTGTATTTCTATTTAATTGTTTCATAGAATCCTGTGGTCTCTCTCTGTATCTGCATCTAGTGGGGGCTACTGTGTTTCACTTCATTGATATTCAGTGTTAAACTCTTAGCCTAGAGGTTTTCTCTCTATTTATAAGTAAGTCAAATGGGAGGGTGGTTTAATCGTTAAGGTGTTTGCCTTACAAGCACATGGTGCAGGGTTAGAGTCTCACAAGGGATAATTGGCTAGGCTTAAAATGGCTCGCAAGGGCAATTAGCCTATTACTAACCTATGAACCTATGAACCTATATGTTTGAGTTCATTACTGCTGAATACCTGACTTTTTTGGCTTCTGTTACATACCTACAATCAACTGCATTACTAGCTGAGTTAAGTACAAACTTGCAGTTTTAATGATTGGACTACATTTCATTTGTCTGTCTAGTGGATTGTTTCATTGAATATTCTGTCGGTGTCTCTTTGTAGTTATTTATTTTTCTATTTGTTTCGTAGAATAATGTGATCTCTCTCTGTCTCTGCAATTAGTGGGAGCTATTGTGTTTCACTTCATTGATATTCAGTGTTAAACTGTTAGTCTAGAGGGTTTCTCTGTATTTATAAGTGAGTCACATATCTTTGAATTTATTACTACTGAATACTTGAGTCGTTTGGCGTCTGCTACATACCTAATTTGTCCTGTCTCTTTATTTTACAGCCATTCTACCCCTGGGTACTCCCTCTGTGCTTAGGTTTAAAGCTTGAAGTTTAAACCATGACCAACAGAAAGGAAGATCACCTCCAAAAACTGTCTGAAGAACCTGTTCTGTCTTACGCACCCTACTGTCCGCTTACCCTTTCACGCAGTGAATGCTCAGTATATGTTGCCTTTTTTTACCTAAGCACATAACTATGTATTATTTTTTTCTGCTTTTTTACCCTGTGAATCTGACTCTCTTGCCTACACCGTGCTTGGAGCCAACCGCAGCCTGCCTCTCTCCCTCTGCCCTTCAGATATTTATTTTATCCACCAAACACTAGTCTGTATGATCCCTATTACAGCCATTTCTGCTCTTGCCACTACGTGGCATTACATACCCATGAATTAGCCCTTACCAAAAGTATCTCTCCCCCTGAGTTTTACTTTAGGAATAAACCCGTTTTCACTCTTTCTTATCTTATGCTGTATCTTCCTCTCATTTTTCTATTGCCCATGTTGCCTTACCACCTTTTGCATTGAGATACGCTCTTTCTGCCCTATCCCGTACTGTAGCTGCTGTCTCTTTTGTTTACTTATTGTTTTTCCTTTCTAGCCTTTCACTTTCTGGGTCTGCTTGCTCCGTTCACCCTGCGGACTCACTCCCTTCCCCTACCCTACCCCCAAATTCCAACTACCCCAGTGCACCTACACTTATACCTCTTTGACCACACCGCTTACCTTCTAGCTCTATTCCCCAATCCCGTCTCATTATCCTATTACACGCTTATCACATATCATTTACTTACCTTCATTAACTAACTCTTTCATTATATAAAGCCTACTTCCTCACCCTCTCCCATCCTATACCCTATCTCTTTACATTTGTTTTATCTCTACTCCTTCATAGGTTCATAGATTGATACTAGGCTATCTGCCCTAGGGCATTTATAAGCCTAGCCAGAGTGTGTTTGGCTTTCGCCACCATTTTAGATTAGTAGACTGTGCCTTTGAATAGTAAATCACAGAAGATAGCCCTTTTATGGTTAGTTTATTGTGCCTCTGTCTAGCAGGGACCCAGAAGAGATCCCAGGGGTAAACTTATGATCTCCCATCCACTCGTCAAGATTTCTCTTGAAGAGGGTCAGTGTGGGGCTCTGCCTAACTTGGACTGAGCCTCTGGGATATGAATCTGTCCCTCCAGCATGTCCTATTTATTTCTGTGCTGAGGTTTAAGTCCCTGGAGCATGTAGCTCTAAGGGATTTGGATTTCCTGAGGTGGAGCATGTCCATTAATTCTGGGTTGGACATGGCTTTATACATCAGACGCAGATTGCCTCTGAGTAGGCGGTAAGCAACTGAGTAGAGCTGGAGTTTCTTTAGCCAAACTGCAAAGGGCATCTGTTTGAGTCCCTTGATCCTCCTGGTGAGGTACTTTTGGGGTATTTCCAGTTGCTGCAGGTGTCGGGTAAGATACATCTCAAATGGGGCATTGTATTCAATTATGGGCCTGATGAGTGATGAGTAGAGGGGCACAATGACCTCTCTTGATCTAGATGTGAAACCTTTCGTGATAAGGTGGGCTATATAGAAGGTCTTTCTAACCACTTTGGCAATGTGATTGTCAAAGGAGAGATTACTGTCTACTTGGGTCCCCAAATCCCTAATTACTTCTTCCGTACTTAATGGATTACCTCCTATGTGGTAATTTGTGGGTACTTTGTTTTTTCCCAAAGGGGCTGACTATGCATTTTGTGGCATTTAGCTTTAGGCCATGGCTCTGGAACCAGTTATCCATCTCTGTGAGACCCTTTTGGAGGATGCTTGTGTCAGCTGGATAGTCGATTATGGCATGCAGTTTGCAGTCATCTGCGAACTTGGTCAGCCATAGTCCTCCTGTGTTAGCCTGTACCTCAGAGAAATATATACTGAACAAGAGAGGTCCCAGGACTGAGCCTTGTGGGACGCCGCTTGTAACTGGTTTAGAGTCTGACATGGCACCTGCAATTCTGACCATGTGGGTTCTATCTCTGAGCCAGTTTGCAACCCATCTTGTGACATAGGGGTTGATATTTAAGCTGGTGAGCTTATTTATGATGCTGGAGTGGGGTATAGTGTCTAAGGCTTTTGCGAGGTCCAGGTAGGCTGTGTGGACTACCTTCCCTTCGTCTATGGCCCTGGTAACTGTTTCAAAGAAGATGACCAGGTTCAAGAGGCAAGATCTGCCCTTAACAAAGCCGAATTGGGTAGGATCCAGTGTCTGGAGGTTCCCGATGTCTTTGTTTATGAGTTCCATGATGATACGCTCCATAGTTTGCAGACCAGGCTAGTCAGGCTTATAGGGCAATAGTTTCCGGGGTCTGTTGTGGCACGCCATTTCTTGGGTAAATATCCTGTAGTAAGACTGAGATTGAACAGTGACTTTATGTGAGGGTTAAGTTCTTCTTGAAACTCGTGTAAGACATAGCCTGGGACACCATCCGGTCCCATTGATGCTGTGTTTTTTGCTTTGGAGAGGGCAGCTCTCACCTGTTCATCTGTGATGTCAGGGAGGCTACACTCTGTTGGGATGGACATTTGCTCTTTTGGGGGGGGGTGAGGGGAGACATTTGCACTGAACCTGTCTATGAGGATGTTGGCAATGTCTGTGGGTTCAGTGTATTTTTTGTCATTTTGGAATAACTCACAGCATATCTGGAGGTTGCCACCCAGGTTCCTGACATAACTAAAGAAGGCCTTGTGATTGTCTTTAGTGTCTTGTGTAATTTTTCTTTCGAAGCTGGCCTTAGATGATTTTATGAGGGATCGTAGCTTCTTGCTAGTACTGATCAGAGATGCCCTCCCTTTTTGGGATTTTGCTCTATCATGTAGTAGCTTCCTCCTTTTGTTGTATAGCTTATTTATGGCCGGGGTCCACCACACAGGTCTCCTGCCTTTGGAGGAGTGAGTCTTGGTTTTATTTGGGATAGCACGATCCATGCATTCCTGTAGGTGTCCATAGATTGCGTTTGTAAAGGATTCTGCGGTTTGAGCCGTATTTTCCACTGGCCCGGGGGCTTTGAAGGATACCACCTTGGTTTTGAGAAGTGTGAAGTTTACTTTTGAGCAGTTCTTCACCTTGGTTACCTTGGCTGGGGGTGGGGACGGGATATGGATGTCCAGTGAGATTAATTTATGGTCTGACCTTACCAATGAGGGGTATACCTCTGGTGTGGGACATAGAGTCCCCATGTTGGTGATGACCAGGTCTAATATGTTTTCCCCTCTTGTGGGGGTGGTGACCAGTTGTTCCATAGCATTTGAGTTTATAAATTCTAGGAACCATTGGGTGAGGGTGTGTGGGCTTGAGTAGTTTTCCCAGTCAATGTTTGGGTAGTTGAAGTCACCCAATATAATGGTGTTTGGAGAGACCTTCATATTCTCCAGTGTCCTCAGGAAAGCCGAGTGGGGTTCCTGAGTTTGGGATGGTGGTCTGTAGCAGGCTACAAACTGAAAGGCAGTTTTGCCTACTGTTAGTTGCACATGGATGGTCTCCAATGCTTCGTGCAGTGCTACTAACCTGGAAGTGTGGGTATCTTTTATGTATATGGATACTCCTCTTCCTTTTGTGGTTCGGTCTGAGTTTTGTGGCCGAAAAGCATCATATGAAGTATAACCTGGTAGTGCTGGGGTGCTTTTGGGAGCCTTAAACCAGGTTTCTGTTACTGCACAGATATCGATATTCTCCATACTGAGGAGAGCCTTGAGGGCGTGCATTTTGAGGTTTAGACTTCTGGCATTGAGCAACATTACCCTTAGTTTCTTTTTCCTTGTATTGTCTATGGAGGTGGGTTTGTCTGAGCCTTGCCTAAAAAAAGGCACTATGGGGGTGGCAAGAGCCTTAGCCAGTATTCAAAATCCCAGGGGTGACAGGTGCAAGCTGTCCCTAGAGAAGCAACGTGGCTTGTCGAGCATGTCATCCTAGGCTGACAGACACTTGATCCCCTTTGAATGACACCAATACTTTAGCCAATTGTTAAAATTGATAATTTTTTCTTTATACTGTGGCATCATTCTTGGTGAGGGTAAGATACTACTCAAGGTCAGGGTCATACCGGCCTGGGCTACATGATCAGAGAGCTCCTCTATGTCTCTTTTCATGTAGTCCAGGGAGGTACATCTCAGGTCATTCACACCAGCATGGACAATGACAGAGTTATACTCGTACTTGCTTTGGAGTGACCTGAATGCATATGTTATGTGGCGGATCCTGGCACCTGACAGACAGCTTACAGTGACCTTCTCCTTGTTCAGCCTAGTGAGTGGGACATCAGTGTGTCTGACAATAGAGTCACCTATTACAAGTGTATTTGGTGTGTTGTGTAGCTTTAAAGGCTGTGACTGTGTGGCACACTGACTTTGTGAACTATGTGATACATGGGCATTGTTGTGGGGTAGCAGCTGTTTGGTTGTCTGCTTTGGAGGTCTCTGCTGCTTAGGCAGATTTTTATTTAGAGCCTCCGAGTATGTTTTTGTGTGTTTATGTGTTTGGTTTGCTGTTGCTATAGGTCTATGTGAGACTGGATTTGTGGTGTGTGTGGTTACCTTCTCCTCCTGATTGACTGTGCCAGTCATGGGTCGAGAGAGCTCAGCCTCCAGTTTGGCTATATAGTTGCATCTCTCACATATATTTGAGTTCGTTTGGAAGAGGAGAGGGTTGTCTGTGTACATAAGGCAGTTGTAACATTGCCTCAAAATTCCCATATTCACCACCTGGACTGGAGAGTACACACAAAACTGACCTTTAGACATGTCAGGATATTATGATGAAATACCTTTTGACTGATCTAAAAGGTTCAGTAGGGTGTTGTGTTTAAAAGAGTATAAGAGGGGTTTAGTGCTTAAGTTTGTAGGTGTTTTGCTTATGATTACTTATAAGTGCAAGTGTAACGCTTTAAAATGAAAATAGCATGCTTTCTTTGAGATTTAGATCAGTTCAAAGGGAAAAAGTGAAGAGCAGACTGTGTGGAGCCGGTAATAGTTTAAACCTGTTTAAGCGGCGCTGCCCGATGCTGCGCTATGTGCAAAATCAGGCAAAACCGCTACAAAGCAGGTTTTTCAGCATGGGACTTGAAAGAGCTATTAATTAGCCCAAAACAGCCAATAAACAACAGGTTTCTGGACTGAGATCACTCCTCCAGGGACAGATAGGCTGCTCAAAGCCCCTCACTCCCACTGGTGAACAAAGAAGCTTCCTTCTATCCAAGTAAGGATATGGGCAACACAGGAACTATTCTAAAGTCCAGAATACAGCAATACCTGTATTAGAGACTATTCTAGCTCAGGAAAAGCGGGAAACAAGGATATTTTTTTTTTTTTTTCTTTTTTTCTAGGCAGACAACAGAAAAAGCACAGTAAATACTTTACACAGGCTAGCACACTTGAGTGAGCAGCCTCAACAGTTAATTCAAACAAAACGACAATTTCAAAGTGCAGGTAATAATAAATGCAGTAACAAGCTTATTTCAAGCAAAAGAGCAGTTTTAACTAGCTTTTCAGAGAGAGTAGACAGTCACAAAGGTAAAGGCAGTAAAAGGTACTTAAATCAGGTAGCAGTCACTGTTTTTCGTCTCTCTGCTGCCAGCACCACTCTGCAGGACCAAGAGGAGCTTTGCTGAGTCGCAACAAGTGCAAAAACCACGCCAAAGTGGGTTTTTAAACAGGGGACTTGAAAGAGCTAGGAATTAGCTCAAAATGGCCAATAAACAACAAGTTTCTGGGCTGAGACCACTCCTCCAGGGACAGATAGGCTGCTCAAAGCTCCCCACTCTCACTAGTGAACAAAGAAGCTTCTGTCTATCCAAGTAAGGATATGGGCAACACAGGAACTATTCTAAAGTCCAGAATACAGCAATATCTGTATTAGGGACTATTCTAGCTCAGGAAAGGTGGGAAACAAGGATAGTTTTTTTTTTGTTTTTTTTTTCAAGGCAGACAACAGAAAAAGCATAGTAAATACCTTACACAGGCTAGTGCACTTGAGTAAGCAGCCTCAATAGTTAATTCAAACAAAAAGACAATTTCAAAGTGCAGGTAATAATAAATGCAGTAACAAGCTTATTTCAAGCAAAACAGCAGTTTTAATTCACTTTTCGGCGAGAATAGACAGTCGCAAAGGTAAAGGCAGTAAAAGGTACTTAAATCAGGTAGCAGTCACTCTTTTTCATCTCTCTGCTGCTAGCACCACTCTGCAGGACCACGAAGAGCTTTGCTGAGTCGGAACAAGTGCAAAAACCATGCCAAAGTGGGTTGTTAAGCAGGGATCTTGAAAGAGCTAGGAATAAGCCCAAAACGGCAAAAAAACAACAAGTTTCTGGGCTGAGATCACTCCTCCAGGGACAGATAGGCTGCTCAAAGCTCCCCACTCCCACTGGTGAACAAAAAAGCTTCCTTCTATCCAAGTAAGGATATGGGCAACACAGGAACTATTCTAAAGTCCAGAATACAGCAATACCTGTATTAGGGACTATTCTAGGTTAGGAAAGGAGGGAAACAAGGATTTCTTTTTTTTTTTTTTTTCTTTTTTTCTAGGCAGACAACAGAAAAAGCATAGTAAATACTTTACACAGGCTAGAGCTCTTGAGTGAGCAGCCTCAACAGTTAATTCAAACAAAAAGACAATTTCAAAGTGCAGGTAAAAATAAATGCAGTAACAAGCTTATTTCAAGCAAAAGAGCAGTTTTAACTCGCTTTTCGGTGAGAATAGACAATCGCAAAGATAAAGGCAGTAAAAAGTACTTAAATCAGATAGCAGTCACTCTTTTTCATCTCTCTGCTGCTAGCACCACTCTGCAGGATCACGAGGAGCTTTGCTGAGTCGGAACAAGTGCAAACACCATGCCAAAGCGGGTTTTTAAGCAGGGGACTTAAAAGAGCTAGGGATTAGCCCAAAACAGCCAATAAACAACAGGTGTCTAGGCTGAGATCACTCCTCCAGGGACAGATAGGCTGCTCAAAGCTCCCCACTCCCACTGGTGAACAAAGAAGCTTCCTTCTACCCAAGTAAGGATATGGGCAACACAGAAACTATTCTAAAGTCCAGAATACAGCAATACATGTATTAGGGACTATTCTAGCTCAGGAAAGGTTGGAAACAAGGATATTTTTGTTTTTTTTTCTTTTGTTTCTAGGCTGACAACAGAAAAAGCACAGTAAATACTTTACACAGGCTAGTGCACTTGAGTGAGCAGCCTCACCAGTTAATTCAAACAAAAAGACAATTTCAAAGTGCAGGTAATAATAAATGCAGTAACAAGCTTATTTCAAGCAAAAGAGCAGTTTTAACTCACTTTTCAGCAAAAATAGACAGTCGCAAAGGTAAAAGCAGTAAAAGGTACTTAAATCAGGTAGCAGTCACTCTTTTTCATCTCTCTGCTGCTAGCACCACTCTGCAGGAACACGAGGAGCTTTGCTGAGTCAGAACAAGTGCAAAAACCACGCCAAAGCGGGTTTTTAAGCAGGGGACTTGAAAGAGCTAGGAATTAGCCCAAAACGGCCAATAAACAAAAATTTTCTGGGCTGAGATCACCCCTCCAGGGACAGATAGGCTGCTTAAAGCTTCCCACTCCCACTGGTGAACAAAGACGCTTCCTTCTCTCCAAGTAAGGATATGGGCAACACAGGAACTATTATAAAGTCCAGAATAAAGCAATACCTGTATTAGGGACTATTCTAGCTCAGGAAAGGAGGGAAACAAGGATTTTTTTTTTTTTTTTTTTTCTAGGCAGACAACAGAAAAAGCACAGTAAACACTTTATACAGGCTAGCGCACTTGAGTGAGCAGCCTCAACAGTTAATTCAAACAAAAAGACAATTTCAAAGTGCAAGTAATAATAAATGCAGTAACAAGCTTATTTCAAGCAAAAGAGCAGTTTTAACTCACTTTTCAGAGAGAATAGACAGTCGCAAAGGTAAAGGCAGTAAAAGGTACTTAAATCAGGTAGCAGTCACTCTTTTTCATCTGTCTGTTGCTAGCACCACTCTGCAGGACCATGAGCAGCTTTGCTGAGTCGGAACAAGCGCAAAAAACCACACCAAAGCGGGTTTTTAAGCAGGGGACTTGAAAGAGGTAGGAATTAGCCCAAAACAGCCAATTAAAAAAAGATTTCAGGGCTGAGATCACAACTCCAGGGACAGATAGGCTGCTCAAAGCTGCACACTCCCACTGGTGAAAAAAGAAGCTTCCTTCTATCCAAATAAGGATATGGGCAACACAGGAACTATTCTAAAGTCCAGAATACAGCAACACCTGTATTAGGGTCTATTCTAGCTCAGGAAAGGTGGGAAACAAGGATTTTTTTTTTGTTTTTTTTCGTTTTTTTCTAGGCAGACAACAGAAAAAGCACAATAAATACTTTACACAGGGTAGCACACTTGAATGAGCAGCCTCAACAGTTAATTCAAACAAAAAGACAATTTCAAAGTGCAGGTAATAATAAATGCAGTAACAAGCTTATTTCAAGCAAAAGAGCAGTTTTAACTCGGTTTTCGGCGAGAATAGACAGTCGCAAAGGTAAAGGCAGTAAAATGTACTTAAATCAGGTAGCAGTCACTCTTTTTTGTCTCTCTGCTGCTAGCACCACTCTGCAGGACCACGAGGAGCTTTGCTGAGTTGGAACAACTGCAAAAACCATGCAAAAGTGGGTTTTTAAGCAGGGGTCTTGAAAGAGCTAGGAATAAGCCCAAAACGGCCAATAAACAACAACTTTCTGGGCTGAGATCACTCCTCCAGGGACAGATAGGCTGCTCAAAGCTCCCCACTCCCACTGGTGAACAAAGAAGCTTCCTTCTATCCAGGTAAGGATATGGGCAACATAGGAACTATTCTAAAGTCCAGAATACAGCAATACCTGTATTAGGGACTATTATACGTTAGGAAAGGCGGGAAACAAGGATTTTCTTTTTGTTTTTTTTTCTTTTTTTCTAGGCAGACAACAGAAAAAAGACAGTAAATACTTTACACAGGCTAGAGCTCTGGAGTGAGCAGCCTCAACAGTTAATTCAAACAAAAAGACAATTTCAAAGTGCAGGTAATAATAAATGCAGTAACAAGCTTATTTCAAGCAAAAGACCAGTTTTAACTCGCTTTTCAGCGAGAATAGACAGTTGCAAAGGTAAAGGCAGTAAAAGGTATTTAAATCAGATAGCAGTCACTCTTTTTCGTCTCTCTGCTACTAGCACCACTCTGCAGGACCACGAGGAGCTTTGCTGAGTCAGAACAAGTGAAAACACCACGCCAACGTGGGTTATTAAGCAGGGGACATGAAAGAGCTAGGAATTAGCCCAAAACAGTCAATAAACAACAGGTTTCTGGGCTGAGATCACTCCTCCAGGGACAGATAGGCTGCTCAAAGCTCCCCACTCCTACTGGTGAACAAAGAAGCTTCCTTCTCTCCAAGTAAGGATATGGGCAACACAGGAACTATTCTAAAGTCCAGAATAAAGCAATACCTGTATTAGGGACTATTCTAACTCAGGAAAGGAGGGAAACAAGGATATTTTTTTTTTCTTTTTTCTAGACAGACAACAGAAAAAGCAGAGTAAATACTTTACACAGGCTAGTGCACTTGAGTGAGCAGCCTCAACAGTTAATTCAAACAAAAAGACAATTTCAAAGTGCAGGTAATAATAAATGCAGTAACAAGCTTATTTCAAGCAAAAGACCAGTTTTAACTCGCTTTTCAGCGAGAATAGACAGTCACAAAGGTAAAGGCAGTAAAAGGTACTTAAATCAGGTAGCAGTCACTCTTTTTTGTCTCTCTGCTGCTAGCACCACTCTGCAGGACCACGAGGAGCTTTGCTGGGTCGGAACAAGTGTAAAAACCGCGCCAAAGCGGGTTTTTAAGCAGGGGTCTTGAAAGAGCTAGGAATTAGCCCAAAACGGCCAATAAACAACAGGTTTCTGGGCTGAGATCACTCCTCCAGGAACAGATAGGCTGCTCAAAGCTCCCCACTCCCACTGGTGAACAAAGCCGCTTCCTTCTATACAAGTAAGGATATGGGCAACACAGGAACTATTCTAAAGTCCAGAATACAGCAATACCTGTATTAGGGACTATTCTAGCTCAGGAAAGGCGAGAAGCAAGGATTTGTTTTTTTTTTTTTTTCTTTTTTTCTAGGCAGACAACAGAAAAAGCACAGTAAATACTTTACACAGGCTAGTGCACTTGAGTGAGCAGCCTCAACAGTTAATTCAAACAAAAAGACAATTTCAAAGTGCAAGTAATAATAAATGCAGTAACAAGCTTATTTCAAGAAAAAGAGTCGTTTTAACTCACTTTTCAGCGAGAATAGACAGTCGCAAAGGTAAAGGCAGTAAAAGGTACTTAAATCAGGTAGCAGTCATTCTTTTTCATCTCTCTGTTGCTAGCACCACTCTGCAGGACCATGAGCAGCTTTGCTGAGTTGGAACAAGCACAAAACCCACACCAAAGCAGGTTTTTAAGCAGGGGACTTGAAAGAGCTAGGAATTAGCCCAAAACAGCCAATAAACAACAGACTTCTGGGCTGAGATCACTCCTCCAGGGACAGATAGGCTGCTCACAGCTCCCCACTCCCACTGGTGAAAAAAGAAGCTTCCGTCTATCCAAATAAGGATATGGGCAACACAGGAACTATTCTAAAGTCCAGAATACAGCAATACCTGTATTAGGGACTATTCTAGCTCAGGAAAGGCCGGAAACAAGGATTTTTTTGGGTTTTTTTTTTTTGTTTTTTTCTAGGCAGACAACAGAAAAAGCACAGTAAATACTTTACACAGGCTAGCGCACTTGAGTGAGCAGCCTCAACAGTTAATTCAAACAAAAAGACAATTTCAAAAAGCAGGTAATAATAAATGCAGTAACAAGCTTATTTCAAGCAAAAGAGCAGTTTTAACTCACTTTTCAGCGAGAATAGAAAGTCGCAAAGGTAAAGGCAGTAAAATACACTTAAATCAGGTAGCAGTCACTCTTTTTCGTCTCTCTGCTGCTAGCACCACTCTGCTGGACTACGAGGAGCTTTGCTGAGTCGAAACAAGTGCAAAAACCATGCCAAAGCAGGTTTTTAAGCAGGGGACTTGAAAGAGCTAGGAATTAGCCCAAAATGACCACTAAACAACAAGTTTCTGGGCTGAGATCACTCCTCCAGGGACAGATAGGCTGCTCAAAGCTCCCAACTCCCACTGGTGAACAAAGAAGCTTCCTTCTATCCAAGTAAGGATATGGGCAACACAGGAACTATTCTAAAGTCCAGAATACAGCAATACCTGTATTAGGGACAATTCTAGCTCAGGAAGGCAGGAAACAAGGATAGTTTTTTGTTTTGTTTTTTTTTTTTCTAGGCAGACAACAGAAAACGCATAGTAAATACTTTACACAGGCTAGTGCACTTGAGTAAGCAGCCTCAATAGTTAATTCAAACAAAAAGACAATTTCAAAGTGCAGGTAATAATAAATGCAGTAACAAGCTTATTTCAAGCAAAAGAGCAGTTTTAATTCGCTTTTCGGCGAGAATAGACAGTCGCAAAGGTAAAGGCAGTAAAAGGTACTTAAATCAGGTAGCAGTCACTCTTTTTCGTCTGTCTGCTACTAGCACCACTCTGCAGGACCACGAGGAGTTTTGCTGAGTCGGAACACGTGCAAAAACCACGCCAAAGCGGGTTTTTAAGCAGAGGTCCTGAAAGACCTAGGAATAAGCACAAAACGGCCAATAAACAACAAGTTTCTAGGCTGAGATCACTCTTCCAGGGACAGATAGGCTGCTCAAAGCTCCCCACTCCCACTGGTGAACAAAGAAGCTTCCTTCTATCCAAGTAAGGATATGGACAACATAGGAACTATTCTAAAGTCAAGAATACAGCAATACCTGTATTAGGGACTATTCTAGGTTAGGAAAGGCGGGAAACAAGGATTTTTTTTTTGTTTTTTTTTTCTTTTTTTCTAGGCAGACAACAGAACAAGCACAATAAATACTTTACACAGGCTAATGCACTTGAGTGAGCAGCCTCAACAGTTAATTCAAATAAAAAGACAATTTCAAAGTGCAGGTTATAGTACATGCAGTAACAAGCTTATTTCAAGCAAAAGAGCAGTTTTAACTCACTTTTTGGCGAGAATAGACAGTTGCAAAGGTAAAGGCAGTAAAAGGTACTTAAATCAGTAGCAGTCACTCTTTTTCGTCTCTCTGCTGCTGGCACCACTCTGCAGGACCACGAGGAGCTTTGCTGAGTTGGAACAAGTACAAAAACCGCACCAAAGCGGGTTTTTAAGCAGGGTACTTGAAAGAGCTAGGAATTAGCGCAAAACGGCCAATAAACAACAAGTTTCTGGGCTGAGATCGCTCCTCCAGGGACAGATAGGCTGCTCAAAGCTCCCCACTCCCACTGGTGAACAAAGAAGCTTCCTTCTATCCAAGTAAGGATATGGGCAACACAGGAACTATTCTAAAGTCCAGAATACAGCAATACCTGTATTAGGGACTATTCTAGCTCAGGAAAGGCGTGAAACAAGGATATTTTTATTGTTTTTTTTTTCTTTTTTTCTAGGCAGACAACAGAAAAAGCACAGTAAATACTTTACACAGGCTAGTGCACTTGAGTGAGCAGCCTCACCAGTTAATTCAAACAAAAAGAAAATTTCAAAGTGCAGGTAATAATAAATGCAGTAACAAGCTTATTCCAAGCAAAAGAGCAGTTTTAACTCACTTTTCAGTGAGAATAGACAGTTGCAAAGGTAAAGGCAGTAAAAGGTACTTAAATCAGGTAGCAGTCACTCTTTTTCGTCTCTCTGCTGCTAGCACCACTCTGCTGGACCACAAGGAGCTTTACTGAGTCGGAACTCCTGATCATCTGTACTTTATCTCTATCTTATACTTTACAATGGCCCTTATTCCTATGTCCAAACACATAAGGATACTACTCCTTTTCCCTATTCTTACTTTTCTAACTGTATTGTATAAACTTACAGCCTATGAACATCCGTGCATTTCTGAACTTTACCACCCCTCACAGCATACTTTACTAATAACACAGCCATCCTCCTTTAACCATATAAACTTAACTTCAATACCATCCTACTTGCTTCCTACATATCACAGACTTGCTCATATAACTTACTTTCAATCCAGAAAATCTTTATACATCTTCTCCTAACCTTTAAAGATTACAGTCCAACCCCATCTACACCTCCTAGTAGCTGGTGATATTCACCCCAACCCTGGCCCTAACAGTTTAGATAACACTAACCCCCTCACCTCAATTCCCACCACCTCTTACCACCAAGCAAGACCCTCAAACTCTCTCCTTATAGCACATCTGAATATACGCAGCATAAATAATAAAATAGCCTACCATCATGCACTTCTAGATGTGCATTCTTTTGACATCCTATGCCTTACAGAAACTTGGCTAAAACCAACAAGCCAGGATAATGAAATTACCCCAACTGGATATAATATTTTGAGAATAGATCGCTCAACCAGAAAGGGTGGGGGTGTGGCCATCCTATTCAAATTTGAGCTGCAAGTTACTTCTTTTGATATGCAGCTTCCTACAAGTAGTAATGCTGAAACCCTTACAGCAAAATTACAAATCAATACTTTCAAAGCCATTTATTTAATATGCTCCTACCTTCCTCCTGGAAATAATATTAATACTCTAGAAAACATTCTTAGCTGGCTCTCTTCCTACTTACCCCATGAAACGATAGCACTGGGTGACTTTAATATTGACTGGACTACCTGTATCTCACCTAACCCAACAACCCATATAAACCAATATGGCTTTTCCAAATAATTACCTCCCCTACTAGAATCCATAAATCTAATAACAAAGAAAGCACCTTAGATTGGATCCTTGTTAACAACCATCCCTTGTATTACAAAGCAGGCATCCTTCCAGATGACATTAGCGACCACTCTCTAACCTTTGTATGTAGACAAAAGAGCAGCATTCCTAACTCTAACTTATTTAGAACTACTCAGTTTAACAAAAATTGTAACCAAGAAAGCTTCCAAACCGAACTTAAGGCATGTGATGGTCACCTCTAAAATACCTACCACTAGAGGAAGAAGTGTTATATTTCAACACTAAATTCCTACAAATCTTAGATTATCATGCCCCTGTTCGATCCATCAGAAACAACAGAAAAACTGCTCCATGGCCTACAAATGAAACCAGACAAAAAATCATATTTAGAAATAAAATGTTGGCCAAATGGAGAACTACTAAAAATCCAATAGACCACCTATATTTTAAGCAACTGAGGAACTCTACTAAAACTTCTGTACTCCTTGACAAGAAAAACTTCTACTTTCAACTCCAACAAACCCACCAGCACAAACCACAAAAATTCTGGTCAGGCATAAATAAGCTCTTACATCCAGGTCACTCCAAAACACCAACACCAACAGGGTCTACCCATGACAATCCTAAACGTATTGCTAATGCCTTCAATACCTTCTTTACTGATGCAATCCAAATCTCTAGCCAATTCTTTACCCCCTGTTACCACTAACCTGTCACCCACTTTAACTAACTTGTCTCCCTCATTTCATCTACAACCTGTGCCTACATCTCTTATCTGCACCCTTCTCCAAAGACTTAAACCAGGCACCCCTTCAGATGACCTTCTAGCAGCTGAATATCTACAGAAATCAGCTAAAGTCATAGCCTATCCCATCTGCATACTTATAAACAGAACAGTCACTGAAGGTACTATCCCAACTGTCTGGAAAATCTCCCATATGATGCCTCTTCATAATGGTGTTGACTCTAATGAACTCTCTAACTTTTGCCCTATAGCCCTACTCTCTCCACTAGCAAAAATAATGGAGAAGTGTATTCACCGACAACTACTTGACCACCTTCTCCATAAAACTTACTTGCCACCTGTCAACATGGCTTTAGACCATTCCACAGCACAACTTCTGCCCTTCTATCCTTTTCTGATTGTATCAACAAAAATCATAATAACAACTCCCTATCATCGGTACTCTTTATTGACCTCTCAAAAGCTTTGATATGGTTAACCATCATCTTCTTTTGGATATACTTAAATCTCTCTCACTTGATACACAGGCACTACACTAGTTTAAGTCCTACTTAGAAAACAGACAACAAGCTGTGCTCTTGGACAAGGAACTCTCTACACACCTCCCTGTTTCCCTTGGCTTACCTCAGGGCTCTATCTTAGGCCCTCTCCTATTCTCTATTTTTGGGTTCAGGCGCCTAGGCAGACATTTGGACACATTACATTGGCTGGGGGGGGCATGAGAAAAATGACATTCAGCTGCAGAGAAAATATGGGCAGAGAGAAAAAATGTGGGAAGAATGTGTTGTCATACCTACAGGAAAATAAACAGCCATATTTCTCTGCAGCTGAATGTCACTTCTGCCATGTGTCCCCAGCCAAAATGTATCGCAGGGAAATGTCTCGCTGCCTAGGCGCCTGAACCCCTATTTTTATTAACAATCTAAATCTTACAATTCCTCAAGCCACCTGCATACAATATGCAGATGACTCTATGCTAATTTGCTCTGATACTTCCTTACCCAAACTCCAATCACTTACCCAGAATATATTCAATAAAGTTGAAAACTGGTTCCTACAATGCAGCCTTCTCCTGAACGCCAAAAAAACAAAATTATTGCTCTTCAATCCTACAATAAAGTCCTCTCAATTAGAGACCTTACAGTGACATCCAAATACGGTACTGTCATATCTCCAGAACCTACCACCAAACACTTAGGAGTGATAATTGACCATAATCTTACCTTCGACATACACATCAATACCACCATAAAATCAATTAATAAAAAGCTAGGCACCCTTTACAGAATTAAACCCTACTTTACCCCCACTGCCAGAACTACTATTGTCCACACCCATCTCATCTTCACACTACTCTATGCCTCTCCCATTGATACCAATCTTTCAAAAAGCAATCTTAACAAACTGGCACTCACCTATAACAACATAGCTAGATTTGCCACAAACTCCCCATTCAGAACCCACCATTGTTAGAATCTAAAAGAACTTGGATGGCTTGAACTCCAAAATCAAC
Organism: Protopterus annectens; assembly: GCF_019279795.1. NCBI lineage: Eukaryota > Metazoa > Chordata > Ceratodontiformes > Protopteridae > Protopterus > Protopterus annectens. Next base: position 1,376,113,406 of record NC_056729.1, read on the forward strand.
TATTATTTCAACAACTTACTATCACACACAATATCTTATATCATCCTACTAATACTCCAATATTAACTAGTCTTATCACCCCCTACAAAAATCTCTCAACCCTTCGCTCAGCCAATAGGTTACTAGTAACTATATATAAATCCAACAACAAGGCTGGGGGCACACTGTTCTCAAACACTGTAGGGAAATCTTGGAACCTGCTCCCCAGGGAACTCTCATCTCTCTCTTCTGCATCTCTATTCAAAAAGCAACTAATATCTCCTAACTCACTGGCTATGCCCTTGCACAAATCCTGACTAAAACTCTCCTCTTTCATTTTTTATGCCTAGATTTTCTTAACACTCTCATCCTATCTCCTACCAACTGCTGTGAATATGTGATTTTCAGTCTACTAAAGTTACTACTAACACTGCCTTTCCTTAACTGCTATTGAGCTTAATACTCACTTAGCATGTGTTCTTCTTGAGAAACACAACTCTACCTTAGTTTAACCTGCCGCAGAGCTTAAATTGCTTAGCAAGCTCTACCCTAGCTTCTTTTAAGAATTATTGCTTGTACACAATTGTAAACCATATTAGTACTATGATGTTATGTAACAATCTTGTTGTTTTACTTGGAATTATGAACTGTGACTTTAACTGTAATGGAGCTTTTCTCCCCGGTTCTCTACTGAAAATGGACATGTGTCCAGCTAGACTAGCCTGGTCAACAAATGTAAAATAAATAAATTGTACTGCATTTCATTTTTTTGTCTATTTAATTGTTTCATTGAGCATTGTGCCTGTGTTTTTCTGTAGTTATTTATTTTTCATACAATACTGTAGTCTCTCTCTGTCTCTGCAATTAGTGGAGGCTACTCCTTTTCACTTCATTGATATTCAGTGTTAAACTCTTAGCCTAGAGGGTTTCTTTGTATTTATAAGTGAGTTGCATATCTTCAAATTTATTACTGCTGAATACCTGAGTCGATTGGCTTTTACTATATACCTACAATCAACTGCATTACTAGCTGAGTTAAGTATAAACATGCAGTGTTAAAGATTGTACTGCATTTCATGTTTCTGTCTATTTAATTGTTTCATTGAATATTATGTCTGTGTTTCTCTGTTGTTATTTATTTTTCTATTTAATTGTTTCATAGAATACTGTAGTCTCAGTCTCTGCAATTAGTGGGGGCTGTTGTGTTTCACTTAATTGATATTCAGTGTTAAACTCTTAGCATAGAGGGTTTCTCTGTATTTATAAGTATGTCGCATATCTTTGAATTTATTACTGCTGAATACCTGAGTTGTTTGGCTTCTGCTATATACATACAATCAACTGCACTACTCGCTGAGTTAAGTATAAACTTGCGGTGTTAAAGATTGTACTGCATTTCATTTTTCTGTCTATTTGTTTCATTGAATATGGTGTCTGTGTCTCTCTGTAGTTATTTATTTTTCTATTTAATTGTTTCATAGAATACTGATGTATTTCTCTCTGTCTCTGCAATTAGAGTGGGCTACTGTATTTCACTTCATTGATATTCAGTGTTAAACTCTTAGGCTAGAGGGTTTCCCTGTATTTATAAGTGATTCACATATCTTCAAATGATTACTACTAAATACCTGAGTTGTTTGGATTCTGCTACATACTTACAATCAACTGCATTACTAGCTAAGTATAAACTTGCAGTGTTAAAGATTGTACTGCATTTTATTTTTCTATTTAATTGTTTCATTGAATATTGTGTCTGTGTCTCTCTGTAGTTATTTATTTTTCTATGTTATTGTTTCATAGAATACTGATGTCTCTCTTTCCCTGTCTCTGCAATTAGTGGGGGCTATTGTGTTTCACTTCATTGACATTAAGTGTTAAACTCTTAGGCTAGAGGGTTTCTCTGTATTTATAAGTGAGTCGCATATCTTTGAAATTATTACTGCTGAATACATGAGTGGTTTGGCTTCTGCTCTATACCTACAATCAACTGCATTACTAGCTGAGTTAAGCACAAACTTGCAGTGTTAAAGACTGTACTACATTTCACTTTTCTATCTGATTGTTTAATTGAATATTCTGTGTGTTTCTCTTTGCAGTTATTTATTTTTCTGTTTAAATGTTTCATAGAATACTATAGCATCTCTCTATCTCTGCAATTAGTGAGGGCTGTTCTGTTTCACTTCATTGATATTCAGTGTTAAACTCTTAGACTAAAAGTTTTCTCTGTATTTATATGTGAGTCACATATCTTTGAATTTATTACTACTGAATGTCTGAGTTGTTTGGCTTCTGCTACATACCTACAATCAACTGCATTGCTATCTGAGTTAAGTACAAACTTGCAGTGGTAAAGATTGTACTGTATTTAATTTTTCTGTCTATGTAATTGTTTCTTTGACTATTATGTCTGTGTCTCTCTGTAGTTATTTATTTTTCTATTTAATTGTTTCATAGAATACTGTGTCTCTCTCTGTCTCTGCAATTAGTGGGGGCTATTGTGTTTCACTTCATTGATATTCACTGTTAAACTCTTAGCCTAGAGGGTTTCTCTGTATTTATAAGTGAGTCACATATATTTGAATTTATTACTGTTGAATACCTGAGTTGTTTGGCTTCTGCTGCATATCTACAATCAACTGCATTACTAGCTGAGTTAAGTACAAACTTGCAGTGTTAATGAATGTACTGCATTTCTTTTTTTCTGTTTGTTTCATTGAATATTGTGTCTGTGTCTCTTTGTAGCTATTTATTTTTCTATTTAATTGTTTCATACAATACTGTGGTCTCTCTCTGTCTCTGCAATTAGTGTGGGCTATTGTGTTTCACTATACTGATATTCAGTGTTAAATTCTTAGCCTAGAGGGTTTCTCTGTATTTATAAGTGAGTCACATATTTTTGATTTTTTTACTGCTGAATACCTGATTTGTTTGGCTTCTGCTCCATACCTACAATCAACTGCATTACTAGCTGAGTTAAGTATAAACTTGCAGTGTTAAAGTTTGTACTGCATTTCATTTTTGTATTTAATTGTTTCATTAAATATTGTGTCTGTGTCTCTCTGTAGTTATTTATTTTTCTATTTAATTGTTTTATAGAATACAATGGCCACTCTCTCTCTGTCTCTGCAATTAGTGGGGGCTATTGTGTTTCACTTCATTGATATTCAGTGTTAAAGTCCTAGCCTAGAGGGTTTCTCTGTATTTATAAGTGAGTCACATATCTTTGAATTCATTGCTGCCGAATACCTGAGTTGTTTGGCTTCTGCTACATATCTACAATCAACTACATTACTAGCTGAGTTAAGTACAAACTTGAAATGTTAAAGATAGTACTGCATTTAATTTTTCTATTTAATTCTTTCATTGAATATTGTGTTTGTGTCTTTCTGTAGTTATTTATTATTCTATTTAATTGTTTCAAAGAATACTGTTGTCTCTGTCTCTGCCATTAATTTACCGCCTGACCTCCCTGTTCTTGTTTTGGTAATAATCCTGCTGGCTTTGGAACTATCCACCCCTCCTGTAAATTTGTGTTTGAACACTCCTCTTGCATCTATCTCATTTGCTCACTCAACAGAGTACAGTGAGATTGTATTTTGACTTCAGGCACTCCTACCAGTCCCATCTGTTCAGCTCTATCCCAGCTCTATTCCAGTCTAGTGTCACTAGCTCACTCTACCTAATACAGAAAGAATATTTGTGAAGGGCAAGCAACTTAGGTCCTTAATTTTGAATGATCTTTTGTTTTTCCTTTTTCCTTTTCCACTTTCCAAAAAAAATTGTTTTTAATTTCTTAGCTTGTTTCCTGCCTTTCCTGTAACTAGTCTAGTCCAGATACAGATTTGCAGTATCCAGGACTGTTTGTAAGCTTCTGAGTCCCTCAATCCTTTCTGTGTTAGAGGGAAGCCTTCTAACTTAACAGTAGGAGTGGTAAGCACTAGGTAGCCTATCAACCACAGGAGTGGTTTCTGGCCCAGAAATTGTAGTTTATTTGCCGTTTGGGCAGTTTTTCCATCTCTTTCAACTTTCTGGTTTAAAAGCCCACATTTGCACTTGTTTCCCAGATTTGCTGCATCCAGGACTGTTTGTAAGCTTCTGAGCCCTCCAAGCCTTTCTGTGTTGGTGGGAAGCATTTTAGCTTATCAGTGGGAGTCATAAGCACTAGGTAGCCAATCTACCACAAGATCCAGGTACAGATTCTTAGTTTTAGCACTTGAATTTGCTTATTCATGCTCAGCACTTTTTCAGAACTTGTTGTTAGCACTAAATAAGATACAAATTATTACAGCATTCAACCTTCCTCTTTACCTAGAGGAAAACCGTTTTTGTATTTACTTTCCTCACTTGATTAGAGAAAAACAGCTCTTATACTCACTTTCCTCACTTGTCTAGAGGAAAGTAGGTTTTATTCAGGCATGTCCAGGGGTCAGCTCCCAGTCTTCTCTACTGTCTATCTGATAAATCTGGGCATTTTGGGGCAATGTAGCAATTACCTCATGTACACAGACAAGCCTTTCCTCCTACTACCACCCAACACCACTACCTGTGAGAGAAGCACTTATCTAGCAAAACTGGAGGTAAAGCTCTCTCCAACCAAGACTGAACTTGACAGTCAAGAGGAGAAGGTAAACACTTGTACCACACCACACTCATCACATTGTCCCACTAAACCTACACCACAAAAACCCACACATAGAAACACAAAACATTCATGGAGGCTCTCAATAATAATCTGCTCAAGCAACAGAGACCTCCAAAGCAGAAACGCAAGCTACCTCCATCCCCCGACATAATCCAAATGACACATAGCCCACAGACTCAGTGTGCCACTCAACCACAGCCCATAAGGCAAAACAACATACCCAACGCACTAGACATAGGTGACTCTATAGTCAGGCACAGTGATGTCCCACTCACCAGGCTAAACAAGAAGAAGGTTACTGTCAGCTGCCTGTCGGGTGCCAGGATCCACCACATAACCCATGTACTCAGGTCACTCCACAACAAGTACAAATATGACTCTGTCATTGTCCATGTTGGTGTGAATGACCTGAGATGTACCTCCCTGGACTACATGAAAAGAGACATGGAAGAGCTCTCCGATCTTGTAGCCCAGGCAGGTATGACCCTAGCCTTGAGTAGCATCCTGCCATCATCCAGAATGATACTGCAATACAAGGACAAAATTATTGACTTCAACAATTGTCTAAGCTTCTGGTGTCATTCTAAGGGGATCCAGTATCTGTCTGCCTGAGACAACATGGTCAACAGACCACGATGCTTTGCCAGAGATGGCCTGCACCTGTCATTCCTGGGATTCCAGATACTGACTAAGGCTCTTGCTGCCCCTATAGTGCCTTTTTTAGGCAAGGTTCAAATGACAAATTCACAACCATAACAGGAACGGGCAAGCAAAAACTGAGGGTAATGCTACTCAATGCTAGAAGTCTAAACCTCAAAATGCACTCCCTCAAGGCACTCCTTAAAATGGAGAACACTGATATCTGAGCAGTGACTGAGACCTGGGTCAAGGGTCCAGAGAGCACCCCTGCATTACCAGGCTATAACACATACGAAACTTTTCGGCCACCTAACCTGGACCAGAACACCAAAGGCGGATGTGTGTCCATATTCATTAAGGATATCCACACCTCCAGGCTAGTTGCTCAGCATAATGCATCTGAGGTTATCCAAGTGCAACTAACACTAGGCAAAACTGCAATCCAAATTGTAGCTTGCTACAGATCCCCCACCATGCCCCAGGATTCCCACTCCTCTTTTCTTGATATACTGGAAAATATTAGGGTTCAACCAAACACCCTAATAATGGGCAATTTCAACTACCCCACCATTAACTGGGAAAACTACTCATGTACCAACTCCTTCACTCAATGTTTTCTGGAATTCATAAATTCCAATGCCCTGGATCAAGTTATCCACACCCCCACCAGGGGCAACAATATCCTAGATCTAGTCATTACCAACATGAGTGACCAGTGTTCCACAGCTGAAGTCAAATCCTTGTTGGTCAGATCCGACCATAAGCTAATCACCCTAGATATCCACATCCCGCCCCCACCCCCCATTAAGAAAATCACAGTAAAACATTTCTCCAAAGCCAATTTCATGCTTTTTAAGACAGAAGTGGTGAATGTCATGACACCCATGCAGAGGGACAATACAGTTACTACTGCTGAATCCTACACAAATGCATTCTATAAGCACTTACACAAGTGAATGGATCGTGCTATCCCAAACAGAACCGAAATGCTATCCTCCAAACAAAGGAAGCCAATCTGGTGGTCCCCTGCCATAAACCATCTCTACAACAGAAGGAAGAAACTGTTGCAAAGGAGAGTAAAATCCCATGAGTGGAGGAGTTCCCAAGTCAGCCTCAGTAAGAGGCTGAGATCCCTTATAAGATCCTCCAAATCTATATATGAAAACAAAATTGCCACTGATTCTAGGGACAACCACAAAGCATTCTATAGCTATGTCAATAATCTCAATGGCAACACCCAGATCTGCTCTGAGTTACAGCACAACTGCATGAAAATTACAGAACCAACTGATATTGCCAACGTCCTGGCAGATAGATTCAGTGCTGGCTTTACCCCCCTCTCACCTGCTAAAGGGCTCATATCTATACAGAAAGAATGCAGAGTCCCTGTAATCAAAACTACACAGGTAAAAGTTGCACTCTCTAAAGCCAAAAACACAGCATCCATGGGACCGGACAACATCCCAGGCTGCGTTTTACATGAACTTCAGAATGAACTGGCTCTCCGCCTAAGCACCATGTTCAATCATAGTCTCACATCAGGCTTTGTGCCCACTGAATGGGGCTCAGCAACAGTTATCCCACCCCACAAAGGGGGAGCCAGCACTGATCCCGGGAACTATCTCCCTATTAGCCTGACGAGACTGGTCTGTAAGGCCATTGAACGTATCATCATGGAACTCATAAACAAAGACATTGGTAACCTCCAAACTCTGGACCCCACCCAGTTCGGGTTTGTGAAAGGCAGATCATGCCTCCTGAACCTGATCGACTTCTTTGAGGCAGTCACCAAAGCTGTAGACGAGGGTAATGTGGTTCATACAGCCTATCTTGACCTCGCCAAGGCTTTCAACACCATCCCCCATTCTGGAATTATAGCTAAACTCACTAAACTAGGTATAAATCCCTATATCACAAGATGGGTTGACAACTGATTCACTAACAGAACCCACACTGTAAAAGTTGCAGACTCCAAATCAGACTTCAAACCAGTGAAAAGTGGAGTACCACAGGGTTCAGTCCTGGGACCGCTCCTGTTTGGTATCTACTTCTCTGAAGTACAGGATAACACAGAAGGCCTTTGGCTAATGAAGTTCACAGATGACTGCAAACTAGGAGCCATGGTCAAGTCCCCAAATGATATGGAAATCCTACAGAAGGGCCTTGCTGAGACAGATGCCTGGTGTCAGAGCCATGACCTCAAGCTCAATGCCAAAAAGTGCATTGTCATCCCCTTTGGCAAAAACTCAGTACCCATGAGCTACATAGGTGGCAGTCTACTTAATGCCAAATGTGTGATAAGAGACATGGGGACCCAGGTGGACAGTAATCTTTCCTTTGATAATCACATTGCCACAGTAGTCAAGAAATACTTCGATGTGCACACCTCATCACAAAAGGGTTATCATCAAGGAAAAAAGAGGTCATTGTTCCCCTATACTCGACACTCATTAGACCCATTATAGAGTACAACTCCCTTTTTGGAATGTACATACCAAGACATCTGCAGCAGCTGGAAAGGCCACAGAAGTACCTCACAAAGAGGATTGCTGGCCTCAAAGGGATGCCCTACACTGACCGTCTCAAAAAACTGCAGCTTTACTCCGTAACATATCGCCTACTCTGAGGTGATGTCTGCCTAACATATAAAACTATGTCAAACCCAGAGCTTTTGGATAATCATACACCTAAGGAAATCCTAATCCCTCTGAGCTACATGCTCTAGGGACCTAAACCTTGTCAGCACAATAAACAGGACATGCTGGAGGGATGGATTCCTGCCCCAGAGACTTCCCATACACTGGAACAAGCTACCCATCTATGTCAAGCAAAGTTCCTCATTAGCACTCTTCAAGAAAAATCTTGATAAGTGGATGGGAAATAGTAAATACACCCGAGGATCACTTCAGTGGCTCTGCTCGACAGGTGCACAGGAAAATAACTTTCTTGGGTGGCACAAGCCAGGGAAACTTGTTGGCTAGCCTTACTTAGAGCCGATAGCCTAGTACCTACCTATGAACCCATATATATATATACATATATATATATATATATATATATATATATATATATATGGGTCTATTTCTAAATCCCGACTCCCAGATGACCGACTTTCAAAAGCCCAAGATGAAAATCATGAAAGTGCATAAACTCGAACATTGACATTTCACTAGGTTAAGTACACAGTTGGCCAACATGCCCTGTTCTCCACTGTGGTATATTTAGTTATGGGGGCTGTGGGGGGCATAGCCCCCCACCTAGATGGGTTTTATTGATATCGGCATGAGTTTTGTTTACAGTTGGCTAAGTATTTACTTACCCAAGTAAAATGTCGACATTCGGGTTTCTGCACTTTCGTGATTTTCGTCTCGGGCTTTTGAAAGTCGGTCATCTGGGAGATGAGCTTTATAAGTAGACCCATATATGTGTATGTATAGATTATATATATATATATATATATATATATATATATATATATATATATATATATATATATATATATATATATATATATGCACACACACATATATATATATATATATAGATCTATACATATATATATTTATATATATATATATATATATATATATATATATATATATATATATATTTATATACACACACACACACACACACACATATATATATATATATATATATATATATATCGGTCTACTTTGTTTCGTTGAATCTCATGTCACTGAATTTCATTTCACTGAACTGCAGTTAGTATATATGACACTGTGTAGAGTACTGTAAGGCAAGTAAAAGGTATATGCCCTTTTCCTCACTTTAGTGAGATCCTGGAGTTAGTATATATAGTTGGGGGGTGGGGGGGCACAGCCCTCCACTTTGGGGGTGTGAGGGGCATAGCCCCCTATTTAGATTGAGTACATATTGTCTTCTGGATAGAGGTAGTCATTGGTGTTGCAACTATGTATGTCTATTGTTTAAAATGTATTGTTTTGAAGTTTTTGGTCAATTACAATATAAAACAGACAAGGTGGGGAGGCTACTCCCCCCACACCCCCCAATGTGGGGGTCTGTGCCCCCCCCAACTATATATACTAACTCTAGGATCACAGTATAGTGGGGAAAAGGGCATATACCTTTTTACTTGCCTTACAGTACTCTACACAGTGCCATATATATGTATATGTGTATGTGATGTGGTCAGGGTGAAATGAAATTCAGTGAAATTAGATTCAATGAAACAAAGTAGACCCATACACACACACATATATATATATATATATATATATATATATATATATACATATATATATATATATATATATATATATATATATATGGGATCCATACCGCCGATCATACATTTGCAAAAGTGCTTTTCACCGAAAAAGCACTTTCACGAACGTATGATAAAAAATAGGGGAAATCAGCGGGGAATGGCTGTTGCTGAGATCGGAGTATAGTGGGGATAAGGGAATATTCCCTTTTCCCCAATGCAGTGCGATCCCGGAGTGAGAATAATAAAGTGGGGGGGTGGGGGGGCACAGCCCCCTGCGTAAATGTTAGTTATGTGTTTTTTGTTTTTTATTTATATATATTTTTTTATTTTAGGGACTTTAGCGAAAGCGCTTTTTCGGTTAAAAGCGCTTTCGCTAAAGTGTGTTTAGTAGATGTGGATTCGGACTACTGAACTTTCATTCAATAATACGAGATCCATATATATATATATATATATATGTATATATATATATATGTATATATATATATATATATATATATATATATATATATATATATATATATATATATAGATATGTGTGTGTGTGTGTGTGTGTGTGAGTGTGTATATATATATATATATATATATATATATATATATATATATATATATATATGTGTGTGTATATATGTGTATATATACATATATATATATATATGCATATATATATATATATATGTGTATAAAATTTTTATATTTGTTGACATTAGATTACCAGCAAAGTTCAACTAGGTAGTAGCTCATTTTCACTGGAGGCCAAGGGAGAAAAGCTCTATAGTTTTTGATGTCATTCCAAGGGGATCCAGTTCCTGTTTGTCTGGGAAGCCAAGGTCGGTAAACCTCGCTGCTTTGCCAGAGACCACCTGGCACTTCTAGGCTTTCAGCTGCTAGCAAAGGCTCTTGCCTCCCACAAAGTGTCTTTTTAGGTAAGGTTTCAAAACCAACATTACTGACATGAAATTTACAGTCAGAACAAATAAGGGTCATGCTGTTAAATGTTGGGAGCTTAAACCAAAAACTACACTCCCTGGAAGTTGTAGATGTACGTGCAGCCACAGAAACCAGGTTTAAGGCCTCAGAGAGTACCCTGAATCTGCAAGGCTACAATGCTTTCCACACCTTTAGACTGCAAAAGGAATGTGTGAATACCAAAGGAAGCAGTGTTTCAATAAATTCACCTCACATCTAGTTAGACTGGACAACTCCATGGAGTTATTCCAGTTCCAGGTTACATTAATAATACCCCTGTTCAAGTCCTAGCTAATTATAGATCACCCTCCATAGGTCACAACACACATAAAGCCTACTTAAGTAAACTGAAGACCATCCAAATTTACCAAACACACTGGCTATGGGGGATTTCAATTATCCCACAATCAACTGGAAAACCTATTCTAGCCCAAACTTACTAGAACAAAAGTTCCTTGAGTTTGTGAATTCAAATGCCTTGGAGCAAATTGTCTATACCCCAACAACAGGAACAAACATTCTAGATATGGTTCTCACCAATATGTCAAACAGGTGTACTGCTGCAACTGTTGGACCCTAATTAGTTAAACTGACCACAAATCACTCACCTTTGAACTGGCACTAACACCAGAACTCACAAAGGGTGAAATTAGACTAAAAAACTTCACTAAGGCAAACTATACCTTCCTAGGCAAAGGTATAAATGCATTCCAAGCTCCACCCCACGCTGAAAGTGGTAACTACTGAAAGTGGTAACTACACCGAAGCTTACGCTAAAGCATTGTACAATCACTTGCACAGGTGTATAAACTCGGCTGTACCAGATAGAATCAAAGCCAGGGCCTGAAGTAAAATCAAGCTGCCATGGTGAACTTCCAGCATCAACAAACTCTACAATAAATGCAAAAAGTTGCTGTCCAAGAAAATAAAGACAAGGACCCAACAATAGAAAAGCACCCTCTTCAGCCTTAACAGGCAAATAAGACGACTTGTCAAATCATCCAAGAGCTCCTTTGAGAGAAAGCTAGCAAGTACTTACAAGGATAACAATAAGGACTTTTATAGTTGTCTAGGTAATCTAAAGGGTAGGACCCAAGCATGTGCAGAACTGGTGGTCAGTTGTATCACACACACACTGACCCCACAAAAATAGTGAACCTACTAGTGGAAAGTTTTAGTGAAAATTTCACTCCCTTATCCCCTCCTAACTTGCAACAAACCCTCCTGCAAACCCTCTCCCCTTTATATATCTGAACAGCAGTTCCTCAAACCCTGTCAAGGCAAAGAACACAGCCTCTATGGGACTAGATGACATCCCAGGCCATCTTCTAAACAGACTAAAACATGAACTAGCATCACCACTAAGTACCCTTTTCAATCATACCCTAACCACAGGGTTTGTTCTTGTGGAATCAAGAGCAGTTACAGTTATTCCCCTCCAAAAAGGTGGCCTAGCAACAGACTCAGGAAATTATAGACCCATAAGCCTGACCAGCCTATGTAAGGCCATGGAACATATCATTATGGACCTCATAAATAAAGACATAGGTGACCTCCAAACCCTGGACCCTACCCAATTCGGCTTTGTGAAGGGCAGATCCTGCTAGTTAAATCTGGTGGATTTCTTTGAAAGTGTGACCAAGGCCACTGATGAGGGCAAATCTGTGCAGACAGCATACCTTGACTTGGCAAAGGCTTTTGACATAATCCCACATTCAGGCATTGCTGATAAACTTAACAAACTGAATGAAAATCCCTTCGTTGTAAGATGGGTTGCCAACTGGCTCACAAACCGGACATTATCAAAGTGGGTGGCTCCACATCAGCCAGCAAACCTGTTACCAGTGGGTTGCCACACGGGTCAGTGCTGGGCCCCCTATTGTTCAGTATATACTTTTCAGAAGTTCACGTCAAAACTAAAGGGTTGTGGCTGACCAAGTTTGCAGATGGCTGCAAATTAGGTGCAATCATTGAATCCCCAAATGATGTCAGTATATTCTAGGATGGTCTCACACAGATCGATGACTGGTGTATTAGTCAAGGTCTCAAACTGAATATATAGAAATGCATCATCATTCCCTACAGCAGAAGCAATGTCCCTTCACACTATCACAGTGATTCACAACATCCGGCCCTGGGGCCAAATCCAGTCCTCAACGCAACACCATCCGGCCCCCAGAGAGTAACCAAAAATTTTAAAAAAGTGAAAAAAATGCTATGCCTTACTCCAGTCATGCAAACTTTCCAGCAGGTGCTTACTTACCTAATCGACTACAGTTGCGCACACATCTAATTTTAGCTGCAAAAGCAACTATTCTTTGTTGTTTATAACTTCTAGTCTGTAAACAATAGTAACCTTCTGCAAAAGTTTGTAATAAGTCATGGCTGCAAGCCAAAATAAAGTTAAATGCAAAGTTGATGTAGAAAATAGGCAATTTCATGACTGCTGTCTTAAGTAAAATGCTAGTCCCCTGTACCTATTGTTAACTCGTAATGACTTACTATGTTTTGAGGTGGCCCGCAGATGCATTAAGAATTCGTGTAGTGGTCCTCACCACAAAAAGGTTGTGAATCACTGCACTATCAAATCAATAACAATACCCTAAGTACCCATCAAGTGGTAAGGTACCTGGGATCACAGATTGACAGTGACCTTAACTTCGACCACCATGTGTCTAGCATTGTAAGGAAAACTTTTCACATAGATAACTTGATTAGTAAAGGTATCACCTTGAGAGCAAAATAAGTTATAACCCCCCCCCCATACTCAGCACTTATCTGGCCCATAATTGAGTATCACACCCCATTCGGTATGTACTGTATTAAGCATCTACAGCAATTAAAGAGACCTCAGAGGTTTCTAACAAAGAAGATCAAGGGCCTCCAGCATGTGCCTTACACGAACCAGCTAAAGTCCTTGTCACTATACTCCGTATCATGTAGACTTTTTAGGGGAGACTTATGCCTGGCTCACAGAGCAACCCAAGACCCAAACCTAATGAACTTACTGCATATCCATAAATCAAATAGATCTAGGGCTACCCATTTCTGAGACTTAAATATGGTCTATGATTTAAATAGGACATACTGGAGGGACAGATTTATCTCCCAGTGACTGCTACGTCTTTTGAACAGGCTACCAATTCATGTAAAGCACAGCATCTCTATGACACTGTCCAAGAGGAACCTGGATGAGTAGATAGGGCAACGTAAATTCTTTCCGGGGTAGCACCAAAAACCCTACTGGACATTGGCAGTCATCTTTAAATGCAGTCTTGGGTATTGATTAGTACCTCTATGGTATTACATTGGGTTGAAACAGCTAGGCTTAAAATGACCTCCTGGTCGATAGCCTAGTAATCTCCTATGATCCTAAGTATTACAAAACATTTTAAGAATAATAATTTTACAATCTTTAAAAGTAATGCAATCAAACAAATACAGTTTAAATAATTATGCCAAATAACACATAATATGAAAACACTGGTTACATATTTTAACAAATAATATAAAAATGATTTAATAATTAAAGAAATTTTAGTAAAATACAAAGAAGAATTGCAATACAAAGTGACGGGAGAAAAGCAGGCTTGTAGTATATTTAGAGAGAAAGGGCAGAGAAATTGATAGAAGTAAGGAATTGAATGAAGGAAGAGAAAGGAGATGTAAGATATACAAAAAGTTATGTATTCACCATTACAATAGATCCGTGTTGAGCTCTTTTCATCTGGGTCAACGGGAGTAGTCGGATCTGATCAGATCTGACATTGGCATCTCATGCCAAAGCATTGGATCTGAGAGCTCTGATTCCTCCCCTACCCACAATTCTCCATCCTGCCTTTGCCACCTCAGATTGAGTTGCTGACTGGCCATAAAAAGTTTTTCTGGGTAAATGCACCTAAATATATATATATATATATATATATATATATACATATATCTATATATATATATATATATATATATATATATATATATATATATATATATATATATATATATATATATATATATATATATATATATATGTTTATCCAAAAAAACAAATAAAAAGGAATAAACACTATAAAGTTTACAAGAAAAAAGGGGGTCAGACAGGGTACATATGTGATATGGATGCTCCCTTAAAGCAGAACAAGAATTTTGGTAGGGGTAAAGTGGGAGGGGAGTTGAACCAGATGAAAAGACAACAACAGGGATCTATCATTATGATGAATACATAACTTTCGTATCCGATGTTGTCTTTTTTCATCTAATTCAACTTGTGGGACGGATTCCCAAGCTACCCACTGAGTGGTCTCAAGGAAGTATATTCCTGAGAATGGCAAAACCAAGGGAAGTGCTCATCCTGGATTGTACAGCTAATTTATAGTGAGGCACAAAAGTGTGAGTTGGTGACCAAGTTGCTGCTGTTTGCCAAACGTCACTCATAGGAACTTGTCCAGCAGAGGATGTAGATGTTGCCATAGCCCTTGTAAAATGCACTTTAGGCTTTGACTGTAGAGGCATACCTAGTGAATCACAGATAAAGGAAATGTAATTAGCTAGCCATCTTGAAAAAGTAATTTTAGAAACAAATTGACCCAACTTTTTCTTGGAGAAGGATATAAACAATTGGTCTGATTTTCTGAAAGTCTTGATATGATGGTGATAAAACCTGAGTTGACTCTGCACATCTAATGTATGTAATATATGTTCCCTTTTATTTGATAAATTGGGAAAGAAAACTAGTAAATCAATTTGTTGATTTAAATTTGATTTGGAAGCCACTTTATCAAGAAAGGACGGGTTTGTCCTCAACAACATTCGATCTTTATGAAAGATCAGGAAGGAAACCTTGGATGAAAGTGCCTGAAGGTCTGATAATAGTTTGGTAGAGGTGATGGCAACCAAAAATATTATCTTCTAGGACATAAATTTTACATCTGTGAATGTTGCAGGTTCAGAGGGTTTCTGGGTTAAGGACTGTAGCAAAATGGTAATATCCCAGGGCGGGATTGGGTCATGAACTGGAGGCCTCAATAAAAAGGTACCTTTCAAAAAGGATTTAGAGATTCTGAGAGAAGCAATGAAAGTGTTGTTGAATCCAATGAGAAAGTTTGAGATGGCTGCCAATTGTACTTTAATTGTTGAACAACTAGACCCAGACATGAAAAGTTCTGAAAGGAATTTGAGGATTTTGGGAAGACTTGCTGAAAAGGGGTCTAAATCATTATCAGATGCCCAGATGGAAAAGCATTTCCACGTGCTCTTGTAAGTCTTTTTAGTAGAATTCTTCTGAGAGGATGAAATGATTCGTACTATTGAGGAAGAAAAACTGGCATCTCTGGCAATTATTAAAACAGCAGAAACTGTGAGGTCAGTTTTAGGGTCTGTAGGTTCAGTACAGACATCACAGAAGGGTGTGTGAGGAGATCTGGAAAGGGATCCAGCACCCACAGTGGGTGAACTAAATGAGGCCAAAGAAAGGGGAACCATACCTGTTAAGGCAGAATAGAGCAGTGAGGATTACTTTGGTCTTGCATTCCATTGTTTTCTGGATGAACTTGAGAATAAGTGGAATTGGGGAGAAAGGTATAAAGGAGACCTGAAGGCCAAGAATGGACTACAGCATCTCTCAGTGACTGACCTGTGGAGGGATGAGGGCAAAGTAATTTCTGCATGTGTTGTTTAAGTAGGAAGCAAAAAGGTCACAACAAGGTTGGCCCCAGTGGCTGAAAGTCTCTGTTGCCACTGTTTTGTTGTGGGACCACTCATGAGTCAGTAATATAGTTCTGCTTAGCTTGTCCGCTAGGATGTTGGACGTCCCAGGTATATGCATTGCTACCAGAAAGTGGTACAAAGACATTGCACACTGCCATATTCTTACGGCTTCTCAACAAAGATGGTATGATCCAATTCCACCCTGTTTGCTGATGTACCAAACTACTCATTATGTTGTCTGTATGCATGGCAATCACATCCTTCAGTAGATGGTCCTGAAATGCCTGAAAAGCAAGGAGTACCACTCATCTCCAAGACACTGATGTGGAGGTTGGCCTGTAATGGGGTCCACATTACCTGGACTGTTCTCCCTTTGAAATGCACCCCCACCCAAGAAAGGACGCATCTGTGGTCACTATGGTTTTGGGTACCAGAGGAGGAAAAGTCTGCCCAGATTGACTGAGTTGGATGTAATCCTCCATTGGATATAGTTCTTGTATACCTGTGAGAGTCAAATTTTCTGGTGAAGGGGATGAAATCTCTGGGACCACAGTACCACCAATGTGCATTGTAGAACTCTTAGGTGGTATATAGCCAATGAGATCATCACTATGGAGTCAATATGCCAATAGGACATTAGTGCTAAAAGTCTTAATATCAGTCAAGCATGGGAATTTGGATGATTTATTACTTGAAGAGCCACTGACCTGA
Organism: Protopterus annectens; assembly: GCF_019279795.1. Taxonomy (NCBI): domain Eukaryota; kingdom Metazoa; phylum Chordata; order Ceratodontiformes; family Protopteridae; genus Protopterus; species Protopterus annectens. The sequence continues at coordinate 1,376,130,301 of NC_056729.1, forward strand.
CTGAGTTGATCTGCGATGACAAACAGTATCTATCTGAGACTCTATGAAGTCTATACATTGAGTAGTCTGTAATTTGCTCTTATTTATGTTGCTGAAAATACCAAGGGTGGACAATAGTTGTAGCAGGAATGACTGGTGTGTTAGAAGGAGATCCCTGGAGGTAGCAGTTAAAACCAGCCATCCCGATAAGAGAATACTTGGGTCCCTTGAAGCCTGAGAAAGACTTTCACTGTTGCCATTATCTTGATGAACACCATCCCCCACTCTGGAATTATAGATAAACTCACTAAACTAGGTATAAATCCCTATGTCACAAGATGGGTTGCCAACTGGCTCACTGACAGAACCCACACTGTGAAAGTAGCAGACTCCAAATCCAACTTCAGACCAGTGACAATTGGAGTACCACAGAGTTCAGTCCTGGGTCCTCTCCTGTTTGGTATCTACTTCTCTAAAGGACAGGCTAACACAGAAGGTCTTTGGCTAATGAAGTTCGCAGATGACTGCAAACTAGGAGCCATAATCAAAACTCATAACGATGTGGACATCCTACAAAAGGGCTTCACTGAGACAGATGCCTGGTGTCAAAGCCATGCCCTCAAACTCAATGCCAAAAAGTGCATTGTCATCCCTTTTGGTAAAAACTCTGTATCTATATACTCCGTTGATAATCACATTGCCACAGTAGTCAGAAAATCCTTCTATGTGGCACACCTCATCTCAAAAGGTTTCTCATCGAGGAAAAAAAGAGGTCATTGTTCCCCTCTACTCATCACTCATTAGCCCCCATTATAGAGTACAATGCCCCTTTTGGTATGTACTGCACAAGACATCTACAACAACTGGAAAGACTGCAGAAGTATCTCAAAAAGAGGATTATTGGCCTCAAACAGTTGCCCTATGCAGATCATCTCAAAAAACTCTAGCTTTACTCCATCGCATATCGCCTACTCAGAGGCTCTGCCTAACATACAAATCTATGTCAAACCCAGAGCTGTTGGACATGCTCCACTTAAAGAAATCCCAGTCCCACTGAGCTACATGCTCTAGGGACCTAAACCTTGTCACCGTAATAAACAGAACATGTTGGAGGGATAGATTTCTGTCCCAGAGACTTCCCATACTCTGGAACAAACTACCTATCTATATCAAACAAAGCTCCTCATTAGCACTCTTCAAGAAAAATCTTGATGATTGGATGGGAGATAGGAAATTCAACCCAGGGATCACGTCTGTGGCTCTGCTCGACAGGGGCACAGGAAATTAATTTTCTTGGGTGGCGAAAGCCAGGGTACCTTTTGGCTAGGCTTATATAGGCCCTAGGGCCAATAGTCTAGTACCTACCTATGAACCTGAGAACCTATGAACACCCTGCGGGCTGTGGCAATACCAAAATATAGCACTCTTAATTGGAAGTGATTACCTCCCAGATGGAAGCAGAGAAATCTCCCTGACTGCCACTAGATCTTTATGTGATAGCAGGCATCTTGGAGGAATATAGAGCACATCCAATTGTCATTTCTGAGAAGATGCAGAATGGACTGTACTGAGATCATCCAGAATTTTGTGATTTACAAATTAGTTTAATTAGCTGAGATGCAAAATTGGTCTCAGGTCACCTGTCTTTTTTGGAACTAAAAAGAACCTCAAGTAGATTCTGGATTCTAACTGGTGTTGGAGGATTGATTTATGACTCTTAACTAGCAACTTCTAAACTTCTGCTGCTGCAGATTCAACTTCTTTCCACTATGCTTGCACTTATCAAGGGTATCAGAACTTGTCAGAGATTTGGGATGCATGGCAAAGCTTTAAAAGGCCCTTGTGGTCATTAGCCTTGTAAACACCTATGAAACTATGAATGAATTGACTGTGTGGAATGCTGGCATCTTTCAGTTAATTCATGGAGTTTCTAAAAAGGGGATTGCATAACCTCTGGAAATGATCCTTAGCACCCATAAATCTTGAGTTACACACTGCCAGTTCAGAGGTTGTAGGGAGAAATGGCCCCCTACTGCCTCCAGAATGCAGCAGTCAGGGATGCTGGAAAGGCTTCTCAATGAATGGACCACAGAAACCTTGATCATTGTGGATCACCTCTGGCTCTGGGCCGACGTCCTTTGGAACTGTCACCACTTCTGCCTCTGGGAGATCTGCCCTGAGAAGTGACCTGGCAAAAGCCTTGAGATTTTTTGAACCATAGTTTTCTACCCCCTCTTTGATTCCTGGAGAAGGATCTCTGAAAAGGTGAAAAACAGATTCCAACTGCAAACAAGGTCTTACCATCTTGTTGACTTCTGGTAAGTGTATCCTTGACTTTCAGACCAAACAAAGTGGAACCATCATAATTAATGAAGGATATTCTAAAGCTTTCCACAAAGTCACATAGATGCATCTAGGTATGACAATGCATTGTAATGCCGGCAATGGATGCATGACCTGCACCCTCTATTGGATTGGAAAGCAATCTCATGGATACATTCAGAGTAGCTTGAAGGGTTAACAACTAGGACTCCATAGTTTTTTGGATGTCTGCTTGTAAGCTACTTGCCAAAGAGTTTGAAAGTTCATTAATCAAGTCCCTTTAGAAACTTGACAAGTCAGCCATATAATTCAGTACATGAATAGAGAAAGTGGCTGAAGTGTATGTCCATTTCCCCAATCTAACCAAAGCCCTAGCCTCCATTTAAGGAGAATGAACAGAAGAACTCTCTCTGGACAGTTCCTTTTTCATGATTGCTGCTACCACCATGGCATCTATGAGGGACCGTTAGCCCAGAACTTCCCATCCCTTGCAGCACCTAAGATTCTATATGGATTTTTAAGGGATGGGTTCTGCCAGATCAAGCTCCTTCCAAGCTTTTTGAGTGAGGAGGCCAACAAGTGGGTCGGGGGAGGGGACCATCCAGGAAGCTGAAGGGCTGGAACCAAAATTTTTGAGAAACACTAACTCATCAGAAGGAGTGGAATCGATGCACCATCCTCTATGCTGTTTCATTGATTCTAGGATATCTCCAAAGGAGATGTCTTCGGGGGGGGGGGGGGATCTTGGAGAACCTTCGCCCTCATCTAAGTTGGTGTCTTCAGTGACAGAATCAGGAGAGGAGTCAATATGCATCCTCTTGCAAGTCCTTTTCCAAGGAATGTGTCTTGGGGCACCTGAAGGAGACACATCAGAAATGGACAAAGGACTCAAGGATTGAGTAGTATCAAAGCCTAATGGATCCATATGTCCCTGTTTACCAGAATGAGAGAAGGAGGATGTAGTCTTCAAAGGGAGTCTGTATAGGTCCAAGCTCTAGGACCACCATCCTGCCCATGCCCTAGCCATAGCCTTGAAGGCCGATTCAGCCATTGGAACTGGGGACAGGGTGGGAAGATAGAAGACTGAATAGCTGGGAAAGGGACTGATCTTGAATCCTTCCTCAAGGATGGATCCAGGAGCACTCCCATCTGAATCAGAGTCCTCAGAGATCTCTTCAATATCCAGTCAATGTCAAACTTCATGAGACCTCTTGGGAAATGGCCAGATGTGGAAAAAGACACTACTGAAGCAGGCTTTGAAGGTCTTTTCAGAAAAATTAGAGAATGCAGCATAGGACTGATCAGAGCATGAGTAAACAAGACTTTGGAGATGGAGTCTAGATCCAAGAAACAATCAGATCGACTGTCTCAGAAGCTTAGGTGCTAGACCCACAATAACTGTGGGGTCTGGAGACTTTTCTTGGTCCATTTCTAATGATTTTCAGCCAGCTTGGATTTTTCTATAGATTCCTCTCTGTCTTTCTCTCTCTCTTTCTCTTTAGACCTATTCCTCTCTTTATCTTTCTTCTTGTCAGCAGAAGAAGAGGAAGTGAACACCTTTGAGTCCAAGGACAAAATGGACCCTGTCTGGGGAGAAAGAAGACCTTGAAGCACTCTGGAGCCAAAGGCAGCACAAATTGAGCAGAAAGGTTGTAGGTGCGAAGGCCCCAAGCAATATACACATTGAGAGTGTGGATCTTTGGGGGGGGGGGTTATGTTTGCAGGAAGAGCACTTTCTGAAGCTTGAGGATATGAGAACTAACAAACTATACTTACTAGAAAACACAGCTACACGAAGAAAAAACTCTAATCTACATCTAAGGAAGTTCTATCAATACTGACTATGCAAACACAAACACAAGCACAAGAAAGAACTGCACACAATATGTGAGAAAACACCCTGTCTCTAAGTGTACTCTAAGCACACTTTAAATCCTAAGTTAACAACAAGGAGAAAGAAATCATTCACCTATCGTGAATTAAAGGTGAGCTCTTGGTTGATGCATTTGCCTTTCACAGGCAGCAAATGAGATCTGAGGTGGATCAGGCAGGACAGAGAATTGTGGGTAGGGAAGAAGTCAGAGCTCTTGGATCCAATGCTTTGGCATGAGGCACCAAGATAGAATCTGACGAGATCCGAATACTCACATGTTGGATCAGACAAAAAAGGACAACCAGCTTTTGGCTAGGAAGTCTTTCAGAATGGGTTTGAAGGATGGGAGGGAAGGTATTGACCTGATGGATAGACATAAGGAGTTCCAAACCTTAGTAACATGGTACAAGTATGGACAATGTCCAGCAGATTTGATAGGTTTGTGAACAGGTAGGAGTTTTTGGTCAGTGTATTGTAAATATTGACTAAGAATATAGTTGTGTAGAATGTTATTTAGTGTTGGACAAGCAGATGGATTCTGGATAATTTTATAGATGGCAAGAAGCTCTGCCTAATTTAGTTGCTGTAGTAGCTCTAACCAATTTAGGCTTTTTTAGTGCTTTAAAGTGATGGGTTCTGAAAGGAATATTTGCTGCAAATTTAGAAGCTTTGTTATAGTATTGTTCAAGTTCTGATTTTTGTGATGCCTGAAGGATAGTAAGGATGGGAGCACCATAAAGAAGTGTGAGGAGGAGATAAGTAGTGGCAATTGTAGTTTTAGTCATGTCAGTGAGAAAGATGTTGGCTCTATAAGGCTAAGGCATCCCTTGTTTTTAATGAGTTTTTCTTATGCAGTTTTGTATATGCAGGTCAGATTTAAAATTATCATCCACTATCATCCCTAATAATTTAGTATGAGTAGTGACTCCATTGATTGTATTATCAAGACAGAAGACTTTAAATTTTGTTTCTTCATGAGAAAGGGATTTCTCTGCAGTTTTTTTTTTTGGTGATGTGCCACATTGTCAGATGTGCAAATGAGTGTCGAGTCATCTGCATCATGTATTAAGGAGGCCTGTTGTGTGGATGTGTGAATGCTGCTGGTGAGAATGTTAAACAACAAGAGACCAAGGATAGAGCCTTGTGATACACCAGTGATGACTGGAAGGTATGGTGAGGGGGTGGAGTATAATTTTACTGACTGATAACTATAAGCCTTAGACAAGTCTAGAAATAAGGAGATTAGTTTTTCATTATCACTAGTTTTATTGACAGTATCTATATAGGTTAGAAGTTCAATATTAGTATTATAAGTTCAAAGTTTTGAAACTCTGAAATGTAGATAACAATAAAATAAAAACACACCCTGCTAATTAAATATACCAACTCTGAGATCATACTACAGTGAGGAAAACTGTAAATACACCAGTCATCTCTGTACGGCAATCTCCATTTAAACAGTTTGAAGTTTCAAAACCTCAGTCTTATGGCCTCGACCATAAGAAATTCGAAGTTTTGAAAATTTAAAGTTTAGAAGTAGACCCATATATATATATATATATATATATATATATATATATATATATATATATATATACATACACATATGTATACACACACACACACACACACACACACACACACACATATATATATATATATATATATATATATATATATATATATATATAGATAGATAGATACTTTTCCGTTAAACCCATACCATGTCTTCGCGCTGCTGACGCTGCTGTGGTTTGTCGGTATTTTGCCGGAATCTACTCATTCATTCAGGACTAACAAATTAATATCCAATTCCCGAAGGTTATAACTTTGAAACTCAAATGGATGCCATTATTTAGTGACTTTGATCCGCAGTCGTTTGTTCAAAAAGTACAGATTTTAAGAAGAACAGACCAAAAATAGGAAGTACATAAACACCAACAAACTAAATTAAACCACTTAAAAACCCACCTACCAACATAAAACTACTTTTTCTTGCACGATATAGAAGAAAAGCAAAGCTTATAAATAAGAAAGACCTTTCTAAAATTGTTTTTTTTTTTTGACGTAAGACAGGACCATAACCACGAAGGATGGAGAAAACTAAGAAGTTATGTACCTACCATAACGTTCCATGTTAGTTGTCTTCTCTCGCCTTCTTTCTTGCTTGATGGGTTCGGAGCCGATCCCTCGGCTCCGACTCGGCACTTGCTAAGCTCGAGAGTCACTTTTACCAGCTCGAGGCAGCCCCATATCCCATGATGCAAGGCGGTAAGTACCCAGATCTCGTTTGATGACAAAGGGCAATATCACCAAGCATAAAACACTTCCCAAAGGAAGAAAGAAAACTTACAGGATGGAAGAAGGACCAGGTCTGAATGGTCTTCAGCATAATAATTTCTTATAACAAGGTCTGTCCAGGCCTGGGGAAGGAGGGAGGGTCGCAAGAAAGAAGGCGAGAGAAGACAACTAACATGGAACGTTATGGTAGGTACATAACTTCTTAATGTTAAGTTGTCAATCTCGCCTTCATTCTTGCTTGATGGGACCGCGTCCCTAGCACCTCTATCCTGGGTGGCTCAATGGAACAGACTCTTGAGGACTGTAGAGCCAAAACTGGCTCTGTCCCTGGAGGCCAAGTCCAATTTGTAATGGGAAACAAAAGTGTGAGGAGTGGCCCAAGTGGCGCTGCACAAATAGTGTCTAAAGGAAGTCTAGCTTGAAAGGCTGTAGAAGTAGCTAAGCTCCTAGTTGAATGTGCTTTAGGTTTTGAGCACAGCTGTTTTCCCCTGAGCAGATAAATTTCAGAGATGACCGAAGAAAGCCATCTGGACAAGGTCACTTTAGAAACAGGAAGGCCTTTTTTATTATCCGCATAGGAAACAAAAGTTGATCAGATTTGCTAAACTTTTTGTTCTGTCCAAATAATATCTAAGTTGACGGTGGACATCAAGATAATGTAGTTTTTGTTCAGCTCTGTCTGAATAGTTTGGGAAAAATACAGGAGATCAATGGATTGATTCAAATTGGTCTTTGAAGCGACCTTAGGCAAAAGGTCGGATTAGTTCTCAAAAGATACTCTGTCTTTGTGAAAAACCAAATAGGGGGGTCGAACCGATAGAGCATGAAGTTCAGACACCCTTCTGGCCGATGTAATAGCCACTAGGAATAAAGTTTTCCAAGAAAGAAATTTCAGGGAACAAGAAACAGCTGGCTCGAAGGGGAAGAATCAAGGATGTCAGCACTAAATTTAGATCCCACTGAGGAGGAGGATTCCTGATTGGAGGCTTTAGTAGGAAAATTCCTTTCAAGAAGGCCCTGCAGAGCCTATGGGACATAATATTATGATCTGCGAGCCCGACATGAAAGTTGGAGATAGCAGCCAATTGAACTCTGACTGTGGAAGAAGAGGAGCCTGCATGAAAAATCTCTGCTAAGAAGTCCAGGACTGCCTGAACAGGGGCAGTGAAAGGATCAATATTCTTGGCCTTAGCCCAATAAGAGAAACGTTTCCATTTGCTTGTATAAATCCTCCTGGTAGAGGATTTTAACGAAGCTACTATGATGTCTCTAACTGGGTTAGAGATCAAAGGAAGCCTGGCTAAGGAAGGAAGTGGAGCAACCATGCTGTGAGGTTGAGAGAAGGGATAGACCGGTGCAGCTGACCGGATTGGTGAATCAGAAGATCTGGCACTGGGTCCAGATGCCACGGCTGCACCAAAAGGTGATGATGGAGGAACGGGAACCAAACTTGTCGAGGCCAGTAAGGGGCAATGAGAATCAATTTGGCTCTCAAAACGGAAGCTTTCTGGATAACTTGAGGGATCAGAGGAAATGGAGGGAAGGCATAAAGAAGTCCCTGGGGCCAATCCTGGGTCAGAACGTCTCTGGGGGGATGGCCTGGTAGAGGGAAGAGACAGAAGAAGTCTGGGCATTTGCTGTTTTGGGGAGTAGCAAAAAGATCGCAACATGGACGACCCCATTCCAGAAATATCTCCTCCGCTATAGATTGCTTGAGAGACCACTCGTGAGGCATGAGAATAGCTCTGCTCAATCTGTCCGCTACAATGTTGGTTTTCCCAGGGATATGCGTTGCTACCAGAAACCGATGAGAGGAGATCGCCCATTGCCATAGTCTGAGCGCTTCTCGACACAAGGGGTAGGACTTGGTTCCGTCCTGTTTGTTGATATACCAAACTACAGACATGTTGTCTGTGTGGACTGCAATTGTCCCTACGGGAAGAAAGTCGTTGAGGGCTTGCAACATTAAAAGCACTGCTCTCATCTCCAGGACATTTATGTGCAGATGGTACTCGAACGGCTGCCACGTCCCATGAACCATCCTGCCCTGATAATGACCCCCCCACCCGATCAGGGAGGCATCCGTGGTGACAGTGGCTATCGGGGATGGGGGTACAAAGTACCTGCCTTGGTGAACCTGAGGAGATGTGATCCACCAAGCAAGATGATCTTTGCAAGTCTGTGTCACCAGAATCTGGTGATGCATTGGAAGTTGTTGGTACGACCACTGTGTGAACAGCATCCACAGAAGAAGGCGCATGTAGAATCGAGCCAGGGGAAGAAGAGTAATGGCCGCAGCCATGAGGCCTAAAACCTTTAGAACCATTCTGGCCTGTACTTTCTTGTTGGCCAGAATGATCCTGACATGACTTTGAATGTCTGAAACTCTTTGATCTGTAAGGGTAGCTGACATCCGAACAGTGTTTAAGTTTGCGCCTATGAAAGTAATAGACTGGCAGGGCGATAAGGATGACTTTTCGAAGTTGATCGAGATGCCCAAATGAGAACAAAGACTTATTGTGTAATCCCTGGCTTGAATAAGCTGATGCCTGGTGGTGGCTGACAGGAGCCAGTCGTCGAGATACGGAAACACCTGGAATCCTTGACGTCTCAGGTGAGCCGTGACCACTGCCATGCATTTGGTGAACACTCTGGGGGCTGTAGTGAGACCAAAGGGCAGGGCTCTGAACTGGAAATGATTGGACCCCAGCCGAAAGCGGAGAAATCTCCTGGAGAGTCTGTGAATTTTGATGTGATAGTACGCATCCTGAAGATCTATTGAGCACATCCAGTTGTCCTTCTGTAAGAAGGGCAGAATTGACTGAAGAGTGACCATTCGGAATCTTGTCTTCCTCACAGACTTGTTGAGTCTGCTGAGATCCAATATTGGTCTCCAGTCTCCCATCTTTTTGGGGACCAAAAAGAACCTTGAGTAGATTCCGGGCTCTGAATGGTCTGTTGTAACTGGCTGAATGGCTCTTTTTTGCAGTAGTTTTGACACTTCTAACTCTGCAATTTCCCTTAGACCGGGTGGTACATCTGGAAGGGAATTTGAGGGGAAAGGACTTTCCTCGAAAGGAATTATGTAACCCTTGGATATGATCGACTGTACCCATCTGTCTTGAGTGAGGGAATGCCAGGCTTCTGGGTACAGTGATAATCTTCCCCCGACTGCCTCCAAGGAGGGACAGCCGGGCAACATCTCAGGGATGCTGAAAGGGCTTGTCAGAGAGAGGCTCTCTGTTTCCCTGGTTTTTTGGACCCCCTCTGCCTCTAGAGCGGTGTCTGTTGTTGTTACCCCCTCTGCCTCTAGCATCTCAGGGATGCTGAAAGGGCTTGTCAGAGAGAGGCTCTCTGTTTCCCTGGTTTTTTGTACCCCCTCTGCCTCTAGAGCGGCATCTGTTGTTGTTTCCCCCTCTGCCTCTAGGGGTAAACTGACCACGCGAATCCGGCGTGACTCCTTGGGATTTGCGGAACCACATTTTGCCACCTTTCTGTCCTTTGGGGTAAGGTCTAGAAGGGGTGGAAAATGGACTCCTACAGCAGAAAGAGTCTTGCCGTCCTGCTCACACCTGGTCAAAGTTTCCTTCACCTGAGGGCCAAACAAAGCTGACCCATCAAAGGGAGAATTTGTGAAGGACGCCTTAAAGGGATCTGCAAAGTCACATAGCCGCGTCCAGGCTTGGCGTCTAAGAGCCACACCTGTACCTGCGGCCCTACTCGCTCCATCAGCAGCATATGATATTAGCCGCATGGAGGAGTTTGCAATGGAATTAAGGGTTCCTAGCTGCGAAGCAATTTTTCTTGAGCCCCTGCAGCTGTAGGATCCTGTACTACTTCACCCAGCTCCTTAAGGATATCCCTCTGGAGTCTGGTGAAGTGACATAGGTAATTCAGCGAGCGATAGCAAAGGTCGCTGAGGAAAACATCCGCTTACCGTACCTATCCATGGTCCTAGAGTCCTTATTAGGAGGATGGACGGGTACGGAAGGATCTGCAAGTTCCTTCTTGGTGGCAGCAGCCACCACCATGGTATCAGCGGGGACACCCTTAGTGAGGAATTGCTTGTCACACGGGGCAGTGATAAATTTTGAAGGCCTCCTAGGGACTGGCTCTACAGAGTCAGGAGCAGCCCACGCCTTCGGGCAATAACCTGCATAAGGGGTCGAAGGCGGAGACACCCAGGAGGTGGAGGGCCGAGATCCAAACGCCTCTAGGTATACTGACTCATCCTCAGAGGGATTATTGGTGGGCCAGTTTCCCTCTGTCTAAGGAGTTCTAGGATGTCTGAGAAGGAGACATCCTCAGAGGGGATCTTGGGGATCCCTCTGACTCATCAAAGTCAGTATCTGAAGTGATAGACTCGGGAGTCTACGTGTTTCCTCTTACAAGTCCTCTTCCTAGGAGGATCTCCCGAAACATCAGGAGAATCCTCGGAAGAGGGGGAAATTCCCAATGGGGAAACCTGAGGCGGAGGATCTCTGGGTCCTGTAGCAAGAGAAATGGCAGAGATGTCAACAGGCACTATAGAGAGAGGAGCTAAGGGAACAGACTGCTGGCTGATACCAGTGGCCAGCACACTCTTCATCACCTCGAATGCTCCCCTCCCAGGCAGGTCCGAGAGAACCCGTTCCGAAGAGCTAGGAACTCCAGGGACCACCAAAAGGGAAGTCTCCGAGGCAGATGTCGGAGCCGAGCTCACCAAGGCCGAGGCTCCAAGGGGAAGAGCGGGTTCGGACAAGGGTCCGATGCCACTCACCCCCTCGGAGGAGACCATGGAAGCCCGGCCACCGAATCCCTCTAAGGAAGGTCTCGAAGAGGAGATAAGAGTAGAGGCTGAAGGGACAGAAGGGGGTATCCGTCCCTCAGCCATAGCAGTAACCATTCCCGAAGACTCCAACTCCAAGCTCTGGGGTAGAGTTGAAGGAGGAACTGTAACGGGGTGTGGACCAATAGTCGTCTGTTGAGACGGACTATGTAACATTTGGGCCAGTGCCTGTGACTTAAGTAATCTACTGACCACTCTCTCTAAGTCATGGTCCGAAAGCCTGGAAGACCTTGAAGATCGGCTCCGATGGCTCCGTTCCGAGAGGAGAGGTGAAGCCGGAGCCGAAAGTATCGGCTCCAAGGAAGGAGACCTCGGCCTCTTCCTCGAAGGAGCCATCGGAACCGATGAAACTATTGAACCTGTCGGAGCCGACAACTTATCGGAGCCGACAGGTAGCCTCGATGCATCGGCTCCAGCCGGAGCCGATACAGCCACAAAAGTAACAGTGTCGGAGCCGATCGGAGCCGACACCGATGCCTGTGCCACATGGTGGTCGGAGCCGATCGGAGCCGACACCGAAGTGGTCGATGCAGAATCGGCACAAGGCTTGGTTAAGCCAGAATCGGCTCCAGCCGGAGCCGATCTCGACTCAGAACGAGTCGGAGCCGAGGCCACAGGCTTTGACACAGAAGCCTGGGCCTTGGAAGACTTGGCAGTCTTAGGTGGAGCCGACTTAGCCGGAGAGCCCTCCGGCTTAAGAAGGCCCCTGAGTATTAATTTGTTTCTTCTTTCCTGCAGGACTCTCTGGCTGAAAGAATGACATATAGCACAGGAGTCCTGCAGGTGAAGAGGCCCCAGGCAATAAAGGCAAGAAGTGTGACCGTCTGTCAGAGACATCTTCTGACAGCATGAGTCACACTTCTTAAAGCCTGAGACCCTTTCTTTTGACATGGTGTAACACAAGCACACACACACACCAGTCAAAGAATTTAAATTTAAATATACCAAAAAGGTATAACTACAAACACACACACACACCCTGACAGGGGGGGGGGATGGGATGGGTAAAGTCTGACTAAAAAAATAATAAGAGACAAATTTCTGTCAGAAACAGATTAAAACTAAATAAAAACTAACAATAAGGGGTTTTTAAGTTAAAAGGGGCTAAAATAGCGAATTAGTAAATCACTTACCAGGAGCTGGTAAAAGGAGGACCTCATAAGCGAAGCGGCAAAGAAGATCTGGGTACTTACCGCCTTGCATCATGGGATATGGGGCTGCCTCGAGCTGGTAAAAGTGACTCTCGAGCTTAGCAAGTGCCGAGTCGGAGCCGAGGGATCGGCTCCGAACCCATCAAGCAAGAATGAAGGCGAGATTGACAACTTAACATTGATTGTTATTAAACATAAGGATTTTGTTTTTATAGTTTTAAACATCGGTTTACATAATGCATCATGGGCATTCAAATAAAAGGGTCTACTTTAATTAAATGAAAGTGCAATCTGTCAAATATGAATCTGTCGACACATAAACAGCGAAACGCAATAACATCGAACACGCAAAACTGCGAAAGTTAAACATCGAAACCGCAATAGTCGGCCAAACCCACTGCCATTAATATACTACCTACGTAAACACAACAACAAAAAACACATACATACACTAACCAAAACCCTACTACTAACCCTAAATTAAAGCACCAAAACCCCACTTGTAACCCTACACTAAACCCTACATACACAACTATCTATGCACTACCCTTAACCCCTCCCTAACCCTAAGGTCCGTAACTACTGCACACTTACCCTACAGAACTATACCCACACAAAGTAAATATACCACACACATACACTTAACAAAACCCTACACTAAACCTTACAGACATTAGCTATCTATGCACTTAGCTTAACCCATACCCTAACCCTAAGGTCCGTAACTATCGCACACTTACCTTATGGAGCTATACCGCAGATGGGTCAACTATGACAATTTGACATTTCCGATTTCACTATTTAGTGCGTTCGACGTTTCCGCGCTTCGCCGTTTACATGTCGACAGATTCGTATTCGACGGATTGCACTTTTGTTTAATTAAAGTTGACCCAAATAAAAAATGTCTACTGCTCCTAAGTTACTTTGCCGTTAGCGGCTTAAGAAGACTGGTAAAGCAAAAATTAATGAGAAGTCCCCCACCATGTTTCCATGTTTTTTATTAATCAGAAGCATTATGTACAAATAATACATTAAGTACAACCCGCATGCTTGCAGCAATGCTGACTTTTCTCCAGTTGATACCAAATCTTTGTAATTTATCTGCCTGACCATGCATATCTAGCATATTCCAGTGGACATATACTTTAGCACCAGCAGCACGAAGACGTGGTAGGGGTTTAACGGAAAAGTACCGAAATATACATGTATTTGTATGCATGTGTTTTTTTATACATATATGTATACATATATATATATATATGTATGCATAAAAACACACACATCTATATGTATACATATACAAATATATAGATTCATAGATATATTAGATATAGCTAGATAGGTTCCTGACCCATTCAGACTTTCCCAGTAAACAAATGTTAAATAAATAAATAAAAGAATTTATCCTTTTGAAGTTCTGCTATCCATTTCATCTTTGTTTGCTCTCTTCTGTCTGTAATATTATCCCCATGTCCTGTATTTTGCACCATATGTTTAAATAAAGGACTCTTATTGTCACCAAGCCAGATATCACTTATATGTTTGGAAATTCATTCCTTAAATCGTCTCAGTCTTACCTGCATAAAAACTGTCACAGGTTCCACAGATTGCAATGTACACAATATTTTTTGTTTTACAATCAGCATAAGAGTGACAACTATATATTTGTTTACAGACCAGGTGTATGAATTCATTTTTATCAAAAAGATATTTGCACGAAGAACATGATCTGCAAGGAAATGTGCCAGTCCTGGCAGCGCTAATATTGTCATCACACTGCAGACCATAACAGAAAAGTTATTTAAGATTTGAGTTCCTTTTAAAACAAAAAGATGGTGTTTCTCCAACAATACTCCTAAGTGTTGGATCAAATATCAGGATCTTCCAGTTGTTTTTAAAAAGGTTGCAAATATGATTTACTGGCATAAGTTAGAACAACTCTGTTCTTCTGGGTAGATAAGGTGCTGTCAGTTCTTAAAGTAGGTGAGGCATATTTATGTTTGGAGAAATGTGGTTTAGCTGTGGTGTCTCTCACGTGTTTGACAGCATTCATCTCTTTCTGTATCTCGTGGACTGTATAACCTCTATTTCTGAATCTGTCCATTACATTTAATATTTCTTCATTGCATCTTCACTCTTTGGTATGTAGTCTGGATGTTCTAAAAAATTGATTTCTTAAAACACTGGAGAAAATGTATCGAGGGTGCATGCTATTCCTATATAAGGATGTATTCTTGACACATTCTATCCTAAACACTTCTGTGTTGACTATACCATTTTCATTAATGGAAAGTTCTAGTGTCCAAGAAATCTATACATGAATCTGAATAATGCATTGTAAATCTCAAGAAGTCCATGGTAGTTTCTAGGTATTTAACAAAGTTAACCAATCGTTCAGGGGTGTCTTCCCATAACAAATAGATGTCATCCATGAACCACTTGTAGAATTTTAGAGCTGAGAGGTGGGGGTTATGTATGCTGTAAACAAATTCAGCCTCCCAGTTAGTCATCAATAGACTGGCATAACGGTTGGAACAAGAAGTGCCCATAGCAACTCCCCATCTTTGCCAGTATATATTCTTACAAATGCAAAAACATTGTTCTCTAGAACAAGGTCAAGGAGGATACCTATAAGATCGATTTTGTTGGTATAAAACTCACTATTATTCTCCAATAAATGCTTCATTGCTGTTATTCCATAACTATTAGGAATAACAGTGAAAAACATATTCACATCAGGGGTAACCATTAAACAGTGTATACCATTCTTGGACGTATTCACATATTCATATAATGTATGTAAAAAGTGCCCGGTATCTTTAAGAACTGCTGGTGCCCGGTCCAAGTACTAGTTCTTCTCTCTCTCTCACAGCATCAGGTCTAAATACAAGTAAATCATCTAATAAAACATTAACATTGATAATGTTACTGTTGATCATACACAAGGTTAGCTTTATCAGGTGATATTAATAATAGGTGATTCATCAAGCTAAGTCTCAAGAATCTTTTGCTCAGAACTAGCAGGTTTCAAGTGACTGTGTCTTGTTTCCCAGGTTGCAGATTCAATTATATTATACAAGCTTTTAAGCTTAATGTTGATAAAGTGAGATACCACCATGTAGTAATGGTTGCAGGACTGAATGGCATTCATAAAAAAAATATGAATGATACGTTAACCACTGAAAAAGAAATATCTGAGTTTGCTTAAAATAACGTTTTCAGTTTCATAGCCACAAGTGTTCTTCTACCTCCAGGACTTTCTAACAGTAACCAAAAAATAGCAAATAGATTTAAAAGCATCAATAAATGTATATATTTACAATCTGTTTTTTCTCATACATATTTCTATGAATAAATTAAATAAAATAACTTGTATCCAAAAGATGGCTACCACTTAGACCACATTTGAATTAAAACAGTAGGTTTTAGATTGGGTAAACTTGTGAAATACTTTTTAGAACCTACTATCAATTTGTGAAGAATTATGTTGTTCTTGTGTCTTTCGTCTTTTCCCAGTTAGGGGTTGCCACAGCGGAACTCCAGTCCACTAATGATTGGCAGTAGATTTATATGTGCCGAGTTGCCGGCCCTGACGCACAACCTTCAACGAAGGTACGCCCATTCACGCATGTCTCCACACAGAAGACGCTCTAACTGAGAATCGAACAGGACAACGTCTTACTGTAAGGCGACAACGCTACTGCAGCACCACCACCGCAGTGTTGCGAAGAACTATGTAAAACAATTAAATAGTTTGTTATCTGTAATGCCAGGGTCTATATCATGCAACTAAAATGTAATGTACTCGAGTGCCATGACATCAGCACATATTACGTGAAGTGTAAGAAAGCTGAAACACCTAAACAATGAAATTCATCACATCAACTTACCATGGTTGGCCAACAAGAATAGAATTACATTTCCTAATCATTTGCGATGAGGTTTCGATTGCATGATATAGACCCGTAATACCATGCCATGTGAGAAAATGAATTACAAGCTGAATGATTTGTGCAACTTGGCATGTCAGTAATGGGAAGATGCACTGATTATATATGACACATGGCTTAACAATGATAGCCTTCCTCTTTTCTTGAATGGCTGGAATGATTATCATATTAATAGAAAGTCAGGTATTGGGGAAGGGTTTTCAATATGCATATGTAATAGTTTTAACTGTTCTATCTCTTTCAAAATAAAAGCAATTATATTCTTGGCGTATGTGTCAACCTAAATAGATTTATTTCTATGTATATACTCAGAAGATTTTTTTGTAATACATTGTCTGATATTTTTTATAGAAAGTACCATCTTATAACTGATTACTTAAATTCACAGATCTTGTTTGAAAGTATTACTAAGACAGTGTTTGCAATATGTTAATTTTCCCTTCTAGGAAGTCTCGTGCATTGGTCTTAGTGTTTTAGTTATCCCTTAAGAAATACTAACTGAATTCCAGACTTCCCCATTGTTTTAAAGCTTCCTCTTCTATCCTTTTCTCTACATACCAAATCTTCCTCTTTAGCTTTTGTACTTCTCTTCCATATTTCAATTTTCTTCCCTGTCTTTGACCTCCACTTTTCACCTTTCTGTTTCTCATAGAATTTTAGCATTCACTTCACTCCATTTCATACATCCCAGTTCTTTTGGTACATCTTCATTCTCCATAGACTCTTTCACTTAACTTCCTTCTCATATGTTTCTATCAAGTGAATGATGTTAATCAGTGCTCATGTTGGGAAATGTAGGAGCCCTCAGTCCCCCTTTTCCTATTCATTGTAATGTTTGCCCCGGTAATTCTTTTCCTCTTATCTTTACTGATACAATCCTTGTTGCCTTTTTGCATTTGATGTAGCCCTTTTCTCCTATGGTCTATTTGTATGTTTTGGAGTAGGTGGAAGATTTTTGGTTGCATAATCATCCTTGCTGCATTGTTTCCCCAAGTAGTATATAAGTATTCTCCACCTATCTTTGAAGAGTGTCTCAACTTTTTTACATCTTCCTCTAGTTTTTTTTTCCCAGTTGTCTCTGGCACTGTGTTCTCAGCACAGAACCATACATACTTAGGGAACTCCACCTGTTTTATCTCACCTATTCCCCCTTTCCTTTTCACTAATCTTACCACCACTGTTTTGTGTTATGTTACCTGTATCCTGCCACTTCCTTAAACTTCACAAATATCTCTCTTATAGTTTCCACTGCTGTAGCCAAATCTGTTACAGCAACATGGAGTCATCTGCATATAACACAAAAAAATTTCAAAAACAGCAAAAACAACCCAAGAGCAAACCTCAAAAATAAATAAAGAACAGCACTCAAAATGTAAACAAGCAAAAAACTAACAAAATAATTTATTGTCAATGAATGCTTTCATTTACAAACTCACAATAGACTTAATCAGAATGACAAACATCACTGCATAAACTCCCTATCAACAAACACAAATCTCAGGATTAATTACATCACAAATTTTAAACTTATAAATGTGCTAAAATATATCAACATAAAACTAAAAATAACATACTAAAACATTATTCATATATATATATATATATATATATATATATATATATATATATATATATATATCACTTATATCATTCTAACTTTTCTGCATTTAAGCCAGGAAATTTATCTGCTTCAAATAACATAGGTTAGAAATAAAAAAAACAAGGTAACATTTTAGTCTCATCAGCTTCTCTTAGATCACCATCACAAAGAATAATTTTGGTACTTACGTATTATTGCAACCAGATTTTCACAAAAACAGTGGTTGCTTCCCGATCAGTGAATGTGCAAGTTAATGTGCTTGAAATGGAAAACGGTGTGTTTTCTTTAACAAAATAGGTTGGTTTCCAGAGTGTTACCAACACAAAGTACATAACATACTGTTGTTGTTTCTTTGTGCTCTTTACTGGCAGCAGCATGTCGCTGCATTGTAAGGCTCCCCACTGAATGTTCTTTGTCAGCCCATGCTGTGAAATAACGGCCATTCTACGTACATTCCTTCCAGTTTGGCTTCAATTGTCAGGGCTACTGTAGCATCCTTTACCGCTGTAGCTGAATGCAAGAATTGGTTAAGGCATTCAGTAGCGGCTTGCCAGTAACAGCAGGTATTCAGGCTTCTGAAGAATACAGTTATTTACATGTGCATTTTGTAAGCGTAGTGGAAAGTCTGTCGGATCAGGGAGATATGCATCTTTTTTGAATTTGGCACCCTCGCTGCAATGTTTTGGCCCTTTTTTTTTTCCCAATTCCAAATTATATGACATGACTGACCTGATTTTATTTGGAAATCAAAAAATGCCTCTTAGCACTTGGTTCCCGATCATGTCAAATGTCCATTAATGTTGATAAAATGTAATACAGAGTGTTTTCATTTAACATTACACCTTATTTTCTGGACTGCTATCAGTACAATGTGCAAGATATGCTGTTGCTCTTTCTACTGGCATCCGTGTCACTTCCTGCAAGTCTGCCCATTGAACGTTGTGCCAGCAAACACATTAAGAAAGAACAACAGCATGTCTTGCACATTGTATCGATAGCAGTCCAGAAAATAAGGTGTACTGTTAAAAGAAAACACGCTATATTACATTTTAACAACATTAACGAACATTTGTCATGATCAGGAAGCAAGTGCTATTACCAAAAAAATCTGGTTGCGATAATACGTAAGTACCATAATTTTTAAACCCTCATAGCTCACAGAATGGTTCTATAGAGCATTTTCTCATTTCTAGTTTTAACAGTATAAATATGTTCTGAAGTACATTTTGATAATAATCTTGTCATCATGCCTACATAAAAAAGCCTCACATAATGATCATACTAAGTAATAAACTGTGCTGTTTGACTTACGAATATAGTGATATCTACTGCCATTTGTTTTACTATAACTACTTAATGTCATATAAGGGCTTTCATTTATAAAACAGCACATGTTACATGTGCCCCTACATTTGATGGTAACAGGTTTATCAGTTTTAAAATGATGCTATGCAGGACAGGATGGAAGGAACACACTGGACAACAGGAAACATAAGAGTACCAAAGAGGGATGCAGAAAGATTCTTCAAGGGCTTTTTTCTAACTGGGCACAGAAAAAAGACATGGAATAGAGGTAATCATGAGGACTACTGAATCTGAGCTGTTTGGTATTACTTGAGCACTAAACCAGCCATCCTACATTAATAAGGCCCTCCTGCACCCTTGTGGCAGACTCATGTAGCCTAGGACCCATCTGAGTTGTGGATTGCTGGAAAAAGGCTCAGTTTTGGGCTTTCCTACTGGTGAATTTGTGTGAAGACTGTTTAACTTTGCTTGTATTTTAGCCAGAGATCTGGAGTGAATCTGAACTAAATTGAATGCATCCTCTATGTTTAACAAAAAAAGTATATTTTAAGCTTGCATTGCACTTTTTTGAACTGTATGGTGCTTAACTGCTGCTTCATTTTTGCTGTGTTTACTGCTGTGACTATTTTTTTCTGCATTTTGAATTTCTAGTACTTCTGTATTTCATAGCATAGGCTAGTTTTCTTTTTGCTGAATCTAGGTTGTTTGGTATTACTTGAGCAATAAAACCAGCCGTCCTACATTCTTATGAAAGTGTAGCTTTGAAATTTTTAGATTTGTGCATCTGAGGTAACACTAATACAAGTAATGTCTTTTTAACTTTATGTAGTCCTGAGACTTGGTCCTTTCCAAGTTCATGTACAGTATTTCTCTAGTCAGCTACATAGAAATGATATTTGGCCCCTATCAGTTCAGTCTCTTCCTTCCAGGTGGGTGCTGCTCTCAAGGGTGACAAATATATACCTCTACTGTATGTTCGTTTCCCTGGTTAGTTGTTTCAGCGGTGGAACTGACCTTGATATAGTTATCAGTTGCTGCCACTATGCTCTCAGCTGCAGCAATGGCCTACAGAATCAGTTCTACAGTTGTCATCCTGGCACCACAGGATTGTCTTTCTCATGCTGGGGAAACTTATACTAGAATTAGTGTCTCCATTACATTACCAGCAATAGGTACAGGGTTATCACTTTGGCATTCACCAGTTTGAATCATTAAAGACAGCAGAGACAATCTTTGAAAACAGCAAGGTTTATTATATAAAAAATGTAGAAATTGCAGCTTCTTCCAAAATAAAGAGTCTTATGGATTAAACAAAGCTCATATCATGTACCTTCAGCTAGTTCCATAAAGCTGGGTTAAAATTTGTTTTTCTGTGTGTGTGTCTCTCTCTCACCCTCAAATCACCTTAGCTCTCTTTTCTGGATTCCCTATAACACAAACAATCTCCATCTTCTTCCTGGTGTTTCTTTCCTTCACTGCTGTCTCTTCCATAGTCCCAGCTTTGGATATTAAATTTCCATCCAAGAAAGGACACAGCACTCTGCAATGGCCTTCAGAGATTCTTTTGTAAAGCATTAATTGCTTTATTAAGCAAACCTGTTTTGGTGGCTAATACAGTAATGCTGCTCTTAAGGAAGCATGCTCACCATGATAAAGAAGCATTTGTACCTAAGCTAACATTGTTTGACTTACAATCGTAGCTCCACATATATTATTTACATCTGTATTCACAAACTTTTGAGTCACTTGCATTTAACAATTAGAATACTCCAGCTGATGTCTGTGCACGTTAACTGACTGCTGACCACATAGGGTAGTGCTATGAAACTGCAGCTATATCCAACTAACATATCAAGATTCTGTATTACACTGTCAGTTTTCTGCCTGACTGTGAAATATTACATACTTGGTTTGAAGATCTGGCACTCTAAGAAATGTGTTTTTCTACCTTACAGCTGTCACATTTCAGAATAATAGTCTGTACAACATAATGATGCAAGTGTTTTGACTTCTCTGTTACATTTGGTGGAAACAAGGGGGTCTATATTGTAAAGTCGAATGCTTACCTTATCGAATACCTAAACATCGACCCGTAGTCATTGAACAGCAAAAACATTGATCTTCCAGAAGAGCGAAAGCAGAAACGTTGATTCGTCATGTTTGGCCTTTGCGGTATAGCTCCATAAGGTAAGTGTGCGATAGTTACGGACCTTAAGGTTAGGGTGCGGGTTAAGGTAAGTGCATAGATGGTAATGTATGTTAGATTTAGTGTAGGGTTTTGTTAAGTGTATGTGTGTGGATTATTTAGTTTGTCTGGGTTTAGCTTTTTAAGGTAAGTGTGCGATAGTTACGGACCTTGGGGTTAGGGTGCGGGTTAAGTTAAGTGCATACATGGTGGTATATGTAAGATTTAGTGTAGGGTTAGAAGTAGGGTTTAGTTTAGGGTTCGAAGTAGGGTTTTGATTAGTGTATGTATGTGGTTTATTTAGTTTGTTTGTGTAGGTAGTATGTAGCGGGCGGTGGGGTGGGACAAGCATGACAGTTCGACTTTTTGAATTTCGTGGTTTAGAGTGTTCGGAGTTTATGGGGTTCAATGAAGACAGGTCGATGTTTAGGTATTTGATAAGGTAAGCGTTCGACTTTACAATATAGACCCGAAACAAGTCCAACTTTTACTAAATTGCAGGTAGTTTCTAAAGGTTTGTGGTCCCAGATCAGCAAACCTTGCCTAGCAATTCTGGTACCACCTTCACACACATTTGGCAGGCAAGAAGTAAGAAAGGTTTTGTTTTGATAAGAAAAAGGCATTCATGACTGTGAAGGCAAGACTATAATCTATGACATATTTAAGGTGATCCACCATATTCTTCAGCTGTTGATTCTATTCCCCTTCTCTCAGCTCTCAAGCACACTCACTATTCACTTAAACACACACACACACACACACACACACACACACACACACACACACACACACACACACTAATTTGGTGCAGCTGAGAAAACTGATGTAATACCATTCGATAGATAAGCCATCTCACCTCTGTTCATTGTTTTGTAAATATGCCGTGTGCAGCCTCAGAACTGTATGTATTGAATCTTACAGAAGCCTGTTTGTAGAATTGTGCATTCTTAGCTATCTTTCCTGCAATATCTATTTCTCATTTTTTAGTGTAGTATTGTAAAATATCTTATTTATTCAGCAGTGCAGACATAGGTTCATAGGTTCATAGTTAGGTACTAGGCTATCTGCCCTAGGGCATTTATAAGCCTCGCCAGAATGTGTTGGCTTTCACCTCCCTTTTAGTCTAGATTCCTGAGCCTCTGTCCAGCAGGGCCAGAGAAGTGATATTAGGAGCAAATTTACGATTTCCCATCCACTCATCAAGATTCTTTTTGAAGAGGGTCAGTGAGGGGCTCTGCCTAACATGGACTGGGATTCTATTCCAGAGCACGGGAAGCCTTTGGGATATGAATCTATCCCTCCAGTATGTCCTATTTATTGTTGTGCTAAGGTTTAAATCTCTGGAGCGTGTAGCTCTAATGGATCTGGTTTTCTTGAGGAGGAGCATGTCCAACAATTCCGGGTTAGACATGGCCTAGTATGTCAGGCAGAGATCACTTCTGAGTAGGCATAAGCAATTGAGTAGAGCTGGAGTTTCTTTAGTTGAGCTGCACAGGGCATCTGTTTGAGGCCCACTATCCTCTTGGTGAGGTATTTTTGAAGTCTCTCCAGCTGTTGCAGGTGTTGGGTAAGGTACATCCCAAATGGGGCATTGTACTCAATTATGGGCCTGATGAGCGATGAGTAGAGGGGCACAATGACCTCTCTTGATCTAGATGTGAACCCTTTCATGATTAGGTGGGCTATATAGAAGGTTTTTCTAACCACTTTGACAATGTGATTGTCAAAGGAGAGGTTACTATCTACTTGGGTCCCCAGATCCCTAATTACTAATTCCGTAGTTAGTGGATTACCTCCTATATGGTAGTTTGTGGGCACTTTCTTTTTCCCAAAGGGGATGACTATGCATTTTTTTTGCATTTAGCTTGAGGCCATGGTTCTGACACCAGGTATCAGACTCCGTAAGGCCCTTCTGGAGGATGCTTGTGTCATCCGGAGAGTCTATTATGGCTCCCAGTTTGCAATCATCTGCGAACTTGGTCAGCCACAGTCCTCCCGTGTTTGCCTGTACCTCAGAGAAGTATATACCAAACAAGAGGGGTTCCAGGACTGATCCCTGAGGGACGCCACTTGTGACTGGTTTAGAGTCGGACATGGCACCCGCAACTCTGACCATGTGAGTTCTATCCCTGAGCCAGTTTGCAACCCATCTTGTGACATATGGGTTGATATTTAAGCTGGTAAGCTTATTTATGATGCCAGAGTGGGGTATTGTGTTGAAGGCCTTTGCGAGGTCTAGGTAGGCTGTGTGGACTACCTTTCCCTCATCTAAGGCTTTGGTAACTGTTTCTAAGAAGTCAACTAGGTTTAAGAGGCAAGATCTGCCCTTAACAAAGCCGAATTGGGTGGGGTCCAGTGTTTGGAGGTTCCCAATGTCTTTGTTTATGAGATCCATGATGATGCGCTCCATAGCCTTGCAGACCAGGTTAGTCAGATTTATAGGGCGATAGTTCCCGGGATCCGTTGTGATGCCACCTTTGTGGAGTGGGATCACTGTTGCTGTATGCCATTCTTTGGGTACATAACCTGTGGTAAGGCTGAGTTGGAGCAGTGAATTCATGTGACGGTTTAGTTCATTTTGGAGTTCGTGTAAGACGCAGCCCGGGATACGATCCGGTCCCATTGATGCTGTGTTTTTTACTTTGGAGAGGGCTGCTTTCACCTGTGTGTCTGTGACGTCTGGGGGACTGCATTCTTCTGGGATAGACACAGGCCCTTTTGGGGGGGAAGGGGGGGAGTTTTCACTGAACCTGTCCACCAGGATGTTGGCAATGTCTGTGGGTTCAGTGTATTTTGTGCCATTTTGCACCAGCTCAGAGCAGATCTGAGAGCTGCCACCCAGGTTCTTGACGTAGCTAAAGAATGCCTTGTGATTATCTTTAGAGTCTTTGGCGATTTTTCTTTCGAAGCTGGCCTTTGATGATTTTATGAGGGATCGAAGTTTCTTGCTAGTACTGATCAAGGATGCCTTCCCTTTTTTGGGATTTTGCCTTGTCATGTAATAGTTTCCTCCTTCTGTTGTATAGCTTATTTATGGCCAGGGTCCACCAGACTGGTCTCCTGTTTTTGGAGGAATGAGTCTTGGTTTTACTTGGGATGGCACCATCCATGCATTCCTGTAGGTGCTTATAGAGTGCATTTGTAAAGGATTTTGTGGTTTGGGTAGCATTTTCCATTAGCCTTTGAAACTTTCCACCTCGGTCTTGAGAAATGTGAAGTTTGCTTTTGAGAAATTTTTCACAGTGGTTTCCTTGGCTGGGGGTGGGGTCAGGATGTGGATGTCCATTGTGATAAGTTTATGGTCTGATCTTACCAAAGAGGGATTTACCTCTGGAGTGGAACATTGAGCCCCCATGTTGGTGATGACCAAGTCCAATATGTTGTCCCCTTTTGTGGGAGTGGTGACCAGTTGTTCCATGGCATTTGAGTTTATAAACTCCAGGAACCATTGGGCAAAAGAGTTGGGACTTGAGTAGTTTTCCCAGTCAATGTTTGGGTAGTTAAAATCCCCCAATATCATGGTGTTTGGTGAGATCTTCATATTTTCCAATGTTCTCAGGAATGCTGAGTGGGGATCCTGAGACAAGGTGGGTAATCTGTAGCAGGCTATGAACTGAAAAGCAGTTTTACCTACTGTTAGTTGCACATGGATGGTCTCAGCTGCCTCGTGCAGTGCCACTAACCTGGAGATGTGGGTATCTTTGATGAAAATGGATACTCCCCTGCCTTTAGTATTCCAGTCCGAGTTCTGGGGCCGAAAGGAATAGTATGAGTTGAATCCTGGTAGTGCTGGGGTGCTCTCTGGAGCCTTGAATCAGGTTTCTGTTACTGCACAGATATCGATTTTCTCCATACTGAGGAGTGCCTTGAGTGCGTGCTTCTTGAGGTTTAGACTTCTGGCATTGAGTAGCATTACCCTTAGTTTTTTGTTTCTGGTTTTGTCTATGGAGGTGGGTTTGTCTTTTGAGCCTTGCCTAAAAAAGGCACTATGGGGGTGGCAAGAGCCTTAGTCAGTATTCAAAAGCCTAAGGTGACAGGTGCAAGCCATTCCCTGGCGAAGCAACGCGGCTTGTCGAGCATGTCATCCCAGGCTGACAGACACTGGATCCCCTTTGAATGACACCAATAGCTTAGCCAATTGTTAAAATTGATCATTTTGTCTTTATACTGCGGCATCATTCTTGGTGTGGGCAATATGCTACTCAGGATCAGGGTCATACCGGCCTGGGCTACATGATCAGAGCACTCCTCTATGTCTCTTTTCATGTAGTCCAGGGAGGTACGTCTCAGGTCATTCACACCAACATGGACAATGACAGAGTCATATATGTACCTGCTGTGGCGTGACCTGAGTGCCTGTGTTATGTGGTGGATCCTGGCGCCCGACAGGCAGATTACAGTGACCTTCTCCTTGTTCAGTCTGGTGAGTGGGACGTCAGTGTGCTTGACAATAGAGTCTCCAATTACTAGTGTATTAGGTGTGTTATTTAGCCTTATTGGCTGCGACTTTGTGGCACACTGACTTCGTGAAGTATGTGATCCGTGAAAGTTGTTGTGGGGTAGCGGTTGCTTGGATGTCTGCTTTGGAGGTATCTGCTGCTTTGGCAGATTTTTATTTAGAGCATCCGAGTATGTTTTTTTGAGTTTATGTGTCTTGTTTGCTGGTGCGTTTGGTCTATGTGAGACTGGTTGTGTGGTGCGAGTGGTTTCCTTCTCCTCCTGACTGACTGTGCCAGTCTTGGGTTGAGAGAGCTCGGCCTCCAGTTTGGCTGTATAGTTGCATCTCTCACAAATATTTGAGTTTGTTGGAAGAAGGAGAGGGTTGTCTGTGTACATAAGGCAATTGCAACATTGCCTCAAGATTCCCAGATTTACCAGCTGGACTGGGGAGTATACCTGAAACTGCGCTTTGGACATGCCTGGACAGTTTAAAGAACTGGTTTATTGATTGTCCGGAATGGACGAATAGGGAACCTTGTACTTCTGGATAGTATAAGGGGGTGTAGTGCTAAAGTTTGTTAGTGCTTACTGAGAAATTTGAGCAAGTGCTGGGTTGTAGAAAGAAGGTTGAGTGCTTACTTTGAGAGTTTGAATAGTTCTAAGGGAGAAATTGAAGAGCAGACTTTGTGGAGCCGGGAATTGTTAAAAACATCATGTGCAGGTATGAATTAAAAAAAACACAGGTGACTGTTGCATTGTATTGTTGTGCAAACAGCTGTGTTTTCACTTAAAAATTGACATCACAATAATTTCTAGCAAAGTGGTTTATTTGTGGCATAGGAATCAGTATGATATCTAGGCAATATGCAATTTTCATAATAAAATTAATTTGCTTAGATTTGAAACCAGCATTTTATCAGCCATTCTTCAAATAATAAGTGGGATTGTTTTCTGTCCTTTAAGAAGGCAATTTACTAGCTGGTTCTTCTAGTGCTCCTCTGTACCGAAATAATCCATGAGCTGTTACATTAATTATTATTAAAGTTAAAATTAGTCAGAAGCTCTAACAATTTAAAGCAGCTCTCCTCTGAATTTGATTCACATCTTTCTAAATATTTTCACTTTAACAGAGACCAGGCATTTTCTGTTTTATCAAAGCTTATTATTTTACTACAATTTCCTTAAAACAACAGACATATGTGTAATACGTGTGTGTGTCTGTGTGTGTGTGTGTGTGTGTGTCTGTGTGTGTGCGTGCGCGCGCGCGTGTGTGTGTGTGTGTGTGTATGTGTGTGTGTGTGTGTGTGTCTGTGTGTAAGAGGCAGGGAAAGGAAAGTAACCACACACTGTGCATTTTTCAAGTAAGTAAGCAGATTTTCTGCATTTGATCTGATACACCATTATAGACTCCAACAGTTTGTGGTGCATAGAATAGTTCTAGAACAATGACTGGATTTATTAGAACTTAGCATTCCATTTCTGTTATGCTTTTCTTTGTGAGATTACAGTGAATAAGGGGGGATATACATGACAGCAGCATGTTGAGCTGCACTATCACAACCATATTTTTGTTTGTTTGCTTGCTTACTTTGATCATAGTCATAGCTATATGGGGTAAAATCTCATGTAGAATAGAACACATATGTAATACATAAGTGGTGTACTTCAGCACAACTTTCTAAATAAACACAATAGTAAGTACATGCATGTAAGACTAACAATGCTCAGTTTGAAAGAATAACAAAACAAACTATCAACTACTGTCTTATGTGCTTAATGATAGGCTCCCACAGTTGATCACCTTGTACTTTAATTCAAAAAAGCACAGGTGGTACCGTGCCATATTCAGTTTATTAGAAAGCAACATTTTCAACAGTACTACTTTATAATAACATCATACAATAAAACAACACTCTTCAAAAAGTTTATACAAACTATATTGTATTATTTCTGCTCTTATTCTCATAGAAAAAGAAACTATGTGGTAGGTTAAACCAAGATACAACCAAAACACTGAAATCTTTAGTAGAACTCCAGTGATAAGCATCACATCGCATACAGGGCTGAAATAAATTGGAAAAATGCTTTAAAATGCATCATGAAGCTTCAAAACTTCCAAGGCTTTCCTGAGCCTAGAAGCCTGCAGAACCCCAGCTTAAGTTAATTACTTCTTATAGAGTTATAGTAACATTGCGTTGGCCACAAATGTTCTAATGTCATTTGCTTTGCCGCACCCCTTGTGTCACACTTTGAATGTCTATAAATGTGGTAACACTGCGGCACTTACTAATTTGAGGTTATGAGTGTCTGCTTTATTATTATGAAGGGACAGTCTTACATGAAATAAAATGCTTGGCAAAAAATGCCAAGGTACCTCTCACTGCTCACCATTTCCCCCTACACTTTTTCCAGTCTCCATGGCATCCCCTGCTGCCCATGAGTTCCCCCCGCACTCCTCCAGTTATTCCCCCAGTTACTCTCTTATTTTTCACCATCCTGGCCTCCTCACACCATTCAGATTATTCTTTTCTTCTTTGTCCACATTCTAGCTTAATCTTCATATTCTTCATCCATCCGTTCAACATATCCTAACTGTCCAAAACCACTCTGTAATAGTGGAGGAAATAACTGAGTTCAGATGGGAGTGTGGGGTCTGCCAAACCCCAGAAATTTTGAGGTTCTAGTTGCTCTCAAATACATTTTAGACCTTTGTTCCAACTTTTTAATCAATGGATAGCCAGGAAAAAAAAAAAAAAAAAACAATGAAAGAAATTCAGTCTTATTTTCTTTCACTGAAAAAGTAAATTCTGTCCAATGCTTAATGTACAAAACTGGCAAAATAGCATTTCAAAATAAATTGAGAAAACAAAGACTTGCCAGGTTACATAAATCACATCTGAAAATAGTAGCTGCCTCCCTGCATACACCCCGACAAAAAGATAGGATACTTATGTATTATCGCAACCAGATTTTCGCAGTTGCAAAAATCGCCTCATTAACTATGAAGGACAGCATGAAACACTGTAAGGTGTAATTCCACATCCTTACTGGTGGCTAACAAGTTGGGCTTACCTTCAGGAACAGAAATTATTGATAAAGGCATCTTCCTTTTTTGCGTGCATTACAGACACACACCTGAATTGTCACAGATGCTCTGTGACTGAAGGTAAGCCCCTTAAAATGTTACACGGTGTGTTTTCTTTAACAGTACAGGCTATTTCCTGGACTGTCATGTTCAGACAAAACCAGATAGCACTTCATTGATTATTGATGTCAGTACTGCTGCAATGATGTTGATCGCTCTTTGTATGTTTCTCTGTTTGTCCGTGCTGCGAATTTCTCAGCAAGTGCAGTTAGTCCTGCTCCTAAACAGTCTTATTTTCTGTGAAAGCTGCGTGTCATGGTACATATTTCGGAAAGTAAGCTAAATAAAGTGTTGTACCACTCACATTAAAATAATGACACAACCGTGATGGGGAAATGTAATTATTACCGTTATTTGACTGCATTTGCTGGCAGGAAAAAGAGAACATTCAGCGGCTGTAGTTGCAATAAGTGGCATGTTGTCAGTACACTGCACAAACAAACAGCACCACTAGGTTTTCTACATTTTATTGATAACAGTCCAGAAAACAGCATGTACTGTTAAAGAAAACCCACCATGTTACATTTTTAAATCATAATGGAACATATTTCAGGATCGGGAACCCGTGAAAAATCTGGTTGCGATAACACGTAAGTACCAAAGATAGTCACCTACTTTTCACTCCTCTGGGATGGAAGTGTAAGTAGAAATGTCCATAGTAGCATAATAAGCTGTTTTTGTCATACAAAGATGGCATGCCTCCTCACCCTTTCATCAAATATTTCAATATATACTACCTTACCAAGGGTTCACTGAAATGGTGGAGGAAATAATTAAATTAAGGTGGTAGTCTGGGAGTTGCCAAGCCCCAGAAGTCATGAGTTTTTTGACATTCTGAAATACATTTTAACGGTTAGTTCCAACTTTTTGATCCAGTGATGGCTTAAAAAATCAGGACTAAGGAAAGAAATTCAGTCTTATTTTCTTTCAATAAAATATTCATTCTGAACAAGTCCTAATGTACAAAACTAGCAAAATTATATTTCTTAATAAAATGAGAAAGCAATGGCTTGCCATGAAACATAAATCATATCTAGAAATAGTGGCCGCCTCCCTACCCGCACCCCCAAGAAAAGGTAGTCACCTTCCCTTACTCCTCTGGTGTTACATTGGAAGGAAAGTATTAGAACAAATAGCCATAGTTTTATAGTTCAAACTATTTCTGTCATATATTCATTGCATACTTCCTCACCCCTACCCTCATCTATGTACCACTCTTAAGTCAGACTGCAATGAAAATGAAAGGATAAATGGTCACAGTAACATATTTCAACTATTTTCTGTCAGACTTAAACACACAGCATACTTTCTTACTCCCACTCCCCAAAAGACTCACATCTGTATAAATGGCTGATGTCTTATTGTGAGAAAAGTGAAACAAAAATCAACACAGTAATGTATTACAACTTGTTTCTCCTAGATAATATAATATCAGTAGACGAGCTATAACAAACTTGGGTACTTACGTATTATCGCAACCAGATTTCAAAGGCGCCCTAAGTGGTGAAGTTCTACTGATAGTACTTCATGTTATAGTGAAATGGGGTGTGTGTATGGCAAAATACTTTTTTATACCACTTAGCTTCTGAAACAGGACCAGGAATAATGGAAACATTCCTCTTCCTGGGTAGTGCCTTTTACTGCCATGAGTGAAGTGTTTTGCTTATTAACGTTCTTGGACTTATTTTATTAACTATGACTTACTTTTGCTAGGTTACTGAGTTTCATTTACAATGCTGCTAGTTCATATTGTATGCAGTTTAAGGTTATGGTTGCATACTGTAAGAGTAGGAAGGATGGAGATTACCAGATGGTGTAGACTGGAAGATAACAATTATTGACAACAGTCCAAACATGAGAAGAGGCCAGAGTTCCGTATTACAATAGCAAATGTACTTAATAATTATGGCAGATGCTTACTTCCATGGATTTTATTTGGAGTGCTGTTTCAATGTGCATGTCATACCAACATCTTTTCTGCTACAATGCAATGGGCCTCTGTCTTTTTAATGTCATATACATGAATAATATCACCACGACAAGCAACATTATTTGGTTTATAGGTAGTGTGACAAAAAACGCATGCCATTATTTAGTGACATTAACCGTCGATGATGACTGAAAGCAGAGAATTTGCAAGGAATGCATTACATATATGAAGCAGAAATATGGAGACTTGAGAGGTTTCAGTGTTGCCAAGTGCATTCAAGCCCCTGGAGACCCACACATTTTCGAAAAAAGGACGGTAAATATGGACTCCCGGAAACAACAGTAGCTGATTCTAAAGTCATTCATCTGTTGTGCTCTGTTGTTTCCAAATAATGATTCACATTTGTGAAAACTGACCCACAAACTAGGGAAATAATTTAAACATTGCTCTTCTAAACTGTGTACAAACTGGAGAAATTGCTACTTATGCATTATCGACTGGTTTGCAATCTGGTTGTGATAATACGTAAGTACCCAAACCTCCTTGCAAACCTCTGAGATCTGTCTATGAGGAAAGTTAAAGAAATAGTGAATACGGTGTCCCCAGCCTTTACATAAGTTATAGCACCTCTCTGTGCACACCTCTGAGGTTTGATTGTCAGGAAAGTTGAAGAATTAATGAACGCAGTGTCCACAGCCTCCACACAACCTATTGCAATCTTTTATGCACATATTTGAAGTTTGATTGTGAAGTAAATAAAGTAGATAAAGAAATAATGACCAAACTGTTCCTAGCCCCTTGCTTTACACACAAGTTGCAGTGGCCTTTGCTATATTTCTGAACAGGGTCGGTTTTGAACTAAGTTGGGCTCAATGCAGGAGTGAAGGATAACACTCCCTACGAAGCCTGTGCCAAAACCCCTTATACAGCTGGTGATGTGAAAGTGCCAGGGCCTAGAAGATCTAAGGATCTAAATGTTCTGTGGTGCATTTTATGCTTTACTGTTGTATAGTAATTACTTCTTAACAGTTTTTTACTGCTACCAGAAGAGTTAGTTCTGTGATTTCAATATTGTGTGTATGACAACTGATAAAATTAATTGATGCTATTTTGTTCATAAATGTTCACATAGATTTACACTGATTCAGACAAGCCTGGCTATTACAAGATGCACTGATAATTTTTATTTCACAGACATAAAAAGACACTCCCCTGACAAATTGGGTCTATCACAAGATGAATACACACTCTCTCTCACACACACACACACACACACACACACACACACACACACACACACGCACACGCACATGCACACACGCAGGCATGCACACACACACACACACACACACACACACACACACACACACACACACACACATGCACACGCACGTGTGCGCGCACACACTGCATATGCATACACATAAACACACTTACAAACAAATTAGAAATGCCAGTCCTCTTACCACATGTCTCTAGGATGAGGAAGGAGACTGGTGTATTGAACATAGAGAGGCTATGCAGACTCCACAGAGATGTCACACCTGCTAAGAATAGAACCAGAGAACCTCTTGCTGTAAGGTGACAATACCACCTACACTTTTACCCCCTGGCAAGTTAGATGAACACTAAGTTACCTTTTGCATGTCTTTGGGAATTTAGAGGAAAACGAGTGCACTTATAGAGTACCTACACAGTGATTGGGAGGACATGTAAACTGCAGTTACTGAATGTTCCTTATAAAAGTAGCGTTATGCCCCCTAAGGTCTCTATGAGTATTTCTATTTCTGAAAATGTGTTATGTCAGCAAATGGAGTTAGAGTACAAAAAAATTTAAAAAAAGTAACATATATTATAATTTAACTAAGATTGAGTGGGAGGCCTTACAGTTGTTAAGAACAAATAGTGATAATTACACCTTTTTACAGGCAGATAAAGGTGGCAGTTGGGTGATAATGTCGTCACAGCAATACAACACTATGACTATGGCTCTTTTAGGGGACTTATCGGTATATCAGCAGTTGTCGTACAATCCTACAAAAGAGTTTAACATGACTTTGTTAGATATTTTAGAGAGGGGAGAAAGGTTAATTTTTCTTAACGCATCTGATGTAAGGAAATTGTATATAAAGAATCCAAAATATGTTTACATATAATATCAGTAGGGGGAGTATGCAGTATTTAGACTTAGAATTCTATGTAACTGAGAGGGGTCAGATAGGTTGTTGTCCTTACACCAAGGCTGTTGCAGTTAATAATTTTCTTAGAGCAGATAGTATGCATGCTCCTCACCTACTGTCATCTTTGCCATATGGGGAATTTTTGAGGATAGCTAACCATACTTCTGATCTGAATGGGCTGGGTTATGAAATGGGGAAAGTTGAACAAAAACTCTTAAGTAGAGGTTATGATCCTGAAATTTTGAGTAGAGCTAAAAATAAAGTATTAAGTAAATTTGGATTGGCACACAATGTTAGAAGTGGACAAAGAATTACTGGAATACGGAAAGGTAAAAGACGGAAAAGTGATGGGGAATTAGATAAGTTGTTTTTTGTGAATAAATACTCTTCTTTTTCTGAAACCCTTAAAGGATTAATGTGGAGTTTTTGGCCTATAATAATCAATGATGTCAAACTTAGGGACATTTTTCCAGATAGAGTTACCTTCTCCTACAGTAGGTTTAAGAATCTTAGAGAATTATTGTCCACAGGTACGTTGATAGAGAAGAAGGGTTTAATAGGCAGTTTCCCCTGTGGTAAGTGTAGGGTTTGTAACAGAATAAGGAATTTAGATGGAACAACAATAAATAACAAAGCCTAGAGGGATAAAGATTACTATAACTGTGATACCAGAGGGGTTATATATATATTGGGGTATGGATGTTCTACAATAAATTGGTACATTGGTCAAACTAAAAGGGCTGTGAAGAAGAGGGTTATGGAACATCTTAGTGATATAAGAAGGGGCAGGATGGAGAGTCCAGTTGCTCATCATTTTTGCACATATCATGAAGGCACTGATTCTTCCCTTTTTTTCAGTGTGTTAGCCAAGCCTTATTTTTGTCAGGGTGAAGACTTTGCAGATAAACTGGTTCAACTGGAAACCAAAAGCATTATTAATTACAACACTTTATATCCCAAGGGATCAAATTTAGATATTAATTTGAATGTTAGTTAAACTTTTTTGAAATAATTATTATATTACATTAGAAAATATGCATATATATATATATATATATATATATATATATATATATATATATATATAGGAGGTAGTATATGTTTACATTGAAATAAGTTTTTTTTGGGGAAGTTACATTAGAATATATATATATATATATATATATATATATATATATATATATAGGAGATAGTATATGTTTACATTGAAATAAGTTTTTTTGGGGAAGTATTTATGTAGTTGGTAGGAAGTATATTTATTATATATTATGTACTTTCCTGTTGTTATGTCTTTTTTATGTATTTATACACATCCAATATTGTGCAAGAGATGTAAAATTGAGGTAGGGAATCTTATGTATACACTGATGATTTGAACAAATTGATTGATTGTTTGATTAATTGGGAATGTGCAATAGATTATTCAATTACATGGTGTATAAAGCTTAAGCTGAGTACCTTCTGCAGTGGTACAGTGGTAGCGTTGTTACCTCACAGTAAGAGGTTCTCCCATTCGATTCTCGGCTTGGTTTGGGAGTGCCTTCTGTGTGGAGTCTACATGTCCTCCCCGTGGTTGGGTAGCATTTGAAAGACATGCATGCGTAAGTTGAAGGTTGGGCGCCGAGCTGGCACCTTGGCGTTTCATAAAAATATTCTGCCAATCATTAGAGGACCGGAGTTCCGCTGTGGCGACCACTTGCCAGAAAAAAGCCAAGAGTCAAACAAACATAAAGCTTAAGCTGAGTGTAAGAATATTCCTTGAAGGCGAAAGCCGGGGTACCGGATGCACCAGTAAAGCCTTTTTCTGTTATTTCTGGTGTGGAGTGTGTTTTTTTTGTCAACACAGAATGAACCACAGCCATGAACTCAATCAGACAAGCAAGTGATGTGAGATGGCACCACTTATCACTGCACCAATGTGTCAAGTATCAGTTGCTTTCATACACATCCTGGCTAGCCCACCAAAGATAGCCCCTTACTGTGTACAGTGCTTAGGTCTAACTGGGATCAAAAATTAAAGAAGTTATGGCCAAAGTGTTACTCTTAGACACACTGTAAATGCCACCTACCTACAAACATGCACAGATAAGTCACAACAATTATAATTTTCATAGTAACTACAGCAAATGTAATACGTTGTATGACACTGCACCTGCCAAGCCAAATCAGTGACTGTTTAACTATGATCAAACAACATCAAAGGTAAGTCACTTTTACTTACAGACAGTCTCCATACTCAACAATAATGTCACCTTGTTGACTAAGTATATCTCTGATGTCTACACATGGTTAAATAAATAGTCGCCAGAATGCATTTTTTCACACAAGAACACAGTAGGCACAGTAAAGTATTCCAGCTCACTTCACTCAAATGCACATTAGTCCTATAAGGCCATATTAATGACTATTTAAACTGAGCAAATGATAGAAAGGTAATTCGTTTTCATCAATAGATATCTCTCAGATCTAGTAGTTATAGTCACTTTGTTAACTATTTGTACATCAGTTATCTGATTCTGCACTCAAATGCACATTAGTCCTATAAGGCCATATTAATGACTGTTTAAACTGAGCAAGTGATAGGTCATTCGCTTTCATCCATAGACAGCTCTCAGATCTAGTAGTTACAGCCACTTTGTTGACTGTTTAAACTTCAGATATCTGACTGTGACAAAATAAATAAGCACATAAAAGAATTTCAGCTCTCCTTACAACCAAGTTAACTAAACATTGTGCCAGAATCTATGCCACTACAGTAACATTCTGAGCTATCCAAATGCACTAGTGATGTCGCATGTTCTAAATTAATGTCGTTTATGTCTCGATCTTCATTATGTGTAATTGTGTCTGTTGAAGCGCTGGCACTCAAGGGGATGAAAGCACCAAGTCATGTTTTTGTTTAATAAGTGTTCTGGAGCGTCATTTCCTTTTGGGTTTTGTTTGGGTATTTTGGGAAATCATACCTCCTAACTGTCCCTGATTTTAAAGAACGTGTCTGATGTTGCCTCATATTGTTGGTCTATTGCAAAACTCATGGTTTCTGGCAATTAAAATATAATTGCAGTCACCAAACAACGACAGATGTTTTTGAGTTTCAGATTTTGCATTCTTCAAAACACACATAATAGCCCAAAATAAAACGTCTTATACCAGCTTTATAACTATGTAACAAACAACATTGTCCCTGACTCTTGTAGTAAGACGTTAAGAACTATGTGGGAAAAAACATTTCTGAAATTTAAAATGACTACTGATTTATGCTTAAATAAGCAAATAACGACTACTATTAGTTTTAACATTAAAATAAGTATTATTACTGAATAATTAGAAAAAAAAACTAAATGCCTTACTGCCACGGTCCAATATCTTGTGAGACTGCAAAATGGATCAAATAATACCATCGTAAAGTTTCTTAGATTAAGACTGTACCACAGTTCAGTTTGAAGTGAACAATCGCCAGATTTGATAGTTCCGACTTTAAATATATTCACCTGCAGTCTAACACACACACTCATTGTTTGTACTATTGGCTGGCAGTCTGTCCGTGTGTTATTGTTTGTAAAACTGGAAACTATACTAAAATATACTATTATGACCTGCGATTTCGTTAATTTAAACATCCGTTAACCAGAGTGCAGAGAGGCATCTAAAAAAATGCAAGGTTACACTCAAGAAATGGGAGATCAGCAGAGTTATTGTTACCAAACATAGAGATGCATAGGTCTCAACCAAACAGGAACAAATCTCGACAGAATCCCGGACAAACTCAAAAATAATCAAGGACAATCGGGGAGGGACACTTTTAAAATATTACTGCTGTTAACTTCAGACATTAACAAAATAAGAGCATGTGAATTAATATACATTTTCTGAAGTAAAACAAGTTTATAACTCTAATTAGTGTATTTTTTTATTGGAGGTAATTCACCACTGTTCCCTAAAACTCACAATTTCAGCAGAGATTAAGAGGGACAGAGCCAACATTTGAGTCAAAATCAGGGACGTCCCTGAAAATCAGGGACAGTTCAGAGGGTCGTTATCAGGAAGCACGCAACAGAACATTTTAAACAGATTAATTATATCAAATGGTAAAGCAGCTTTTTAACACAGCTGCAGTCCGTATTGCCGACCTCTGTCCTTGTGCATTATTAACGGACGTGGTAATATAATATTCTGGTTCTAGTTACTTACCCAGGCATCAAGGCAGGAGGAATAAAGGTTGCATTATTGTGGGTGATTAGAGTTCCGGCACTTCTGGAAGCCATAGCGACTAACCGAGGTTGATGATTGTTTTGATCCCCTCCTGTCACAGCAAAATTAAGTTAATTAGCTTGTAACTGTCAGCCTTAACCAACAAATAAAAATTTCAGTTAAAACTCCTCAGCAGTGTCAAGAGTTACTTAGTCGCGGTATCACGTTGCTAAGCAACCGTGTCGCTGTCAGAGGGCACCGCCTCCATAACCGGGTTTACGAGACTTGAAGCAAATTTATCTGGCATTTATCGCTTTTGTTGGCACTCCACGGCTATTTTTGACTCCCCTTTCATACTTTGTCTGCGGTAAGTAAAATGTATTTTTGTTTTTGCAGATAGCAACACTTTGCTGTCTTCGGAAACTAAGCCAGTTGTCTGTCAGAGGCAGGTCTTATATTCAAAAGAAAGCGGCTTTTTTTGTCAGCACGGTCTCCACAAGTTACTCGCCAGCAAAACAGTCAACCGTGTCAACTCACCTTTGAAAAAAAAGATCTCCGTAAAAAAAATCAAGGTCAGACATCTGCCGAACGCACTCTAAGTCTAAAACTATTAATGCCCACTGATCATAGGAAGTTACTAGGCTATTGGCCCTGAGGCCCTTACAAGCCTAGCCAAGAACTTAGCCCATGTTCCGACAAGTCAGCACCCGATGCCCCTGTCTAGCAGGGACACAGGCAAAATCCCATCCAGTCATCCAGGTTGTGCTTTAAAAGGTATGATGAGGTACTATGCCTGAGGTGGAGAGGGAATCTATTCCACAGAAGAGGGAGTCTCTGTGACACAAATCTGTCCCGCCAACAAGTCCTATTGATGTCACAGTCAGAGGTCACAGACCAGGTTGAGGTCAGTGGAGCTTGACTTGCAGATATGCAGCACTCCAATCAAAGCGGGGTCTGAGATTGCTTTGTATGCCAGACAGAGGTCACCCCTGAGGAGTCACCAGGAGTCTGTATGAGACTGAGTAGAGGGTCTAGGTTTTTAGTTTATCAGTGTAGGGTAGATGCTTGGGCGACATTGTAGTTGAGGGCCTCACCAGTTCCTTTCGCTCAGAAGTGGGCATGTCGCAAATTGAGTGACAACCTGGTCTGCATATTACTTGGGGTTTTCGACAAACTGGCAATAGATTCTATGTGTATATATATATATATATATATATATATATATATATATATATATATTTCAATATGTGCATATCAAAGTTCAGTCATACTGCAACACCCTGTAATACTTAAAGACTTAACCCCACAACTGAGTGAAAGAAAGAAGAAGCAGTTACACTTCCATTACGACTGTGTGCTGTACTGACAGCACATAACCGTTCAAAGTGTCAATATGAGATTTTGGTGACTGTTTGACTATTAAAAGCACTGTGGCAATGGAAACACTTTAGTTTAAATAAGAAGTAATTACACGTTGTATCAAATCCATAATTTTAGCAGTTGGCAGTCCTCTTAAGAAACTGAAATATCCCAAGGTCGAGAAAGTGTATTTTTTTGTTTAAATGTCGGTTCACGCCATACCGGTAATTTACTTTCAGTTTACTGTTATATTTACTATCCTATTACAATGTCAAGTGCACTTTTTTTTTTTTCCTTCGGTTGTACATTATTGGGAGGGAATGCATATTCATGAATTACATATCACGGGGCTGGGTTTTGGGCGTGGCTTGCTACTGCACATCTGGTGAGGCCCTCAACTACAGTATCACCGATGTTTGAGGCCCTGGATTCTCGTGGTGAGGAACCTCTGTGGTCTGTCCAGCTGCTGCATGTGCTTTGTGATATACATGCCGAAAGAGGCATTGTACTCAATAATGGGTATTATAAGGGAAGACTACAGGGATGTTATGACCTCCTTGTCCCTGGATGAGATATCCTTACTAATGAGGTGGGTCATGTAGAAAGCTTTCCGTATAACAGAGGCGATATGGTGGTCAAAAGGCAGTTTGCTATCCAACCTGGGTGCCCAAGTCCCTCAAGACTGATTGCGTGCTTAGGGCCTTGTTATTAATGTGATAATTTGTGGGGACTTCACTCTCCCCAAAGGGGATAATAATGCATTCAGTTCGAGGCCATGTTTCTGGCACCAGTCATTTGTTTTGGTGAGACCCTCTTGGAGGATGTCCACATCACTAGGGGAATCGATAACAGCACCTAGCTTGCAGGCATCTGCAAACTTCGTCAGCCATAGCCCACTGGTTTTGGCCTGTACCTCAGAAAAGTATATCCCAAACAACAGAGGCCCCAGGACTGATCCCTGGGGTACATCGCTTGTTATGGGTCTACTGCTTGAGGTGGCTTCAAACGGAGTTAATGTAAACACATAAAATAGACAGACTTTGCTCAGCATAAAACATGTATCATGCTTAAATGCGTCCTCCATGTTCCCAACTAGCTGTCTATTTAAGATAACTTGATGGCATTTGTCTCAGTCAATTAGATAACACGTGGATGTGCTCTGTTACCATTTGTTTCTATAAACTCATCTCCATGCATTTCTATGCCACTGCCAGTACTAATTCTAATGTTAATTTAGGCAGTTCAAATACCAACAGAAGCATAACAAATTTTACTATTAATAGCTTGGTTAATATCAACTGCAACATAGAAAAACATTAACTGTGGCTATGGAACAGACAGAAAAAATCATGACTTAAGGGAGAAGCAGCTAAAATATACATCCTGACCCTTCAAAATATATCTATAATGTATACTGCACAAAAAAGTTTAGTGTGCATTGCGACACCATGTGTACCTGAAGTTTACATCATGTTGACAGCTCCTTGTAACACAATGTTTTAATAGTCAGTGCTAGTTCAGTGAACAATGTATTAACTACACAACAATATATGATTTATTGTCTGGTATAGGCATACCCCAGTGGCATAATAAGATACTAGACACTTAGTGTGTACTTACTGTTTAGCAACAGGGGTGTATTCTACTAGACATTATAAGCTGTACTTCTGAGTGTCTTATTTCAGTTATAAAACAACCCTCAAATTTAGCAAATAAATAAAGATAATTGCAAAGTGTAAGCAAGAGAAGAAATAAAAATTATTGAAAAAATGGTCTTTTGGATTAAATTGCTTCTGACAGACAGACAGACACACACACACACACACACACACACACACACACACACACTTCTTTTGTTACTCACAAAACAAAATATGATAGGTATATATCCAATTTTCATGCTAGTCATCAATAAAGGAACTATTTGAGCTAAAATTTGCTTCATTTTAATTAAAACACACATTTTATAAAAGCCCAGAAATAATCCTAAATATCAAATCCAATAACCACATCTATCTTATTTTATGATACTCTTCAGCTGTTTAAATACCAAAGGAGAAAAAGGTTTCCAAAGCCCTACACCAATCTCTGACTCAAGACATACAGTATAGTACTTTGGGCAGCACAATTTGTTATTCTGCAGATCTACAGTAATCATGAATATCTCAAGGTACTCTAACAGAGAATTAAAAAAGCTTGTGAAGAATACAGAGCACAAGTGAGACCTCATTTTTGTTTAATTTTTCTCCTTAGTTCACCTAGGCAACAAACAGACTCTCAGAGTATTGAGAAACATATGCTGAATACTTAGCCCTGGCCCCTGAAACTGTCCAGATTTTTGCAGAATGTCTACATTTTCACCTCATACAACTTGTGGTTTTCTGATAAATCAGGACTGAACTCATTAAATAATGACATGTTTGTGTTTCAGACTTAATTTCCTTCAGAAAATGTATACTAATACAAATCTTGTTATTCAAGCAACTTTCTTA
Organism: Protopterus annectens; assembly: GCF_019279795.1. Lineage (NCBI taxonomy): Eukaryota > Metazoa > Chordata > Ceratodontiformes > Protopteridae > Protopterus > Protopterus annectens. The sequence continues at coordinate 1,376,171,532 of NC_056729.1, forward strand.
GTTTAAACTTTAAGAGCAGCATTTAAAACCTGTCCCTGTTTTGAGGCCTTTGACCCCATTATTTTAGGCTTTGTCCAGATTTCGTGTTCTAAGAAATTGGAAAGTATTCCCCCACACACTGCTTTCATGAGAGGCAAAGACATATGTTACTTTTTTCAATGACCAAGAAGAGACAAGTAATATAAATTTGGAGGGTATGGGTAGCTCAACCCCACATTAGGGATGCAGGGGAGCCTGCCTCCCCCGCAAAAATGCCTACATTTCAGTGAGCCAGACCATTAGGAGGTTTATTCTTCGGTGAGTCGTAGTAGAAGGATTTACTATATCCTTCTTTTAAAAATAAAGACAAATATATGTTAAAATTATCATTGGCTTTGCTGCATTGCTGCCTATCAAGCAATGTAGCTGTATTGTTTGCTTTCTTTCACTAAATGTCACAACAATCCCTTCAGTAGTTTGTCCATGTATGCACAAGTATTGCACAAACATCAAAATGAATAATTTCCCCAATAATCACTTCAACTGTTTGTCCATTTATGTACAAGTACTTATGTAACATTGAAATGATAGAAAAAAGTTATGGGCATTCAGAACTGCCATATAGCTGAAACACCTGATGCGCTTTAAGGGTAATTTACATATATCCCATGTTACCTCTAATACAAGAGGTTTTATGGAATCACACAGTGGAAAATCTAGCTTGGTTGGGTTTTTCTTTTAGTTTTTATTTATTGTTTTGTTTCTGTGTGACCTTGTTACTCATTGTTTTAATAACATCAAAATGAATAATTTCTCAAGAAGGTCCCTTTAGTAGTTTGCCCATGTATGCACAGGCACCAAAATGAAATACTTCCCTCCCAATGACCCCTTCAGTAGTTTATCCATGTGTGCACAACCACTGAGATGACATCAAAATGAATCATTTCTCACAAAGGTCCCTTCAGTAGTTTGTCCTTGTATGCACAAGCAAAAAAAAAAAAAAAAAAAAAATTCCCACAAAGGCACCATAAGTACAAGCACCAAAATGAAACATTTATCCCAACGACCACTTCAGTAGTCTGTTCAGGTAAGTACAAGCACCAAAATTAAACATTTCTCCCAACGACCACTTCAGTAGTCTGTTCAGGTATGCACAAGCACCAAAATGAAACATTTCCCCAATGACCCCTTTCAGCAGTCTGTCTATGCATATATGCACACACACCAAAATAAACTAGTAAGTAACTCTACTTGCTTCAGAGACTTCTTGTTTTTTTTTCCCCTAGTCACTTTCCCCATGCACCAAATGCACCCACAGTGAGCAATTTCAGTTGGAAAAACACTACATCCCTCAGCTCAGTATGGACACCAAAGATACAGTCCAAGACACTATCTTTCTTGTACTGTGGCACTGCTCCCTCTACCTGCACAGCCGATCACATATTTTTTTTAGGACGGTGCTGAAGCAAGTTGACATAAGCAAGTGTGGAGGGCCTGTACAGTATGAGCATTGTGGACATCCATTTAGGATGTACATGTTGCAGTTTCCCTTAAAGGGAAATAAAAAAAAATATTTCACTGCAAACTTTTTTTTTATTTTACATCATCGATTTACATCCTGGACAAGATAGCAACTGGAGTGATTGCCCCATTTGCCCCACCATACCTATGCTACTAATATGATTATTTTTAGTAACACATAAGTGTCTAGCTCACAGTATAATGCCTAGAAATACTAGATTAATATTTTAAGCTATGTCAATAATTCTGAGTGTATTTGGTCTATAAGCTGCAGAAGTCTTTGGCAACTGTGTATAATAAGCAACATGCATCGGTCAGCAATGGGTAGACAGCAGAATCACAGCATGAAGTTAGTACTGCTAAAATTGTTTGCAGTGAGGGTTATTAGTATTCTTATAACTTACAGTTCAATTTTATTCATCATGTTATTATTAAATGAAGAGTAGTGGTATAAGGGGTCATCATCCTTCTTATAAAGTGGAAATCACATTTTTTATACTTTTGTAATGTTGGAACATATATATCTCAACTAAGGGGAGATCTCAAGAGTAGAAGGTAAACACTTGCACCACATCACACTTATCACATAGTTTCACTAAATCCACACCACCAAAATCCACACATAGAAACACAAAAACATTTGCGAAGGCTCTGAGTAATAATCTGCTCAAGCAACAGAGACCTCCAAATCAGAAACACAAGCAACTTCCACCCCCCAACACAACCCAAATGACACATAGCCCACAGACTCAGTGTGCCACTCAACCACAGCCAATAAAACAAAACAACATATTCAACACACTAGTCATAGGTGACTCTATTGTCAGGCACACTGATGTCCCACTCACCAGGCTAAACAAGGAGAAGGTTACTGTCAGCTGCCTGTCGGGTGCCAGGATTCACCACATAACCCACGCACTCCGGTCACTCCACAACAAGTACAAATATGACTCTGTCATAGTCCATGTTAGTGTGAACGACCAGAGACGTACCTCCCTAGACTACATGAAAAGAGACATGGAAGAGCTCTCCGATCTTGTAGCCCAGGTAGGTATGACCCTAGCCCTGAGTAGCATTCTGCCATCGCCCAGAATGATACCGCAGTACTGGGATTCCGGATACTGGCTAAGGCTGTTGTCACCCCTATAGTGCCTTTTTTTAGGCAAGGTTCAAATGACAAATTCACCACTGTAACAGGAACAGGCAAGCAAAAACTGAGGGTAATGCTACTCAATGCAAGAAGTCTAAATCTCAAAATGCACTCACTCGAGGCACTAGTTAAAATGGAGAACATCGATATCTGTGCAGTGACTGAGACCTGGTTCAAGGCTCCAGAGAGCACCCTTGCACTATCAGGCTATAACTCATACTACACTTTTCGGCCATGTAACCTGGACCGGAACACCAAAGGTAGATGTGTGTCCATATTCATTAAGGATATCCACACCTCCAGGCTAGTTGCTCAGCATAATGCATCCGAGGTTATCCAAGTGCAACTAACTCTGGGCAAAACTACAATCCAAATTGTAGCTTGCTACAGATCCCCCACCATGCCCCAGGATTCCCACTCCTCTTTTCTTGATATACTGGAAAATATTAAGGTTCAACCAAACACCCTAATAATGGGCAATTTCAACTACCCCACCATTAACTGGGAAAACTACTCATGTACCAACTCCTTCACACAACATTTTCTGGAATTCATAAACTCCAATGCCCTGGATCAACTTATCCACACCCCCACCAGGGGCAACAATATCCTAGACCTTACCAACATGAGTGACCGGTGTTCCACACCTGAAGTCAACTCTTCTTTGGTCCGACCTGATCATAAGCTAAACACCCTTGATATCCACATCCCACCCCCCCATTAAGGAAACCACGGTAAAAAAATTCTCCAAAGCCAACTTCATTTTTTTTTAAGACAGAAGTGGTGAACTTCTTAACACCCATGCAGATGGACAATAGAGTTACGACTGATGAATCCTACACAAATGCTCTCTATAAGCACTTAGGTGAGTGCATGGATCGTGCTATCCCAAAGAGAACCAAGACGCTATCCTCCAAAAAAAGGAAGGAAATCTGGTGGTCCCCTGCCATAAACAAACTCTACAACAGAAGGAAGAAATTGTTGCAAAAGAGAGTAAAATCCAATGAGTGGAGGAGCTCCCTGGTCAGCCTCAGTAAGAAGCTAAGATCCCTTATAAGATCCTCCAAAGCTAGCTATGAAAACAAAATCACCACTGATTCTAAGGACAACTACAAAGCATTCTATAGCTATGTCAAGAATCTCAATGGCAACACCCAGATCTGCTCTGAGTTACAGCACAACGGCACGAAAATTGCAGAACCAACTGATATTGCCAACATCCTGGCAGATAGGGTCAGTGCTAACTTTACCCCCTACCCCCTAAAGGGCCCATATCTATACAGAAAGAATGCAGAGTCCCTGTAATCACAAGTACGCAGGTAAAAGCTGCACTCTCTCAAGCCAAAAACACAGCATCCATGGGACCAGACAACATTCCAGGCTGCATTTTAAACACACTTCAAAATGAACTGGCTCCCCACCTAAGCACCATGTTCAATCATAGCCTCACATCAGGCTTTGTGCCCACTGAATGGTGTACAGCAACAGTTATCCCACTCCACAAAGGGAGAGCCACCACTGGTCACGGGAACTATCGCCCTATTAGCCTGATGAGCCTAGTCTGCAAGGCCATGGAACGTATCATCATGGAACTCATAAACAAAGTACGTTAACAAAAAACGAGCTTTAATAAGCAGTTTACTCGGAAGGTTGTTTAATAATATTATTGTTGTTTAATAATGTTAGCACACGCTTTCAGAGAGCTCTATGTCCCTCCTTCCTCAGACACAACGATAATAAAGTAATTAATTAAGAAAATGCCTTTTATACACTCCAAATCAATTAATTATGCTAAACAAATCCAATTACAAAAAACTTACACAATAAACCGGAAGCAGCTACAAATTCAAAATAACACACTACTACTAAAACAAAGCTTATAACCTATAATACCCTTCAAACAATCAATGATTTAAATTGTTATAAAAACAAAATACATAATTATGAATCAACTATGAAAAATAAAATACATAATTATGAATCTACTATAAAAACATATATATATATATATGTATATGTATATATATATATATATGTATATATATGTAAATAAACAAATATACAAAAAATATATATATGTAAAACATTTAAAACATCATATTATTTGAAACTCATAAACAAAGACATTGGTAACCTCCAAACTCTGGATCTCACCCAGTTCGGGTTTGTGAAAGGCACATCATGCCTCCTGAACCTGATCGACTTCTTTGAGGCAGTCACCAAAGCTGTAGATGAGGGTAAGGTGGTTCACACAGCCTATCTTGACCTTGCCAAGGCTTTCAACACCATCCCCCATTCTGGAATTATAGCTAAACTCACTAAACTAGGTATAAATCCCTACATCACAAGATGGGTTGCCAACTGGCTCACTGACAGAACCCACACTGTAAAAGTTGCACACTCCAAATCTGACCTCAAACCAGTGACAAGTGGATTACCACAGGGTTCAGTCCTGGGACCTCTCCTGTTTGGTATCTGATAAAATACCTGTTTGGTATCTCATAAAATCGTCTAAGGCCAGCTTAGAGAGATAAATTGCACAGGACACTAAGGATAATCACAAGGCTTTCTTTAGTTATGTTAGGAACTTGGGTAGGAATTCCCAGATATGCTCAAAATTAGTCCAAAATGACAAAAAATGCACCGAACCCACAGACATTGCCAACATCCTAGCTGACAGGATCAGCGCAACCCCCCCCCCCACCAAAAGGGCAAATATCTATCCCAGCAGAGTGCTGCCCCCCTGACATCTCAGATGCTCAGGTAAGAGCCGCCCTCTCCAAAGCAAAAAACACAGCATCAATGGGACCAGACAGTGTCCCGGGCTGCATCCTACATGAACTCCAAGAAGAGCTAAACCCAAACATAAAACTACTATTCAATCTCAGCCTTACTACAGGATATGTACCCAAGGAGTGGCGTACAGCAACAGTGGTCCCTCTCCAGAAAGGTGGTGCCTCAATGGATCCTGGAAACTATCGCCCCATAAGCCTGACTAGCTTGGTCTGCAAAGCTATGGAAAGGATCATCATGGACCTCAAAAATAAAGATATTGGAAACCTACAGACACTGGATCCTACCCAGTTCGGCTTTGATAAGGGCAGATCCTGCCTCTTAAACCTGGTCGATTTCTTTGAAACAGTCACCAAGGCCATTGACGAGGGGAAGGTGGTCCACACAGCCTACCTGGACCTCGCAAAAGCCTTCGATACAATACCCCACTCGGGCATTATAGATAAGCTCACCAGCTTAAATATAAACCCCTATGTCACTAGATGGGTTGCAAACTGGCTCAAGGACAGAACCCACATGGTTAGAATTGCTGGAGCCATGTCAGACTCCAAACCAGTTACAAGTGGCATCCCACAAGGCTCAGTCCTGGGACCTCTCTTGTTCGGTATATATTTCTCAGAGGTACAGGCCAACACGGAAGGACTGTGGCTGACCAAGTTCGCAGATGACTGCAAACTGGGCGCCATAATCTACTCTCCAGCCGACACAAGCATCCTCCAAAAGGGCCTCATAGAAACATACAACTGGTGCCAGAGCCATGGCCTCAAGCCAAACGCCAAAAAGTGTATAGTCATCCCCTTTGGCAAAAACAAAGTGCCCACAAATGACCACATAGGTGGTAATCCATTAAGTACGGAAGAAGTAATTAGGGACCTGGGGACCCAAGTTGATAGCAATCTCTCATTTGACAACCACGTGGCCAAAGTGGTTAGAAAAAACATTTTATATAGCCCAGCTAATCATGAAGGGATTCACATCTAGATCAGGGGAGGTCATCGTGTCTCTTTACTCATCCCTCATCGGGCCCATAATTGAGTACAATGCCCCTTTTGGCATGTACCTTACCAGACACCTGCAGCAACTGGAAAGACCCCAAAAGTACCTCACCAAGAGGATCAAAGGGCTCAAACAGATGCCATATGCTGCCCGGTTAAAGAAACTCCAGCTCTGCTCAGTGGCATACCGCCTGCTCAGAGGCGATCTGTGCCTGACATATAAAGCCATGTCCAACCCAGAATTAATGGACATGCTGCACCTCAGAAAATCCAAATCCCATCGAGCTACGTGCTCAAGAGACTTGAACCTCAACACTGAAATAAATAGGACATGCTGGAGGGACAGATTCATAGCCCAGAGGCTCCCTTCACTCTGGAATAAAATCCCAGTCCAGGTTAGGCAGAGTCCCTCATTGACTCTCTTCAAGAGGAATCTTGATGAGTGGATGGGAGATCATAGGTTTACCCCAGGTATCACTTCTGTGTCACTGTTAGACAGAGGCACAGTATACTAACCTCGAAAAAGGGCATAGCAAAATTAATTTAAAATGGGTGGCGAAAGCCAAACACACTCTGGCTAGGCTTATAAATGCCCTAGGGCAGATATCCTAGTATGAACCTATGAACCTACTTCTCTGAAGTACAGGCTAACACAGAAAGCCTCTGACTAACGAAGTTCACAGATGACTGCAAACTAGGAGCCATGGTCGAGTCCCCAAATGATATGGAAATCCTACAGAAGGGCCTCGCTGAGACAGATGCCTGGTGTCAGAGCCATGGCCTCAAGCTCAATGCCAAAAAGTGCATTGTCATCCCTTTTGGTAAAAACTCTGTACCCATGATCTACTACATAGACAGCAGTCTACTTAACACCGAATGTGTGATAAGAGACCTTGGGACCCAGGTGGACAGTAATCTGTCCTTTGATAGTCACATCGCCACAGTAGTCAGGAAGTCCTTCTATGTGGCACACCTCATCATAAAAGGGTTCTCATCCAGGAAAAAAGAAGTCATTGTTCCCCTCTACTCGACACTCATTAGACCCATTATAGAGTACAATGCCCCTTTTGGAATGTACCTCACAAGACACCTGCAGCAGTGGGGAAGGCCACAGAAGTACCTCACAAAGAGGATTACTGGCCTCAAACAGATGCCCTACACTGACCATCTCAAAAAACTCCAGCTTTACTCAGTAGCATATCACCTACTCCGAGGTGATTTCTGCCTAACATATAAAGCTATGTCAAACCCAGAGCTGTTGGACATGCTACACCTAAAGAAATTCCAATCCCTCCGAGCTACATGCTCTAGGGACCTAAACCTTGTCACCACAATAAACAGGATATGCTGGAGGGATAGATTCCTGTCCCAGAGACTTCCCATACTCTGGCTCAGGCTGCCCATCTATGTCAAGCAAAGTTTTTCATTAGCACTCTTCAAGAAAAATCTTGATGAGTGGATGGGAAATAGAAAATACACCCCGGGAATCACTTCTGTGTCTCTGCTCGACAGTGGCACAGGAAAATAACTTTTTTGAGTGGCGTAAGCCAGGGAACCTTGTTGGCTAGCCGTACGTAGGCCCTCGGGCTGATAGCCTAGTACCTACCTATGAACCTATGCACTGAATGTACTGAATAAGATCAGAAGTACTTCTTCCCTGGGGCTTGATAATATTCCTGGATCTTAATAAGTAGGGCCAGTCATGCCCTTGCTGATCCCCTCCACTAACTGTTTAGCCAAAGCTTAGCTACAGGTCATGTCCCTGAAGAGTGGCACACTTTACTTTGTGATGCCACTGGATAAGGTGGCCATACCACTGTTCCTGAGAATTACTGACCTATCAGCCTGATCATTCTCAGTTGCAAGACTGTGGAATATATTATAACTAAGCCCATAAACTATTATATCAAAACCCTTGTTAAACTTGCCTCTCAACAGTTTGGCTTTGTCAACATAAGATCTGCCTATTAAGGTTAACTTCTTCAAGAGGGTCACACAGGCAGCTGATAATGGCAATGTATTGTGCACAGGGTATTTAGACCTAGCCAAGGCATTCATCTATGCATAACACTACTAGCGTACCTTATACTATAATCATGAGAAAGTTAAATGATTAAAAAATAAATCCCTATGTGGTAAAATGCATAGCAAACTTGCTGAAAGAAAGAACCCTTACAATAAAGGTTGCAGGCACCACATTAGAAATTATAAAGGGGGCCAGTGGTGTCGCCTCAGGACTCTTTTTTTGGCATTTACTTTTCTGGTCTCCAGGCAAGGAGCCAGTACTTCTGGCTTACAAAGTTTACAGATAAAATTACAAACTGAGAGTTATTCTTAAGTCCCTCTGATACCCAATCCCTCAGGCAAGAACTATTCCACCTAAACTCTTGGTGCACTGAAAATGGGCTAAAAATAATTAAATACCAAAAATGTAGTATCATTGCATTTGGAAGACATCCCTCCCCTCTGCATACCATATTGCAATACACGACTACAAAATGAAAATGCACTTTAGGATCTTGAAAATTGGGTAAATGATTCACTGTCTTTTCATCATGTGACAAAAATAGTCAGGAAATCCTTCTATCCTGCATCACTAATCACTAAGGGAATACCGTTAACACTGTCTTATATTCAGCATTGATTAGGTTAGTTACTAAAAACAATACTTCCTTCAGGATGTGCCTCACTAGACCTATCAAACAATTAGAAAGTTCACAGAGGTTCATAACCAAGAAGGTAACAGGCCTAAAGACCCCAAGCTAGCTGGAGAGGCTGGAAGCACTGTCCATTTATTCAATATCTTAAAGAGTGTTGAGGAGAGACCTGTGCCTAGCCTATCACACCACTGGAGACTTGGTTATCCATGATCTCCTGTATTTCTACAAGTCTACTGCTTCCATTAACACCAAATACAAGGGCCTAAATCTTCACCAAAAGATAAAAAAGTCAAGGTGGGGAGACAAGTTTATTACACAGCTCTCACATCTCTGAAGTAGACTTTAACTGCAAGTTAAACAATGCAGTTCACTAGCATCCTTCAACCAGAACCTGGATGGTTGGCTGGGCCCCCATAAAATACATTTACACCAGTAGTGACTGCCCTAGACCTCCTTGAAAAGGGAGTAAGGCCTGATAATGGGTACTGGGAAGGTTTATATGGTCCTAAGAGTAAATTGCCTTGTAATATCTATGAATCTGTGAAGATAGATAGATAGATAGATAGATAGATAGATAGATAGATAGATAGACATGATATAGATATAGATATTTGGAGGGCTTTATGCATCTTCAGTATACATGTTATTTAAACTATAGAGACACCAAGTCCTTTAACAGGGCAGTGTAGTGCTCATTCACTAGGTTGAAGTTAGTGGATGACCTTGGAGATAAACTGAGGGTCCTATTATCTTAATTTAGTCTCTGAAAAAAAAGAATGTTGCACAGGAGCATGACTAAGGTTTTTAGAATTACATACTTATTGCCACAATATACTCCATCACTCACCCCACCAACACACTCCCAGACAGACATATGAACATCCACCCAGTAGACTGCAGATATTTCTAGACAGCATAACTTTTCATTACTAAAAAAATAAAATAAAAATAAATAAATAAAACCATAGCTTTAAGGAAAAATCCTACTTAGTCAATCAGACATTCTGAAAATACTTCTTCTTCTACTTTCGGCTTTTCCCAGTTAGGGGTTGCCACAGCAGATCACCTGTCTGCTCATGACTGGCAGTGGAGTTTTTACAGTGTCAAGTTGCCAGTCCAGTGCCCAGCCTTCCACAGAAGGCACACACATGCACGCACTCACACCTAGGGTCAATTTAGAGTGTCCAATCCACCTACAGCATGTCTTTGGAATGTGGGAGGAAACTGGAGCACCCGGAGGAAACCCACATGACAGACATGCAGACTCTGCACAGAAGGCATCCCAGATGAGGATTGAACTAGAGAACCTATTGCTGTGAGGCAGCAACGCTAACCGCTGTGCCACCGAGGCTGCCCACACATTTTGAAAATACTAATTTGACAAAGTCTATAATTAATGAGATAAAGCTATAGTAACATTTCTCAGTGTGTTTTATTTAATGTCTAGTGCCAGTAAGTACATTCAAAGATGCATAGATTCGTAGAGTGTTACTAGACTAATGTCCCAAGGGGCCTTTCTAAGCCTAGCCAAGTTTTCCTGAAAGAATAATGATGTCCTGCATCCAAATATCCACTTGTCTAGGTTGTGCTTAAACTGGGTAGTAGACAAACTCAGCTTCACAAAGATGGGAAACTTGTTTCATAGGAAGAGCAGTCTCTGGGACAAATATCTGTCTCTCCAACATGTTTTGTTTATGTCACAGACAAAGTTCAGGTCCTTAGACCTGTATTTCTCATACTTTTTTACTTTTGAATATGTAGGAGATTCATAAGTGTGAGGTTTTAGTTGCTGCATATGCCTGGTAAGGTACATACCAAAAGGAGCATTGTACTCTATGTTTGGTCTGATAAGGGCAGAGTACAGTGAGATAATGACCTTGTTAGACCTAGATGCCATGCCCTTACTTATAAGTTGCACAACATAAAAAGATTTCTTCACCACTGTGGCCACATGGTGGTCAAAGGAAAGGCTACTGTCTATGTGCATACACAGATGCCTGGCCACTGGGTCAACTCTTAGGGTTGTACTATCAACATGGTAATTAGCCGGGATGGTTGACTTCCCAAAGGGTACAGTTATGCATTTTTTAGCATTGAGTTTAAGACCATGCTTTCGCACTCTTTATTAGTCAGAGATATTATTTTTAAAAAACATGTCCATTGAACATATGTCATGATGCCTTGAAAATGTATGGCATAACACCATTAATACTGCAAGCTGCTGTTACCACTGCTTGCTACTGTCACTGACAGTGTGACTTTGAAATATTCTTAGGGAGTTAAGACGTGGTCCTCCACCATACAGAAAGTCTAGTATGCAGGAGAATTATATATTTTTGAATAACATGGCATTTTGTTTTCAACATGGGAATTTTTTAGAAATGTATTTGTTTACATTGTTGACTAGCACATTTGAGGTGGGCACAGTAAAGGTCTAACATGGGGATAAAAGTTGTACAAATAGACAAACATAATAAGCACAATAATGATCATGCAATAGCAATACTTTTTAGGTTCATAGATTAGTAGTAGGCTAACTGCCCTTGTGAGCCATTTTAAGCCTAGTCAATTATCCCTTGTAAGACTCAAACCCTGCACTTTGTGTTTGTAAGGCAAATACCTTTATCATTAGGCCACCAGGCACTGATGCAATAAAAACTGTGGAAAGACGACAGTCAAGTTGGGAGCATAGATGATACACAATAATGTGACCATGACAATAAATATTCAGATGCAATAGGATCTTATTGCAAAGTGAGGAATTTAGCACAAAAATAATAATGGTGCACCTCAGAATCTTAACAGATGCACTTAGGCAAAAAAGTCAGACAAACGAGATAGAGGAAATGAGGTAGGAATCATGGCAAGGTAAAAATAAGCTCTATATTTGGGCTTCCTATTGAAATGTCGGCACTCAAAATGTTGAGTGCCAGCATGACAAAAAAAAAAAAAAAGATGAAAACACAGGAGAAGAGTGAATCTCAAAGATTGCTCTTCTTATAACTTTATTTTGTGGGGAGCAAGCCCATTGTACCCCCCCCCCAAATTTATATATTCCAACTCCAAGATAAAAAAAGGGAATATTCCAAGAAACAGCATCTCAGACTTAGTATATGTATGTCCAATCTTCAACCACTCAGTCTCAGTATTTTGGGACTCGATCTGGTGGGTCCAGACATTTCATATGTTAACCTTATTTTAATGTCCCTCTTTCCATCTAAAGTTGATTACAAACTATTAAGAATGGAAACAGCACAAAGGAGACTTAGGACAAACATGGTTTTATTTGCTGAAACTCCGGGAAAATCCATCATAACCGACTTAACTGTATATAGGAGGATATAGTTTTTGTTCTGCAGTTTTCCAATTAGTGTATGCCAGAAACCATACAGTTAGATGAGTCCATGCTGCTTCAAGATCTCTTCCAGTTACTTTTGATGTCTCCCACAAATCAGTTTGGTTCCCCATACTTTGACATTTTTCTAAATGATACAACTCCCTTCACAGAATAAAGAAATTTCTTAAAAAAACATTGTATTGCTGCCAAAACTCGACTCAAATGCAATGTCTTTTTTTTTGGTTATTAGTTGGTTTGTACATTGTGCTTTGAGGAAATGTGATTTTCATTTTTAGATTAAAGAAATTCCTTAGAAACTCTGCCAAGGTAATTCTAGCTCAAATTTACCTCTTACCCTGTCTCTGTTCTGTAGCCCTATCATGATCCTGGAGCCCCAGTCATGACCAGCCTACAAGCCTCACTTAGTTCTAGACTTGAACAGTACTACAACAAAGTTGTCATATTTCATTGCAACAAACCTTATAAGGCCCACCACTGTTTAGCACTAAAACACCTAAATGGCTTGAATGTCCTCACCAACTATCTTGTACCCAGCTCATCTTAACCCACAAAATCATCATCCATAACCCCTTTGCCTGCCCAGGAGTTAGACACATACTCTAGTGCTATGCACCAAACTGTTCCCTTCAGTCAAATAATAAACTGTTTACCATCTACAAACTACAGAGGGCTTCCGGGGTCAGTTCCCATTCAAGTAATGTAGCTAGAACTTGGAATAAAATTCCTATATCAGTCAGGTCTATCTCACACATTCCTCTACTTCTTCTCTGCCTCCTGGCTTTGTCCCTGCTCCTCATTTAGGACATAGCTTCTCCTACCATCTGTCATCAACTTCTTATACCTTCCTTTAAAGTACCAAATCACTTAATCTCATTAGCCCCTTCTAATACCTCACTTTATTGTAGTACTTAAACTGCTATACATGCTTCTAATTAACATAACTGAATTACTATTCCATTGCTATTTAAACTTGCTTATCCCCTCTAATACCGCATTCTAATGTATTTCTTAAGTTACTCCTACCCATCTTATACATCACTGTTCTATCTGTAAAGTGTCAGTATAATGCTGCATATTAAAGTTTGCAATTATCAATACAAATTTTATTATATTGACTATTATGCTATGTATATACGGTAACTGCATTATAAAATGTGGGTACTTTTCCCTTAACGGGGCAACACTTCCAAACGAGCACTTGCAGTCTTAGCAGGCACTTGCACTGATCTCACAGCTGCTGCAGAAGTGGGCCCCACACAAACACACTTACTTTCCAGGCACAAATAAGTATTACCTTTTAGCCATACCGGAAAACTATCGTGCAAAAGTTGTGTGCCTATTAATATCCACATGTAAAACACGTAAATGAGTATTTGGAATTTCTCTTTCAAGCCTCTCCAATGACAACATATATTCCGTAGTTGCTGCACTTTTTCTACACTGTTCATGAGACAGCACATTTGAGAAGTATGCACATTAGATGCGTTTTCCTGAACGGGGCCATGTTTCGTTTATAACTTTCTGGTTTACGTTACCACTGACATTATTCCCTATTTTGCTCCTGTTATACCCTGTAAAGACAGTATCTGGTGATAAAGCCTGGGACACCGGTCAGGGGCACTAAATGAGCAAATATGAGTAGCTTAAAACGTGTCTTAATTCTTGTTGGATAGGTCATGAAGGGGAGATACTCTACTCCCCCTGGAGAGCTGGCTGTTGTGCAGTTCGGAAATAAATTTGGGAACATTTCAATAAAGGCGCAATATATAAAGTCATAGTAAAAGAAAGTAGGTTGTCCCTGAAAGTCAAGGACAGTCTGGAGGTAGTGTCCACGGACCTCTTTTTCATTGTGGTTAAAACGAACTGGCATTATAACTCTTTCTACAGCTTTCATTGTGTGATTGAGTACATTCACTAAGTACAAAATGCCTTTTAGAAAAGAAGGTACTTTTCCGATGTTGGCCTGATAATGGAAAGTACTCATTAGAAGTATTTGTTATTGTAAATACTGATTTCATTAAATTTGTTGCTTTGGAGCTTTTCTCCCTGGGTCTTCGCTGAAAAAGGGTACCTGTACCCAGTCAGAAATGTCAATAAATAATAAATACAAATGTGTTATATTCTTTAAAGCTGTAAAACAGTTTTCCTCCTCGCTTTGTCTCTCCTCTGTTGAAACAAATGAAATAAGAAAAAATCACTTGAAGTAATTGAAATGAAATGTGATTGCAGTGGATTTTTGTAATATCTAAAGAAATATTACTTGTGACAAAGTTACAGATGGAGCAAAAAAGACAAGCAGCCTGATAGTTGAGAATATACTACCTTTGTGAGTACCTAATAGTTATTATCATGATATTAGAGAGGATAGTTTCTTGATACCTGTGCATGCCGAATCTAGGAAACTAGCATTACAACTTATAGAGGAGTAATTTATTTACCATGAAGGTATCTTTCACAGGATGATTAAGATCTGAAAACTATTACAATTTTCTGGAACGTTTAGGAGTTGGAATATACTAGATGTCTTAGTATGTGCAAGGGGTAGCCTGTAGGGTTTCAGAAGGGAAAATACTGATGCATGCAAGCCTATATAACCCATCAGGTTTTTGCTGCTAACATATTGAGGCACTCACTGTATTTGTACAGCAAACTCTTCACAGCTTTGTCTAGCAGATTGCTTAGAGGAAAATAACACTTATGTGTACATCACATCTTAACACTCCTACAAAAGAAAAGAGAAAGACATACAGATTATTTGAAAAGTTAAAAGAAAAATATGTGAAGGTATTCTGTCCTGTAAACCCATCAGTGTGTACAGCTGTGTGTATCTCCTATAAAGTTAGAATATAAGACCCAAAGATGCGTTGCTTGGAGAGGATTTTAACATCAGAAAAACTATAGCTGGAAACTCTTGACCTTTTCTTGATATACACAAAGAAAATGTAGCGATTTCCCACACACTAACTGTTCTGCTTGTTGATTTGTTTTAAATGTACAAATAAGCTGAAATGACCCTACATAATCAATTATTTCATGCACATACAAGAAAAACCGGCTATACTTATGAATATGTAATCACTTAATAAATATTTATAAGACTGCTTAAGCATAGATGGCTTTTACAGAATATCACAGCTTGTATAAATTCCTTAAAAATATATTAATAAATACACAACTAACTAGTGAATTTATAACACAAAAATATTTTACTATGTTTCTGACTTAAGGAGAAACAATATTGAAAGAAGCAATTTAATAATTTCTCCTCAAAAATTAGTTAAGATACTAACTGGAGTGTTAATACAAACAGTATATTCTGAAGGAAAAAAAATCTTCACAAAAGTGCACCTGACAGCATGAACATTCCATATAGCACAGATGTGAACAGAATGTCTTCACTTGTAAACTGCACATTGTCAAATAAATTGGAAACGCAAACAAGAATGACAAAACTCCAAATATTCTTTGAAACTCTTGAGTTTTTCTTGATAACATGAAGTACAGCCATTTCACACACACTAACTGTGCTGTTAACTGACCAGTTTTAAAGTATATACACATGAGCTTAAATGGCCTTGCATAGCCAATAAAGTCTTATATGCAAGGAACTAATTGGTCTACTTCTGAATATGTAATTACATAATGGATATCTATGATAAGATGGGTCCCATTCAGAAGATTGGAAAGATCGGAAAGTCAAACCTCATATGGTCAAAATTGTATGATCGACTTTCAGAAATGTTGAAGCTTTTGAACAGAGATTGCAGTACAGTGGGTATCAGGGAATTTACCATTTTCCACACTGTTGTGCCATGTCAGAGTTGGTATATTAATATGCAGGGGAGTATAAGGGGTGTGGGGAGCTTGCCCCCTGCAAAAACATAAATGTTTGTTGTTTTCCATATTTTAGCTTTTCAGGACGGTCATATGAAGTTCGACTTTGTATTGAGTCAATCTTCTGAATGGGATCCAATAAGACTGCTCAACCATTTATTTATTCACTTACTTACTTTATAATTTACTATTTGTTAACCGGGTAGGTGGACTGGTACAAATACTCTTTTCATACATGACCTAGATACATAGCCATATAATAAAAATGATCCACTTAATCATTGTAGAATATGAACAGCCAAAGCATGTGTTTGAGGAAATTGAGTATGTGATAGTCTGTACGCAAAATGTACTGTGAATTGTGAACTCTGAATGAACTATGAACAATGAAGAAAATGCTGAACAACAAGAATCTGCCTAACAACAGGAAATGTGCCTTATGGAAGTGCATCCGATTTTCTCTTTTTGCCTAGAGATATGATGATGATGTGAATTGTCTTATATTTACTGGTAAACCTTTGATTGGTTAATTGCCCTGTATAATAATCTAATTGGTTCAGTTTCATATTTTTGTACTGTCAGCACTATTACCAGTACATAAGCTTGTTTATTTCCTTGTTCTGGGAGTCTCCCTGGTACTTTCCATGAGGCTCCCGCACGTGTGTACTTGTAGTTAATAAAAAACACTGAAAGAGAGAAAGAGCTGTATTCTTCATTTACAAAGTAATGTACGACTTAACAATTGATGCCGTTTACTCGGATCTGAATTAAGAGCAAACTGCAGCAGTCGGGAACTGAGCGAAATACTGCTAAAGGGCCCATGGCAGGTTTTTCTGTCTCTGTAGTATTTCTTTCATTTTTCTGTCCCTGTCTGCCTTCAAAATTTTACGAATAAATTTTTTTTTTCTGACAAGTTATGATTTCTCTCATTCAGTCGTTTTAAGGTAAGTGGCATGCATTTCTTTTCTGCTTTGAATACGCAGTATGAGAGTGGGGTTAATAATGCACAGTATGAGAGTGGGGTTAATAATTACACAGTATGAGAGTGGGGTTAATATGGAAAATACTGGCGTCATACGTATGAAAGGAGGAATGCTAGTGGGGTAACAAGATGTTTTTATAACGCCTTAGCTAGACTTGTGACTAAACAGGTATAGCTTATTGAGTGATAGTGGGGTAACAAGATGTTTTTAACGCCTTAGCTAGACCTGTGTTAAACAGGTATAGCTTATTGAGTGCTAGTGGGGTATTGAGTAAAAATGGGAGTGAGTGTGGGGTAAATAAATGAGCCAAAAAAAGGTACACCAGCTGGTTATATGTTTTATCGGGTGTCCCGGGACAGTTGTATGTTTTTGGATCAGTGGATCGCCCTTACTAAAGATGACAGCGATCTGGCATTTCCAGAAAATGGTAGTTTTAATAAGGATATTCTGAATAATTTACAGAAAAAGTTAAAAAATGTCATACTTGGCTGAACAACCTGCACCGTATACTGATGCGTCACAACAATGGAACTCTAACTGGATGCCAAACCCCCAACAGCAACCACAATGAAGGTGCGTGGCATCCACAATTCAACACCTACCAAGCATATGCTTATGCATCATCCCTTAATGTCTCCAATTGCTGGATCTGCACTGCCATTCCTATGGTTCATGGGGGATTGATGCTAAATATAGTCCCTTTAGGGATTGAAGGGACTTGGATGAATCTGATCTATGACACATCAAAGGTTGTCTCAAAACACAAGGTAGCATTACAGTTGTCCCTCTGTCAAAATGGAACTGTGTGTTTTCGAAGACTTGATAAAACCAGAGTAGGATCCAGAGTAGGGTGGAGCCATTGTAACAAAACTGTGGTATATAACTGTACTGCATGGGGTTGTGTAACAGATTTTTTACCTATATTAAGAATTGTTAAGAATTCTATAGCTAACTTTTCCCGGAAAATAGAAACTGTCTACTGGAAAATATTTGAAGGACTTCAGAATACCGGGAATCACTTTAAGTCTATCAGTATCACCATTAAAATAGAAAACTGTTATTTTGTGTGCGGAAGAAAAGCATATAAATGGCTACCAGGAAACTGGTCTGGCAGTTGTTTCCTGGGCTACCTAGTTCCAGCTATTCAACATGTGTCTACTTTTCCTAAAAGAAAAATTCGGAACATTCGAGAGGTCAAGAGGCCTACCAACCCAGTAGATCAAGTCAATGCTTCCTGGATCTATCATCACGACTTAGCTCATGCTAGTACCAGAGGACTATCCCATATGGACTTGGGTGATGATGTCATATCATGGGCTGGTATCATTCCGTCATACGGAGCAGTGAAGTCAATTTGGGAACTGAGAAAGTTATCTAAACTGCTCGAAATTTTGAGCAATGCTACATTTTCTGCCCTAGAATTAGTAACTGATGAACTGACTGCTATGAGAGCTGTAGTACTCCAAAACCATATGGCTCTCGATTTCACCCTAGCGGTGAAAGGAGGAACTTGCGCTTTAATCCAGGAGGAGTGCTGCACATTTATTCCTGACAATCAGCATGAAATTGAAAGTCACCTTGAAATGATTCAGAGAATTTCTGAACATTCAGAGGCCAAAGAGGCCGTTAGTTCAACATGGGCTTGGCTAACCAACCTGTTCTCAGGTTGGAGAGGTGGACTGTTGAAACTGATTTTATTAATTGCAGTATTAGCAATTGTTGCTTTTCTTGTCTTATTTCTAATCAAAGCATTGATTTTGAAATTAATGTCTTCAAAAACTGTGAATAAAGTGCCTAAGTTTTATATGCCTGCAGCTATAAATGTAAATGATAAAATGACAAAGTTTTCCAATGATAAAAAGACCAGTAGCATGGTTATGTTAGATTTAGGACAAATGTATGATAGGTTAAATGGTGATGCTTTCACAGCATCAAATGGAGGATTGCAGAATATGAACAGCCAAAGCATGTGTTTGAGGAAATTGAGTATGTGATAGTCTGTACGCAAAATGTACTGTGAATTGTGAACTCTGAATGAACTATGAACAATGAAGAAAATGCTGAACAACAAGAATCTGCCTAACAGCAGGAAATGTGCCTTTTATGGAAGTGCATCCGATTTTCTCTTTTTGCCTGGAGATATGATGATGTGAATTGTCTTATGTTTACGGGTAAACCTTTGATTGGTTAATTGCCCTGTGTAATAATCTAATTGGTTCAGTTTCATATTTTTGTACTGTCAGCACTATTACCAGTACATAAGCTTGTTTAATTCCTTGTTCTGGGAGTCTCCCTGGTACTTTCCATGAGGCTCCCGCACGTGTGTACTTGTAGTTAATAAAAAACACTGAAAGAGAGAAAGAGCTGTATTCTTCATTTACAAAGTAATGTATGACTTAACATCACGTAAACAAAAAAAGTATATTTTTTTAACCACAAAAGTACTGAGATAAAAGAAATATAGATAGGTAAAATGAAGCAGTTATACACAACAGCATTAC
The DNA here is from genome assembly GCF_019279795.1 of Protopterus annectens. NCBI lineage: Eukaryota > Metazoa > Chordata > Ceratodontiformes > Protopteridae > Protopterus > Protopterus annectens. Next base: position 1,376,191,306 of record NC_056729.1, read on the forward strand.
TTGTTCAATTTTAAAAGATATATAGAAAGGACATCATTGAAAGAATACATGGTGGGTTTTAAAATTATTTTATAATGCATATATCATTCCACTTGCATTCTGCACATTTTAGTCAAAAGATGCACATATTTACACAATTTTTGACTGAGAGGTATATACCTTTACAATTTTGTATATCTCTTGGTAGCCATATTGTGATTATTTCATCTCCCAAGCCCCTGCTTACACTTATCAAGGGTACCAGAACATGTCAGAGATTTGGGATGCATGGCTAGGCTTAAAAAGGCTTTGTGGTCATTAGCCTAGTAAACACATATGAACCTATTTAACTCAATATGGTGCTGATCATTATATATACTTTACATAAACCTTTCCTTCAAGGTCAATCAAATCCTTGTTTGGAATATTGTATAGTTACACCATAAAGAGAGGTTTCATTTAAGGGAAATGTAGTGAATAGTGTATGATTTCAAAAATACAAAGAAACGAAAAGCATGTCAGTGTTTGTGGGTAGCTCTGTGATGACATGCAGAAAAGGGCAATTATTTCTCCTCAAAAGTCACATAGATAGAGAACCAACATTAGAAATGAGAGACTAATTTGAAATGTGTTTGGCAAGATTGTTTGACAAGCACTTAATTTAACATGATGCTAATGAATGTATAACTTTTGGTCAGATCTATACCAAAAATATAACTAAATTATTTATTTAGCATACCATGAAAATTGTTTGATTTCTAAGCAAAGGGGTGAGCTTATTACTGTTCTTATTCTTTTTTTGCAGCATTTTGGTGTGGGGGTGAAAGTGTGATAGTAGAGTGAACATACAAACTCAAAAACCCACAAGATTATTATTATTATTATTATTATTATTATTAGTATTAGTATTATTATTTTAACCTTTAAGTCACTTTGTGACTTGCGTGCATATGATCACAGTGGCCCTAATTCCAGAAGACTTGCTGTCAGTGTAAATGGCCACTTACACTAAGAGCAGGCTGAGACCAGGTGTTTTGGGGTCTGGTCCCCATAGTAAGCTTGTTTATAGATAGGCCGTACACCAAAGTAAATCATTTTCACTGAGAGCAAGTCTTTTGAAATCAGGGCAGACTTGCACTGACAGCAACTCTTTTGGAATCTGGCCCATTGTATATACTTGGGGAAACTATATAGCAGGATGTTATACACAACTGACAACCTAATAATCAAAGGAATGACCATATAATTTATAAACTGTTACTGTGAAGAAGATATGGGAATTAAAACATTGTCATATTTACCTGTTTCTTCATGCTACACCATTTATAAAAGTGAACTATTTTCTTCCTAATAAGATTATACTTTCTAACTATGATATATTACATTTTGCTGATGTACCAGTCCAACAGCATTAAATAGTAAAACATTGTTGCTAACAGCTTGAATGGTAAATATTAATATAATGTGTCTATCTATGAAGTGTTTTCTATATACTTATACTCTGTAGAGTTATCATAAATTCATTGCTTTGCATTTTTTCTTCTTCTGTCTCCCATCCCCATTGCCTTCCCCTTTCCCCTATTTCTTTTTCTTTCTTTTTCTCTCCTTCCTTTCCATCTCCTCCCTTCTTTCAAACTTAAGTACTTTAGTAAGTATATGTTTTGTACATATTTACTAAACAAAATGGCTTTATTGTTATAAGATGTTGACTAAAACATTACTCTTGACAGAACTGAGCAATCATAAGCATACAACTGGATATTTAAGTATATGTAATGCCATATACAGTCATATAATTTGTGTTAGTATTGATATAATTCTGTACTTGTAATGATGTAAAATTATATTTTATTTGATCATAGTTTTCCTGTAGTAGCTTTGTGAAGACAACTATAGACTTATTGAAATAGTATGTAAGTTTAGCTTTGTTTCTAATTAAGCTAAGGGATCAATGGACTCTAAAAGTTTCCAATGATTTATATGTTAACCTTATTATTTATCTGTTCTCCAGATCAGTTAAGTTTGATGAAAGTGTAAATACATTTTATAAACCAACAGTAGATGAGACACCATTATACAAAGAATGTAAAAGTAAAAATCTTTTAAATCAGTTATGTGGTAAAGGCATTAAATTTATTATCAATTAATATTAATGGAATAAATATTGGGCAAAAAATATATATGGGCAGATTCAGTAAACACTACATGGTCTGTTAAGACCGTATGTGTGTCGCAGAGCAAGGCGCACATGGTAGCACACTGTTTTGTATTTACAGCCACACAACCATGGTAAACATCATGACATGCTAATTACAGCCTAAGGACCGTAGGATCATAGGAAATTATGAGGCTATTGGCCCTGAGGCCCATAAATGCCTAGCCAGGAATTTAGCCCATGTTTAGACAAATCTGCACCCAATGCCCCAGTCCAGCAGTGACACAGGTGGAATCCCAGGGATGTATTTTCTATTTTCCATCCAGTTATCCAGTTGTGCTTAAAAAGGGGTAAAGAGGTACTCTGCGTGACATGGAGAGGGAGTCTATTCCACAGATGGGAGAGTCTCTGAGACACACATCTGTCCTGACAACAAGTCTGATTGATGTCACAGACCAGGTTGTGGTCACTTGTGTGGGTTACTTGAGTGGAGCTTGACTTGCAGATATGCAGCAGTCTCGTCAAAGTGGGGTCCAAGATTGCCTTGTATGCCAGACAGAGGTCACCTCTGAGGAGTCTGTATAAAACTGAGCAGAGAGATAGGGCTTTTGACCTATCTGTGTATGGTAGATTTTTGAAGACCTGCATTCTCATGGTGAGGAACCTCTGTGGTCTCTCCAGCTGCTGCATGTGCTTTGTGAGGTACATAACAAACAGGGTGTTGTACTCAATAATGGGCCTTAAAAGGGAAGAATACAGGGATGTTATAACCTCCTTGTCCCTGGATGAGATACCCTTACTTATGAGGTGGGCCATGCAGAAAGCTTTCCCTACAGCGGAAGCAACATAGTGGTCAAAGTCAGGTTGCTATCAATCTGGGTGCCCAAATCCCTCATGACTGATTGCATGCTTTGGACATTGTTATTAATATAATTTGTGGAGACGTCACTCTCCCCAAAGGGGATGATGATGATGCATTTTGTGGTATTCAGCTTGAGGCCATGTTTCTGGCACCAGTCATTTGTTTGGCTGAGACCCTCTTGGAGGATATCTACTTCACTAGGGGAATTGATGACAGCGCCTAGCTGGCAGTCATCTGCAAACTTGGTCAGGCATAGCCCACTAGTTTTGGCCTGCAACTCAGAAAAGTATATCCCAAATAATAGATGCCCCAAGATTGAACCCTGGGGTACTCCGCTCAATAGGGGTCTACTGCTTGAGGTGGCTTCTATCAATGAATTGTATGCTAATCAACCAATCCAGGATGGAGGAGCTATTCAACAAGTTATAAAGTAACCATGTAGACTCAGCTAAAATGGGTATGTGAGTGTCTTCAAGAACACAGCCGAGCTCTGTGCTAGCTCTATGTCTTTCTATGTGAGCTGTGCATAGTAGAGGTGGCAATTCATCATTGTTGTACCCGACCACGAGAACTGGTTTTGCCAGGAGTTGCACTGGCACATCCACGCCCATGGTCAGATGCACTGTTACTATTTGAACATGACTGATGTCTGCTGGATGAGCTCTCCTCATGAGAATGCCCTGGACCATGACCCTATGGTCTGCCACATCTGGGTGTGGACACCTTAACCACTAACAGAGTAGTGGAAGTAGTCCTGCTATGGAAGTGTGATTGGACAAGGACACATCAGCTAACATCAAAAGATGTAGCTGACCTACACCCACGTGGATGCTGTCCCCCTTCCAGCAGATGTTCCATCACAGACACTGCTCATTCATACCTGTCATTCATCGTATCCATTGAATCAGCAACATGATGGAGGCAGTCATGCACATCAGCCTGTACCACATTTACAACCCTAATCACTTCTCTGGAGGATCTATTGGAATGTGCCTGTGCCTCCATGATGGCTGTAAACATATGTTGAGTGGCACAGGAAGACCTAGCTGGAACAGGTGGATAGTGGACAGCAGGCCTCCTCCGAGCACCCATAACAACCCTTATGTGTGACACTGCGCCCACACTAAGACTATGGCCAGAGTCAACAGGCACTGGAGCCACAGTAACCGCACTACCCTGACTGTTTCACCCTTTGCCTGTCCAATATCTGAGAGCTCACTGGAATGGGTTGGCGTAAACCTATTGGCTGTGTCTGGTGGAATTGCAGGGGGTAGCTGAATATCAACCACAGTGTCCGATTCAACCTATGCACCCCCCAGATGTGCCTCTGTTTGGCCACCGTTATCATCATCGGAGTCTGCCGTTACTCTGACATCAGGTGTTAAGACATCCTCTGTCAGGATCACCTATGATAATAAGCAATAAACACAGGAAAAAAATGAATACCTGCAATATTATAGTCCAATATATGCTAAAAAACTACCAGTGGTGCCAGTATTACAGACAGTACAGCAATACACACAACAGTCCTGACACCCACATCACACATATGGGTAAAATAAATATTTATTTGAACTGCTTATCAGTACTAACATAGAAATGTTTGGCTTACCATGTGGAGATGATAGTAGGCTCTCTATGGAGGATGGTCCTGGAAGAAGTTAAGCAAAAGGTAAAGAGACCATCATCACAATTAACAGCAACATAAGGAGTTAAAACTTTTTGCCCTTTATATATCCCTTAATGATATTTGTCTGTCAATGATAATTTTAACAAGAACTTGGATGACACATTGACCCCAAGCCCATGTGTAATCAACCAAAATGCTTTGCTGACTTCATCAATCTACAACTATCCCCCCCCCCCAAATTATGTAAAACAGAAATTAAGTATTGCTCTCAATATTGAACTATACAAGAGCTATTTAACAATTGAGAGAGGCAAGCCTACATTGAAGCTTCTCCTGGGACATATTTGTCCTTCCTGAAACAGCAGGGTCACGAAAGGGGATACTGCTAGTCCAGCTATCTGAAATTTTGTAAATAATTATATGTCATTTGTGAATATCAACATGATTTATATAGAAGTGTAACAAAGAGAGATCCTGCCACCACAGCTGTCTGGAATTTTGTAAATGGTTATGTGTCATTTGTGAATATCAACATGATTCATATGCTTGTGTTAAAATGTATTAGAATTGTATGCTATGTGTATATCAAACTGCTGGTACAGAAGTGTGTGTTGAAAAGAGTTGTAAAGTACTGAGCTTTAAAAATGCATCTATGGTGTACCCTACTGGAACAGCAGAACAGAAATGCACATACACTATTGTAACTGTTTAGATGTATATAATTTAAAAGGGGAAAATGGAATACAGATGGTTAACTTGCAAAATGTCAGAAAAATATTTGAAATTAAATTACTTTATAGCCACACCATAAAAAGGATGTTATTTTTCAGTTTCAATGCAGTAACAGACCCAATGTCTAGAACTAGAGGTTTACTGTATTTTCTTGGAAGTGTCTTTATTGTTTTATAACTTCCAGGAACTGCCATAGATCTAAGAAAAAAGCCATTGTTTATGTATTTTCACAGGTAGATGCTAAATGCTACCAGCTGTATCAGTGGGGGGTGGGGGTCTACCTGGGAGAGAGTCAGATGACAAGAAGTGATGTCATCTTGCAAGCTATTCCAGTAGTAATATTTGAGATATTAATTTAGGAACTCTTTGAGAGAGACTGTGTATTCTGTATTTTTCTTTGACCTGACAATATCTGCTGGAAGACTCACTCACCACATCTGCCTTGCTTGCTCTGTAAGTAAGTTACTGGGGTACAGTAATTATCTTGGGTACAGTCAGGAATATAGCAACACTTAATTTAGATGTTTTTCTTTATTTATTTGAGACTGTCCTGCAATGTTTTTTTAAATATTTCCTGTGATTTTGAACTCTGATGCTACTGTGATTATATACTGAGTATTTTCTTGTTCTTTAATTATTTATTACTAAACATCTGTTTAAACCTTTCCCAACACTGGAAGACATCCTATCATGGTCTAACCACTACATCTCAAATGAAACCATCATACTCGGTGACTCTAATATAAATTTGCTTAAACTAACACCAAACAACTCCACAAACTCCATCAATCTGTTCATATTTGTGCAATGTATACAAACCCCAAGACACACAATAATCACCCTGAATCCACCCTAGACTGGATATTAGTATCTCACCCACAATACTACCCCAATCCCTACACGCTTCCCAACACCCTACGTGACCACTTACCAGCCCTGACACACAGACTGTCAAACTCCACTCCAAGCATCTATTCATACAAATATACCAGAAATCTAGCCAGTTTTAGCCAGTCTCGCTTTTGCAACCGATTACAAACACTAAACTGGAACCCATTGAAATATTTTCCCTTAGATGAAGCAGTACATTATTTCAATACTGTCTTCCTAGATACCCTTAACTCCATAGCCCCCATAAGAAGAAAGAGAGTTAAACATAACCATGCTCCTTGGCTATCTAAGTCAACCAAACAACTACTGATTAATAGAGACCAAGCATAGCACAAATGGAGAAAGGATAGGACCCCACCCAATGAAACCACCTTCAAAATACTTAGAAACAAAGCAAAACAGGCCATTAATCGGGACAAAAAGATTTACTTCTCTCAACAAATAAACACTCACAGTAATAATCCGAGACTTTTTTGGAAATTTGTTAACTCATTACTAAATCCTGGTAGCACCCAAAACCCATCTCTATTTCCAGACAAAAGCACAGTTGAAATCACTGAAATATTTAATAAAAACTTTATTAATAGTATCCTTACATTAGTAAATGCAGGCAATAACCCAACCCCCATTAACCCATCCATCATACCTCAAGGCAATATCAGCTCCATACCATCCTTTAACTTCCAACCTGTAGCAACCTCTCAAATACAAACATTACTTGGAAAATTGAAACCAGGCTCCTTATCCACTAAAAATCTCCCCCAGAATACCTGAAAATTAGTGCTAAGGCAATAGGTTTCCCAGTAAGTATCCTTATAAACAGATCACTTGCAGAACACACAGTCCCCCAGCTCTAGAAAAAATCAATAATCAGTCCATTTCATTAAGGCAGATACCCTCATGACCTATCTAATTTTAGACCCATTTCCATACTGTCCCTTCTATCTAAAATAATGGAAAAATGCATCCACAAACAACTGGTTGAATATCTAACCAGCAACAACCTACTATCCCCTTCACAACATGGTTTTCGACCATCCCATAGTACCATTACTGCCCTAGTCTCCTTCACAAATTTCATCTATAACAACCTAGATAGTAATCTACTTACATCAGTCCTGTTACTTGATCTCTCAAAAGTGTTCGACAAAAGTCTCCCACATCAAGCATATCCAGCAACTGCAAGCACTAGGATGCTCTGATGCCACCCTAACCTGCTATACTAGTTACTTGGAAAACAGACAGCAATCTGCAAAATGGCAGAATAACCTCTCTAGCTTTCTCCCAAATAACATAGGAGGGGTCAGTCTTAGGACACCTACTATTCAATATTTTTTATAAGTGACCTACATAAAATTCCCTCTGACTGTACTACCATACAATATGCAGATGAGTCAACCATAATCAGTACCTCCAATAACTTCAGCAAGTGTAGCAGTCAAGACCAGGATAAAGGTGCGGTTCTAATAAGCGAACTATACATATAAAAAGTAAAAAATACTGGCAAAACACAATTTATTTTAAGAAACAAATAGACCTAAAAGAAGTAAGTGCTTTCGCATCGCTTCATCAGACTGACTGATTACACCAAGCACATTAATTTTAAAGTAAAAACAGCCAATCAACTGCTTAGCATTCATTAATTACCAATAAAACATTTAACAGTCTTAAAGGCATGATACAAAAAATGTGTAAAAAACAGAAACTAAGTTCCAAATAAAAACAGCCATCATGAAAAAGCACTTAGATAAACAGCAAATCAATGTCTAAGTGGACGTGCTTTTAAAAAAGGTTGGCTGTTTTTATTGGTAATTAATGAATGCTAAGCAGGTGATTGGCTGTTTTTATTTTAAATTGAATGTGCTTGGTGTAATCAGTCAGTCTGATGAAGCAATGTGAATATCGTGAAAATGCTTACTTTTTTTAGCTCCATTTGTTTCTTAAAATAAAATGTGTCGAGCCTAGCTGTGCTGGTTCAGTATTTTTTATTTTCTATATGTATAGTTCACTTATTAGAATTGCACATTTATCCTAGTCTTGACTGCTACAGTTGCTGTTTTTACTCTTTTGTATTTCAAGACAGGGGCATGGCTGAAGGCAATGAAGCTGAATTAGCCTACAACCCAAATGGGAGAATGACCTCTACCATGAAAATAACTGCTGAATGTTTGAGAAGTATTCTGAATGTGAGTAACAATCCTTTATTGGATGTAGCATTGACTTTTCAAGTGGCATCCAAGTAAGAAGAAAGAGACATACACCTACGTTTTCTCCACAGATACAGAGAGTTAGAAAATAAACTCTATAAATATAAACACTTGCAATGGCAGCATTTACACCTGGAAGCTTCTTTGAAGTATAAAGTGGTGCCAAGAGGGCTTAGAATAATAACTATGCCGAACTACGGGGATACATTCCCAGACTTAGAAGATGGAAATCACTTAATTTAAAGCTCAGTGCTGAATACATTCAATTGTTGATTGACTTTTTTCTACCACAAGAAAATGAATTATTTAAAAAGATTATGGAGCTGCAAATGATATTTATGGTAATTTCTCTGTGGAAGTGATTAGTGACAAATGTCATGTGTTACATGATAATATAATGGCATTTGAGAAATGCTTACAGTTAGCTAAAATGAAGAAATTGCAAAGAGACATCCTTGATTTTTGAATGGTGCTGTCTTTGCATGGCCCAGAGAAAGGACTGCTGCATTGGATGATATTCACTCCACTCATTTGATGCAACAACCAATCTAGGACCTTACAACTGTGACAGACAGTTCTACAGGACCAATGGAAGATGAAGGCATGGGAGGAGCTACAGGGTCAAGCCAGGCAGCCTCTGTTCAGTCGCAGCAAGAAACTAATGTAACATCATATCAGGATACACGAGGGGGATGTACTCAGTCTTTGCAAATCAACAGCAAAGGAGACACTAACACCTCAGCAGCAGTGCCTTTTTTGGAAGCAGTATATCTGAATTTAATGAACGAGACTTTAACTCCAACACCATTTACGTTAACAAATACCCTTCCCATCAAGGAGAGATCCAGGATCTGAGGAAGGAGGGGGAGGGTACAGTGTTTACCGAGCACAGACAACGTGCAACATGCAGTAAGGCCACAGAGACATTAGCAGAAGGTTTGGTTTTTAATATTTCTTCCAAAGTGCTAACAGCAACACAAATGTCATTACTGAATAAGGGACCCTCCTTTATTCCTGACCAGAGAGCTGACCCTGTTGAATTGCTGAAAGATTGAGATTGTTGGGCAGAACTTTGACATTTAAAACTATTTTTCCAAATACTAATTGTTAATGTCAATACCACTTTTACCAAACCCAGCACTTTTGTTCCACCATTCCATCCTATGGTTGAGGCATTTGTTAATATATGTGAAAAACAGGTTAGAGAAGCTTTTAAAGATGATGTTAAGCCTGCATTTTGTTAATTTGACATCAGAAGAGTATGTTGCCTTGAATGAACTAAAGAATATACACTCATTAGAAATTAGACCTGCTGATAAAGGTGGAGGCATTGTAGTGTTAGATAAAGATTTGTATGTAGCATAAATGAGGAAACTGCTATATGATAATAATACTTATTTGTGCATTTCAAAATCCATTGTTACTGGCCTGATAGAGAAAGTATCTTTTTCCATATTTGATATGCTCATAACTGGACTCATTTCTGAAAGTTTATTTGATTATTTCAAAGTCAAATATCCCCTCACTCCCATAATGTATGGACATCCCAAAATTCACAAGAACTTAGAATGTCCACCAATGCGTCCTATAGTGTCAGGTAGAGGTTGGACAACAGAACTGTTATTCATCTTTGTTGAGAAAAATTTGCATCCTCTGTTAGAAGAATGTGAGACAGTATTGAAAAACAAGAGTTTTCTACACAGACTTGACAAAGTTTCTAACTCGACTAGTGAATTCATCCTAGTTAGATTTGACATAGAATCTGTTTTCACAGTCATCCCCAATGCATGGGGGGTTGAGAATATTAGAGCATTTCTGAATGAGAGGCAATGTTTTACAAATGATAAGGTGAATTTGTTATGCACTCATCTTGAGATCATCCTAGAGAATAATGTCTTCATTTTCGAACAGGAGCGTTGGCATAGCTATGGGCACAGCTTGTGCCAATATCTACACCAATCTAGTGCTGGCACAATAGGAAAAGACAAACATTTTGCAAGTCAATGAATTCTCTAAATATATAGCCTGGTATTTGCATTTTGTGGACAATATGTTTTTGTTGTGGGAAGGCCCTTTGGACTTGCTAAATGGCTTCATAACTTACATGCATAGTACTACAAGCTTTCTTAAGTTTACTTATAAATATTCTAGTGAAGAGATAGAATTTTTGGATATGAAGGTCAAGAAAACAGACCTTAGAAATATATATATATATATATATATATATATATATATATATATATATATATATATATATATATATATATACACACACTAGTGTATACAGGAAACCTATTAGAAAGAATAATTTGCTGCATAAAAGCAGTATGCACCCAAGGCATGTCACACGTAATGTGATGAAAGGGCAGTTTTTTAGAATCATGAGACTGCATAATAATGATATTCATTTAGAAGCAGCTATTATTTCCCTCAATCAAGATTTCTTAGACAGAGGCTATAGTGAAAAAGAACTAGATTCTTGCATCACAAATGCATGGAGAGAAAGGGGAAGTAAGTGTAGAGCTTACTTCACAGAGAGGGTGGTATCAGATGCACAAGAGACAAAATCTGTTAATGAAGCTGTTTTCAGGGTTCCCCTACAATATTCAAGTGATATTAATAAGTTCTGTGACATTATAAAGAAGAACTGGAATGTTTTCACTACAGTACCAGAGCTGAAAGGAGTAATAGATGAAAACACCCCATTTCTCCTTTAAGAACAATACATCTCTCAAAAAGCATTTATGTTACAAATCACAATGTCATAAAAAGGTAGTACAATCAAGTAGGCTAGGTACCTTTACTTTCAGGAGTTGTACAGCATGCAAGTATGTCTTTATAGGTTCAAACAATATACATCCATACGCCAACTTTAAAATAGAATTAGATTTTTATGCAGACTGTAAGACAAGAAATATAGTCTGCTTTAGTAGTTGTCAAATATGCCACATTTTTATATAGGAAAACCTAATAGGTCCCTGAAAGAAAAGATCTTGGAGCACTATAGGGATATTAAGCATAAGAAAGAAACTAATGCTTTAGCACAACATATTTCAGAATATGGACCAGAAAATATTTTTAAGTTTTTGGTACTTGAACTATTAGATGAGGGGCTGAGAGGAGGAGACATAATCAGACAGAGACAGCTGAGCAGAAATGGATTTTATTTTTCAATGCTGATGAACCACCTGGCTTGAATGGTGTGTTATCCCTAAAACATTTTTTTTAAAGCACGTCCACTTAGACATTGATTTGCTGTTTATCTAAGTGCTTTTTATGATGGCTGTTTTTATTTGGAACTTAGTTTCTGTTTTCTACACATTTCTTTGTATCATGCCTTTAAGATTGTTAAATGATTTATTGGTAATCAATGAATGATAAGCAGTTGATTGGCTGTTTTTACTTCATGTTGAATATGCTTGGTGTAATCAGTCAGTCTGGTGAAGTGATGTGAATATCGCGAAAGCGCTTACTTCTTTTAGCTCCATTTGTTTCTTAAAATAAATTGTGTTGTGCCTAGCTGTGCTGGTTTGGTATTTTTTATTTTCTATACCTCAAATAACCTCTCTGACCTCCAAAAGTTAACACAAAAGGGCTTTATGTCCATAGAACTCTGGCTAAACCAATCACAGCTAATACTTAACCCTAATAAATCTAAACTACTCATCTTTGCATCTAAACCTGTTCCCAAAGACTTTACTATATTCTCCATAAACAAAACCCAAATAGAGTTAGCAAATCAGGCCAAACTGCTAGGAATTATTATTGACAGGAAACTTAGCTTTAACTTGCATATTAATAACACAATAAAAAAGATTCACTTCAAATTAGGCAAACTTTACAGAAACAAACAATATTTAGACAAATCCATCTGAATAAAACTTTCAAAAAGTTTTCTCCTTCCAGCCTTACTATATGGGTCTCTTTTCTTCACCAATCTCCACAACTCTTTGCAACATAAACTGCAGTCCTGTTATTATAAGACTGCACAATTCGCATCAGCCCAACCAAATTGCACCTACCATTGCCAGGCCACTAGAGAACTAAACTGGATAGAATTTGCACAATACCTACATTACACACAACTTACCTTTGCCCATAAACTCATTTATAAACCCAAGTTTTGCCCTTCCCTAAAAAATAGCATTGAATCTTATGACCCATCCAAATATCTATGCTCTAACAACAAACACCTACTTAAAGTATCAAAACCTAGTAAAAGAACAGGTAGCTGCCTCTATTCCCATTCCATAACTAAGTTGTGGAACACCATCCCATCATCAGTTACAGAATTAAACAACATAATTTCCTTTAAAAGAAAACTAAAACAACATCTCACTGATAACCCCAGTTGCACATACAACACATATGCAGAGCCTCCTTAATCTAGCAAAACTGTTTCACATAGCAAATATACTTACATTCACAGAGGCTCTCAATAATAATCTGCTCAATCAACAGAGAACTCCAAAGCAGAAACGCAAGCAACCTCCACCCCCCAACACAACCCAAATGACACATAGCCTACAGACTCAGTGTGCCAATAAACCACAGCCCATAAGGCAAACCAACATACTCAACACGCTAGTCATAGGTGACTCTATAGGCAGGCACACTAGGCTAAACAAGGAGAAGATTACTGTCAGATGCCTGTCAGGTGCCAGGATCCATTGTCCATGTTGGTGTGAACGATCTGAGACGTACCTCCCTGGACTATATGAAAAGAGACATAGAAGAGCTCTCCGATCTTGTAGCCCAGGCAGGTATGACCCTAGCCCTGAGTAGCATCCTACCATCACCCAGAATGATACCGCAGTACAAGGACAAAATGATTAACGTCAACAATTGGCTAAGCTTCTGATGTCATTCTAAGGGGATCCAGTATCTTTCTGCCTGGGACGACATGGTCAACAGACCATGATGCTTTGTCACAGACTCTCCAATAAGAGTTCAAGCACCTCTCATGTAGAAATTTTTTTTTAATGGAAATTCTTAATGGTTGTTTTAGTGACATATATTTGTTACTGAAGGGGATTGTAGTTTGCACATTGTTCAACATGGTATATAATTAACTGTTGGTTTAGCTTTAAGAGGCACGTACGTAGCAATGGATACACAGTTTCACCTTGTATCCGTTGATTTTAGCACCAAATTCAAAATATAACGCGAGATATGGTAATGAGAAGATGTAATGATGCAGCCCACTATACGAGTGGGTGAAAGCGCTTAACCAGTTTCTTAGTTCTTGTTTTTGTCTTTCCATTTTATGTGCTTTCAGTATTTGGAGTTTTTGTAATTCTGTTCGTTCATGGAATAAAATTGCATTACACGAGAGGTGCTTGAACACTTATTGGAGAGTCTGTGACAAGGGATTTGTTGTCACCATTTTTTCTTTGGTAATTCAGACCATGATGCTTTGCCAGAGATGGCCTGCACCTGTTGTCTCTGGGATTCTGGATACTGGCTAAGGCTCTTGCCGCCCCTATAGTGCCTTTTTTAGGAAAGGTTCAAATGACAAATTCACCACTGTAACAGGAACAGGCAAGCAAAAATTGAGGGTAATACAACTCAATGCTAGAAGTCTAAATCTCAAAATGCACTCACTTGAGGTACTTCTTAAAATGGAGAACACTGATATCTGTGCAGTGACTGAGACCTGGTTCAAGGCTCTAGAGAGCACCCCTGCATTACCAGGCTATAACTCATACTGCACTTTTCGGCCATCTAACCTGGACTAGAACACCAAAGGTGGAGGTGTGTCCATATTCATTAAAGATATCCACATCTCCAGGCTAGTTGAGCAGCATAATGCATCCAAGGTTATCCAAGTGCAACTAACTCTGGGCAAAACTGCAATCCAAATTGTAGCTTGTTACAGATCCCCCACCATGCCCCAGGATTCCCACTCCTCTTTTCTTGATATACTAGAAAATATTAGGGTTCACCCAAACACCCTAATAATGGGTGATTTCAACTACCCCACCATTAACTGGGAAAACTATTCATGTACCAACTCCTTCACTCAGCGCTTTCTGGAATTCGTAAATTCCAATGCCCTGGATCAACTTATCCACACCCCCACCAGGGGCAACAATATCCTAGACCTAGTCATTACCAACATGAGTAACCGGTGTTCCACACCTGAAATCAACTCCTTGTTGGTCAGATCCGACCATAAGCTAATCACCCTAGATATCCGCATCCCGCTCCCTCTCACCATTAAGAAAACCATAGTAAAACATTTCTCCAAAGCCAACTTCATGCTTCTTAAGACAGAAGTGGCAAACTTTATGACACCGATGTAGATGGACAATACAGTTACGACTGCTGAATCCTACACAAATGCACTCTATAAGCACTTAGACGAGTGCATGGATCATCCTATCCCAAAGAGAACCAAGATGCTATCCTCCAAAAAAAGGAAATCAATCTGGTGGTCCCCTGCCATAAACAAACTCTACAAGAGAAGAAAGAAACTGTTGCAAAAGAGAGTAAAATCCCATGAATGGAGTAGCTGCCTGGTCAGCCTCAGTAAGAAGTTGAGATGCCTTATAAGATCCTCCAAAGCTAGCTCCGAAAACAAAATTTCCACTGATTCTAAGGGCAACCAGAAAGCATTATATAGCTATGTCAAGAATCTCAATGGCAACACCCAGATCTGCTCTGAGCTACAGCACAATGGCACAAAAATTACAGAACCAACTGATATTGCCAGCATCCTGGCAGATAGGTTCAGTGTTAACTTTACCCCCCACCCACCCCCTAAAGGGCTCATATCTATACAGGAAGAATGCAGAGTCCCTGTAATCACATCTATGCAGGTAAAAGTTGCACTCTCTAAAACCAAAAACACAGCATCCATGGGACCGAACAACATCCAAGGTTGTGTTTTACAAGAACTTCAGAATGAACTGGCTCCCCACCTAAGCAACATGTTCAATCATAGTCTCACGTCAGGCTTTGTGCCCAATGAATGGCACACAGCAACAGTTAGCCCACTCCATAAATGGGGAGCCACCACTGATATTGGGAACTATTGCCCTATTAGTCTGACGAGCCTGGTCTGCAAGGCCATGGAATGTATCAACATGGAACTCATAAACAAAGACATTGGAAACCTCCAAACTCTGGACCCCACCCAGTTTGGGTTTGTGAAAGGCAGATCATGACTTCTGAACCTGATCGACTTCTTTGAGTCAGTCACCAAAGCTAGACGAGGTTAAGGTCGCTTACACAGCCTATATTGACCTCGACAAGGCTTTCGACACCATCTCCCATTCTGAAATTATATCTAAATTCACTAAACTAGGTATAAATCCCTACGTCACAAGACGGGTTGCCAAATGGCTCACTGACAGAACCCACACTGTAAACGTTGCAGACTCCAAATCTGATTTCAAACCAGTGACAAGTGGAGTACCACAGAGTTCAGTCTTGGGATCTCTCCTGTTTGGTATCTACTTCTCTGAAGTACAGGCAAACACAGAAGGTCTCTGACTAATGAAGTTCGCAGATGACTGCAAACTAGGAGCCATAGTCGTGTCCCAAAATGATGTGGACATCATACAGAAGGGCTTCACTGAGACAGATGCCTGGTGTCAGTGCATTGTCATCCCCTTTGGTAAAAACTCTGTACCCATGAACTATCACATAAATGACAATCTACTACACGCCAAATGTGTGATAAGAGATTTTGGGACCCAGGTGGACAGTTGTTTTTCCCTTGATAATCACATCACCACAGTAGTCAGAAAATCCTTCTATGTGGCACTCCTCATCACAAAAGGGTTCTCATCCAGGAAAAAATATTTCATTGTTCCACTCTACTTGGCACTCATCAGACCCATTATAGACTACAACGCCCCTTTTATAATGTACCTCAAAAGACATCTGCAACAGCTAGAAAGGCAACAGAAGTACCTCACAAAGAGGATTACTGGCCTGAAACAGATGCCCTACATTGACCGTCTCAAAAACTCCAGCTTTCACTCTGTAGCATATTGCCTACTCCAAGGAGATCTCTGCCTAACATATAAAGCTATGTTAAACCCAGAGCTGTCAGACATGCTACACCTTAAGAAATCCAAATCCCTCCGAGCTACACATTCTAGGGACCTAAACCTTGTCACCACAATAAACAGGACATGCTGGAGGGATAGATTCCTGTCCCAGAGACTTCCTGTACTCTGGAATAAACTACCCATCTATGTCAAGCAAAGTTCCTCATTAGCACTCTTGAAGAAAAATCTTGATGAGTGGATGGGAAATAGGAAATACACCCCGGGGATCACTTCTGTGACTCTGCTCGACAGGGGCACAGGAAATTAACTTTCTTGGGTGGCATAAGCCCTTGGGCCAATAGCCTAATACCTACCTATGAACCTATGAACATATATATATAAATATATATATATATATATATATATATATATATATATATATATATATATATGCCATACTGTCACACCATATGAGTCATCCCTAATCTTTAGTATCCCAGTCCACACATCTATACAACTATCTTAACACATTTTCTCTTCTTTGTCACTTTCAACTTTTAATACTACCATTAAATACATGCCACCTATAATCTCCATATTCCCACTACCTAGCTATAAGATTCTAACTATATCTATCCTACCTTTAAGTTTAACTCTCTAATTCTACCTTCCTATAACACTTACCTTTTCCCTTTTCCTACTCTCACCCCCCAAAAAATTGAGCTGTATTGTTAAATATTTCTAACTGTATAATTTTTCTACATGTTAATGTTCCATTGTTACTGTATTGTGCCTTTTTACAACATATGTGCTGTTTAGATCATTTTCTGTATTATTTCACTTGCTTTATAAGTAACTGTTTCCTTACCAATTCATGTAATGATTTTCATGTAACTTGGAGCTTTTATCCCCGGGCCTCCACTGAAATGGGTCTCAAGCTCAGTGGACTTTCCCGGTTAACAAATGTCAATAAATAATACATAAATAAATAAATAAATTGTGTCTGATATTTGTGAGACATATTTAAGTTTTGAGAGTACTTGCATATTCATTTGGTGATACTGTGGGCCACTCCTAATAACCTTGCTCTTGGTCAAACTACCATTTGTACTGATAGTAACATAATACACAGTAAAATTGGACACTCTTTGTTAAGGGCCTTAATGTAGCTGATAAGGACATGACTGGTGTCAGTAATAACTACCTTATAGTCTGGGCAAAAGCAGACATAGCTAGTAAACCTGTGCCAGGCTTTCTCAGGGGTGTGTGTGTGTGTTTGTGTGCGTGCGTGTGTGTGTGTGTGTGTGTGTGTGTGTGTGTGTGTGTGTGTGTGTGTGTGTGTGTGTGTGTAAATCAAACCTCAAAGTGTGCGTGTGTCAGCTACTTGGGTAGGGACACGAAGCATGGGTTGCACAAAGAGGGTGCTGGAGGTCTTGGCTTGGCCACTCAGCTGAGATTTCAATCCTATAGCCATGCCAGTGGGGAGTCTTATTGGGGATCTGGCGAAAGAGGGAGAAACCAGCCTTGGACTGACTGTGGTCTCTGTGTGCTGCTAAGGGAAATTGCACTTGATGCAGAGAGCTGTATCTGGAAATAATGTGTGTGTACTTGTCATCCTCCCAATGTATGTCTCCCACTGTTGCTATTGGTGAGGATTGAGAGTCCTTGATTACTGGGCCATTGGTGGGGCATCTCATATATCCGTTGGCAGTGGTGGGATATCCACATATTAGGATTCAGGGGTGTGGATATTGAAATCCTGTAGCCTGTAGTGTAAACAGTGGTCACTAAGGAAGGTGTTTGTACTCTCAATCAGCCGCACAGTGAACATTCAGAGTTTCATATCACAATAGTTTTATTTTTTTTTTTTGTTAGCTTAGTTAGTCAGGGAGAGCTGGCAAGGATGTCAGCAGAGGAGTATGGCGAGCTAACAAGGAGTCAGTTAGCTGAGATGTGCCATGACAAAGGACTGGTGCATGCCAACCTGACTAAAGCAGTAATGATTGCAGCCTTAGTCACAGCTGCATCACAAACCAGCAACTGGGAGGACAATCAGATTGGCCTTGGGAATGTACAGCTATCAGAAGATGGACAGTTCAGCCTTTCCACAGATGACTTAAATGTCCATCTGGAGTTAAAGAGACTTGAACTGAAGGCCAATCATTTGGAAATAAAATCAGCAGAGAGACTAAAATGTCCGGAGGCTGAAGAAAATGAGAAACTGAGGCGTTTGGAGGCTGAAGAAAAGGAGAAACAGAAACAAATGGAATTAGAATCAGCAGAGAGACTGAGATGTCTGGAAGCTGAAGAAAATGAGAGGAAGAGGCAACATGAAAAGGAGATGCTGACTCTTCACCAGGATCATAGAGGTAATGGAGAAAGGAGTAACTGAACCCCAGAGGCAACAAAGGTCAGTAAATTTCTTCAACAATTTACAGAGTGTGATAATTTTTAGAGTTTCATTCATATGTTTGAAAAGATATGTAAACAGTATAATGATGACCAAGGGCTCTGGGTACAGTTCCTGACCCCCTTACTCCATGGTAAAGCTGTAACTGCTATTTCTAAATTGTCTTACTCTGATTACTTAAATTACAATACAGTTACAAATTGTTTGTTAGAGTATTTTAAGTTAACGCCTGAAGCTTATAGTAAAAAGTTTCATGAGCATAGATGCAAGGCAGATGAAATTGTGTGAATATATTGCTGAGTTAAGTACTTATTTTCACAGATGGATGTGTGGGTGTCAGGTCACCACTTTTGAAGGGCTGTCAGATATTTTGGTGAGGGCACAAGCCCATAGCACTTTGCCTGAGGACATGAGAATCTGGTTAGCAGATAGAGAATGTAACACAGCCGATGAATTGGGGAAAAAGGGAGACTTATACCTAGCAAGCAGGGCATCACTGCACAGACAAGGGATACCCAGAGCTGTTCATGGGTCTAAGGGAACCATTGGTGGGCAGTGTAAACCACCCCAACAGAGTCTGTCAGTAGCAGGGGAACCCACTAGTCCAGTTACATGGCCAGGACCAAGGGTTAAATGTTTTAAATGCAATCAATGGGGCCATGTAGCATATAGATGTCCACAGAGACAAAGTGGGGAACAAAAGGTGGGCGACCTGGTAAGTGGGAATGCCAGAATGCCAGCAGTAAGTTTCCTGGAGACAACAAGGGTACCAAATTACCACAAGAGGTTATATCCTATCTTAGTAGATGGGGAAAAGGCCACTGCTAAAAGAGATACAGGCTCTGACCTAACCATTGTGAAGCCTGCAATGGTTAAAGAGGAGCACTACTTGCTTGAGCAATCTACTCCAGCCAGAGCATTAGGAGGGCCCCCATTCCAAATACCTTTGTCTAGGGTTCACCTTGACTGAGAGGGTGGAAAAGGAAGCAAGTAGATGTGTTTGAGGATATCCCTGCAGATGTCTTGATAGGGAATGATTTTGATAATGCAGTACCTTCTGTGCATGCAGTGACACGCAGTCAGGCTTGGAGATAAGCATGTGGAGCTGGTAGCCTGGGGGTCCCAGACAGACTGCACACATGAAGCCAGGACTGGTGTGGTGGTTACTTCAGGGATGGAGCTATCCTGTAGCAGTGAAACTGAAGGTGAGCCACAGCTGAGTGTGGGTACTTAATCTTCCCTTGGACAGAGTGACTGCAAGAGCAGAGGTGAGTAGTAGTACCCAGGCTGACAGTTAGGCACTTCTATCGGAAAATATCAGACTTCCTGTGGAAGGGGAGCTGGGAAGGGTTACAAAGAGAGAGTTGAGACAGGAACAGCTCTCAGACCCTACATTACAAGGCCTGAGGGAGGTAGCCAGTGAGGCACCTGATTGTCAAGGAAAAGGGGAATCTGTATACTGGGACAAAGGGTTACTGCATAGAGAGTGGACCCCTGAGGGTGGGTTAGAGGATGTAGAATACAGTAGTTGGTAGTGCTCAGAGCCTACCATCTGGCACTTCTAGCCATAGCTCATGACATTTCCTTTACAGTTCATATGAGCATAACACTTACAGAGAGATGCATTATGAAGAACTTTTATTGGCCTGGAATTTCCAAGGATGTAGCAGGGTACTGCAGGACCTGTGAGCAGTGCCAAAAAGTAGGCAAGGCAGGAGACAAGGTCAAGGCTCCTTTGATGCCTTTGCCTGTGATTGATGAGCCATTTCAGAAGGTAGCTATGGATATTCTGGGTCCTTTGAGTACCACAAGTTCCACAGAGAAAATGTATATCCTAGTGGTAGTAGATTATGCTACCAGATACCCTGAGTCAGTGGCTCTGTCTTCTATTTTGGCAGAAAAGATGGCAAATTCTTAGTTAGAGATTTTCAGCAGGGTAGGTTTCCCAAAAGAAATACTAACTGACAGAGGTGCCAATTTCATGTCAGACCTGCTGGCTTGTCTGTGGAAGTACTGTGGGTTGAAGCACTTAAAGATGACCCCCTACCATCCCCAGACTAATGGTCTGGTTCAGAGGTTAAACTCTACACAAAAGACCATGCTACGGGCATCTGCAGACTGGTTTATGAGGAGTGGGACAATATTTGCCCCATCTGTTGTTTGCTTACAGAGTGGTGCCCCAGGAATCCACAGGTTTTTCACCCTTTGAGTTGCTGTATGGGCATAGGGTGAGAGGCCTTCTAGATTTGATTTGTGATGAATGTGAGGGTGAGTACAAATCCCACAAGGAGTCTGTTGTGACATATGTCCTAAATCTCAGGACAAGGCTCAAGGAACTCATGGCCTTGGAGCAGGAGAACCTGGCAGAAGCCCAACAGCAGAAAAAGGTCTGGTATGACAGGAATGCTTGATCTAGAGAGTATGTTGTGGGGCAGCAGCTCATGGTTCTCATTCCTGTCAGACACGACAAGCTGCAGACAGCTTGAGAGGGACCTTTCAAAGTGGTAAGGAAGGTCAATGATGTTAACTACATGGTAGAACTGCTTGGCAGGAGGCAGGGGCACAAATTGTACCATGTTAACATGATGAAACCTTACCATGATAGGGAGGCCCTGGTGTTAAGTATTTGCAGAACAAGGCGGGAGGAGTCTGAGGGAGATCTATGGCTACAGGGAGCCAGCCAGCAAAATATCAAATTACTATGGTGGAGCCTAGGGTTGCAGACATATGATAGGACAGTGCAACACTGTTCTGGGGGCAGCAATGCCAAAGCAGCTGGAATCACAAGACAGGGAATGGGGTAATGTATTTTCAGATAGGCCCATCCATTTGAAGCAATGTTTCTCAAGGGTCACTTGAAAACCTAGCCTGAGTCTTCGAAGGGGGGCAGAAATGTCATGAAAGGAAAAACTTCCAGCCCAGCTATCTGGAATTTTGTAAATAATTATGTCATTTGTGAATATTAACATGATTTATATAGATTTGTAACAAAGAGAGGTCCTGCTTGCACAGCTGTCTGGAATTTTGTAAATAGTTATGTGTCATTTGTGAATATCAACATGATTCATATGCTTGTGTTATAAATGTATTAGAACTGTATGTTATATGTATCTCAAACTCCTGGTGCAGTGTGTGTTGAAAAGGGTCATAAAGTACTGATCTTTAAAAATGTATCCACAGTGTACCCTACTGGAACAGAACAGAAATGTACATACACTATTGCAACTGTTTAGATGTATATATTTTTAAAGGGGAAACTGGACTACATAAGGTTAACTTGAAAAACTTCTGAAAATAGTTGAAATTAAATTACTTTATAGCCACTCTATAAAAAATATATTATTTTTCAGTTTCAATGCAGTGACAGATACAATGTCTAGAACTAGAGGTTCACTGTACTGTCTTTGAAGTGTTTTTATTGTTTTATGACTACCAGGATCTGTCTTAGGTTCATAGGTTCATAGGTTCATAGGTTTATACTAGGCTATCTGCCCTAAGGCATTTATAAGCCTAGCCCAAATTATTGTGGCTTACGCCACCCCTTATATGAAAAAATACTGTGCCCATTA